>NC_037350.1:15653006-15967062 GCF_002263795.3 Bos taurus
GTGGCTCAGTGGTGAAGAATCCACCTGCAATGCAGGAGATATGGGTTAGATCCCTGGGTCAGGAAGAGCCTCTGGAGGTGGGCATGGTAACTCACTCCAGTATTCCTGCCGGGAAAATCCTATAGACAGAGGAGCCTGGAGGGCTATAGCCCCTGGGGTCACAGAGTTACACACGACTGAAGCAACCAAGCAAGCATACACGCTCTCATAGCAAGCTATAGGTTAGGCATTAATGCATTAGGGTAGCAAAAGACCAAATGAATTTATATCCTGTACAATTCTGTTACTGTAGCAAAATTTTGCAATGGCTATAAACCATAAGCCTATTAAGTTTTATGTTGAAACAGGGCATCAAAGAAAGAAATTTGGATCTTCAATTAAACACGATGCATTGAACACCTTTATTTACCTCCCAAACTCCACTAAAATGGCATTAAAAACATAAAATTGCTAAGGACAAAGACTAGGAAAGGAAATGACCATAACAAAGTTTTTGGAAGCTGAAAAGGAGATTGGTAAGTTACTTGATGTAGCACAGCAAAGAAACCAAAACTAAGAGCATCCTAAGAGGAAGCCCAGAGCAAAGTGAACTTGCTTTATATTCCAGAAAAGCTCAGAATGATCTGAAAGTGGGGACATCAGGCAGGGCTTCATAAAGGAAAATAAGGTGAAAGTTCTACCCAGAGGTTCCCACCCTGACTCCAAGCAGCCACCGGTCAGAGCAAGGGAATTTACTCTGCAAAATAAAGAGCCTCTGGACCTAGGCACAACGAGACGCAGGCCTACCAGTCTAAAAAGACGGGGATCAAAAGAAGACTGAGATCCTGAAGGCAGATATCCCCAGCTCTTTTCCCACTCAGTTCCCCAAATGTTGTAGGCAGGAATGTAGGCCAATGATTGAAGCATTCTGTTTGGGGAAAAACCTGGCTAAGAGAAAAGAAAACACCTATAAACACGGATTGCTAGAGGTGACCCGCTCCCCCCCTCCCACACAAACACACACACACACACACACCCCCAACACACACACATACACCCCCAAACACACACACACACACACACACACACACACACAGGGTTCTAGGTTAGTCACCTCATAATGAAGACCACCAGTTAACTTTTAGAAGCCCCAACTCAGGCAAATTCAGTTTTCAGTTTTTCAGCATCTTATTCTGGAATATGAGTAAGACAGCCAAGACCATACATTTAAGGAAATTCCCTAAAATAAAGACCAAAACAAATGATAAAGTAAGGTACTTTAAGGAAAACAGAGATGTATTGGAGGCTGCAGAAAACTTTTAAAACTGTAATATAGAGAAGAGCTATTCCATCCATGAAACAAAAATATAAGACTATTAAAAAGCAACATTCAGAAAAAAAAATCTTGAAAATTAAAAATATGACAAAGAACATATAAAACTAATTAGAAGAATCTGAAGATGAAGTTCAAGACACTTCCCAGAAAGTAAAACAGAGACCAAAAAATAAAATGAGAAATACATAAGATGGTAAAATTAAAGGACTCATCAGTCTCTAAGTTCCACACACAAATAATAGTAAGAGTTTCAGAGAGAAAGAATAAGAGAACTAGGGGCAGCAGAGGGGAGGGGGAAGAGGGTATTTGGATAGAACTTAAGAATTAAAGAAAATCTCCCAGAACTGAAAAAAATCCTTATTTCTAAATTGAAATGGCTCTCGGTATACCCAGCACAACAGAGAAAACAAGCCCTCGGTGACAGATTATCATAATATTTCAGAATATCAGGGACAAAGATCAGATCCTCAAAGTAACCAAGGAGGGGGGAAAAAATCAAGAATCAGAATACCACAGGGTTTCTCATAGCAATAATAGAAGCTAGAAATCAACACAACAATGCTTCTTAAATTCAGAGAAAATATCCTCCAATCTAGAATTCTAGAACTAGATAAACTATAAATCAAGTGTGAGAGAAAATGAAGACATTTTCATACATGCAGATTTACATCCCATGCACCCTTTTCTTAGGAACCTTCTGGAAGAATTGCTTAATTGAGGTATAAACAATGAAGGGGGAAGATATGGGGTCCAGGAAACAGGGAGTTCCAACATAGGAAGTGAAGAAAATACCTACGCTCTTCAGAAGGTAGATCCCAGGATGAGAACTGTTCTGATCTACAGAAAACCCATACAGATTTTTAAACATAGCAGCCTAATATTTTGGCCACCTGATGAGAGGAGCCAACTCACTGGAAAAGACTTTGATGCTGGGAAAGATTGAGGGCAGGAAAAGAAGGGAGCAGCAGAGGATAAGATGGTTAGATAGCATCATCGACTCAATGGATATGAGTCTGAGCAAACTTCAGGAGATGGGGAAGGACAGGAAAGCCTAGTGTGCTGCAGTTCATGAGGCCACAAAGAATCGGACACGTCTTACTGACTGAACAACAAAGGCTACTGTTTAGGAAAAAATGGCATTAAATTCCAAAAGAACAGCTGGAAGAGCAGAAAATGGAGGTCTCTGGAGAGGCAGAATGTTGGGGAGAAGAAAAGCAGGTAGGATACTTTTTGTGCTCTATTCATACTTAGCACTGATAAATATGAAATTTTAAAAGATTCTTGAAAAGGTTAAAAAGAGTATTTTAAAATCACATCTAAAAATCTAATTTTCCAAATAAGATTTCTGAGTGAAAAAATAATGAAAGAAAAACAGTAATCTTCAAGGCAGAACAAAATCAAAGCCCTTGAAAAACTACATCTTAGCATACAGTGTAGCTTAGTCTGAAAAAATTAAGAGCAGGAAATAATGTTTTGCTGATAAACTTAAGAGGCATAACCACAAAAATCAGCAAAAACAGAACAAGGAGAAATTTTTTTTATCATATTATGGTATTATTGGGAAAAGTTCACGGTTTATGGCTTTGTCAATCACATCACAAATTAAAATTCCTTTTCCACTCAGTCAGACAGATGCTAAACCAAAGTCAACATAACGATTTGATTGCATCACATCTTGGTCAGAAATGAAAACACTTAAAAACTGTACTGCTTCCTCAGAAAGGAAAGCACAAATACTGGGAACCTGTTTGAACAAGGAAAGAGCATTTTGAATCAGAGTCATTCCTTCTTTTCTGAGACCTGAAATGAATAGGAATAAGATTCACGTGCAAACCTGAAATTGCTGCTTAACTTTCTCTAAGACCCTGAGAAGTGGCATCTCAATTAGGAAACATGCTTTTCTCCATCCACACCACTTTAAAAATCGAAACGTTCATACTTTCTATTGGGCTTCCCACATGGTGCTAGTGGTTAAGAACTTGCCTTGCCAATGCAGGAGACATGAGACTCAGGTTTGATCCCTGGGTTAGGAAGACCCCCTAGAGGACGGCAGAACAACCCACTCCACTATCCTTGCCTCGGTTCAGTTCAGTAGAGTGTGACCCCATGCACTGCTGCACGCCAGGCTTCCATGACCATCACCAACTCCCGAGCTTGTTCAAACGCATGTCCATCGGGTCGGCGATCCCATGGACAGAGGAGCCTGGTAGTGCATAGGGTCGAAAAGGGTCAGACATGACTGAAGTAACTAAGCAAACATACATATTTTCTATACCCTTTCATAGAAAAATGAGAAGTATAATATGGTATTTGTTATTTTTTAAATATTATCTGCTTATATTCACGGAGAAGGCAATGGCACCCCACTCCAGTACTCTTGCATGGAAAATCCCATGGACGGAGGAGCCTGGTGGGCTGCAGTCCATGGGGTCGCTAAGAGTCCAACACAACTGAGAGACTTCACTTTCACTTTTTGCTTTCATACATTGGAGAAGGAAATGGCAACCCACTCCAGTGTTCTTGCCTGGAGAATCCCAGGGACGGGGGAGCCTGGTGGGCTGCAGTCTATGGGATCACACAGAGTCGGACACAACTGAAGTGACTTAGCAGCCAGCAGCAGCAGCAGCTTATATTCAATGAGCGCTAAGAAGTACTTCTCAATCAAGTGTTGAGCTCTTCAGAGACAGGCAAGTTAGAGGCGATGTGTCATGTACTCAGTTGTGTCTGACTCAGGGCCTCCCTGGTAGTTCAGCTGGCAAAGAATCTGCCTGCAGTGTGGGAGACCTGGGTTCGATCCTGGAGAAGGGCATGGCAACTCACTCCGGTACTCTTGCCTGGAGAATCCCATGGACGGAGGAGCCTGGCGGAGGCTACAGTCCATGGGGTCGCAAAGAGTCAGAGCAACTAAGCACCATGGACTATAGCCTGCCAGGCTCCTCTGTCCAGGGATTTTTCCAGGCAAAGAGATGATGCTTCCTGCTATTAACTCAGCTTTCTGACACCTAGGGAGATTGTAAACAGGGAGAAGCAGCTGGATCTAATTTTTTTTGATAATCATCCACTGATTTCTGACCAGGGGAGATTTTCTTTAACTAACACAATGAAGCACTTTTCCACCAAATCTGTTCTGGCAAAAGCACTTGCTCTCAGTGTTCAGCATACATGAAGACAATGAGAACAGATTAGTAAAATGCTTTAATTGTAGCATACTTTATGGCTTTTCAAATTGAATACTTAGAAAAAGGTTTGTTTCATCATCTCTTGGAATCAGGAAGAAAAACAATAAGATTCTGCATAAGGATGACACTCTTCCCTTTTTGAAGTCTGAGAAAATATATTAACATCTTGCAAAATACAATGTGTAACCAAAAGTTCCTCCAGCTTAAAAACATTAATAAAATACTATGTTCAATCCTTCATGCTCATTTCACAGAAAGGAAACAGCTAATTAGAATATGAAGAAATGCACAAATTTACTAGTAATTAGAAAATACAAATTAAAATGAGACATTATTAAATGGCAAAAATTAGAAATGCGGACAATACCACACGTTGGGGAGGTTGGGAACACAGTGTCTGTGAGGTGTAGAGTGATACAACCATTCAGCAGCCTGACAATATGCATGCCACAACACCACTCCTGAGTCTATATCCCGAAGTTCTCAAATGTGTCCATAATGGACATGGACAAGATTGTTTATTGGTAGCACGGTTTGCGGTAGCCCAGGCATCTATCACTATGGAAACGATGCACACCACCGAACACTATGCTGTAGGGAGGAGCAATTACTAAATGTACAGCCCAACACACACAGATCTTAAAACGGTGCTAACAAAAAAAGTCAAGACTAGAGTAACATCTACAGCATTTTTACCAGGAGAATTCACTAGCCAAGTTCTACAGCAGTGTAGTATGATGAACAATTTCAGAATTAAAGATACACAAACAAAAAAACCACTAAGTATTTTATAAAGATGTATATAGAATCAAGGACCTGTATCAAACACATCAGAGAGGGTGTTTGTGGGGAGAGGAACATGGGCATGGAGACGGGAGCTGAACAGAAGGCCTTTATACAGCAATGCTAGGCTGTGCCCAAATCACAGAGTGTGAAGTCCAAATTCAGAATAATATTATTCATTCATGTGTGTATTAATTTATTCAATAAAAACTTACTGAACACCTCTTAAGTATGAAGTGCTGTGCTTAAATATAAACTTTTCTTGTTATTTCTGCTGACTTTTTTAAACCTCAAAAAGATAACTGTTTTAAGATACATTTTAACTGGAAGTGGAAAATAACTTACATTACAATATACAGTATAAAATGAGAAATCCACCATTCTTAAAAGTTTTATAAATATTTTTCACGAAATAGAAATATACCTTGAAGTTCTTTAAGTGACAAACTTCAGTGAAAAATCAAAATGCAAAAAGAATTTGCTTTACAGCCCTAAAAAACTACACTGTCACATCCTTAGCCCACAGGTAGAACATCTTTTCTCATGGCTCTCAGTGGTGAAACAATTTCTTTTTGGTAGAGAATTTTTTTCTACTTTATTTGTTCTTTGTAATTCCCACTCCCCATCACCCCTCAAAGATACTTCAATTGCTCAGGAATACTTCTCACCAGATTCCTGTTTCCTAAAAGATTTCACAAGAGGACTGCTGGCTGCCAAGGAAGGTGTTGTAGCTAATACGCTCATTACATTGCACTGCTAACAAAAACTGATTAACGCTTTTGGTGCAAACTGACATTCCTATTCCACATCCCATGGGCATAGAAAATGATGTTCTTCTCCCCAAATTATCTGTTCCCATCTTTTTACAGGCCCCAAATGTTAGGCAGTATACATGATAATACTGGTAAACAAACCCAAGAGCAACTTGTAGCACATCATATGTCTAAAGCTCTAGAATTTCAGATTTCAGATTTTCATCTAAGTGTTAGCAGGTGGGAGGACCAAAGGTGAAGAACAGGAATGGCCAGGCCAACCACCAATACTACTGGGAAAATCCGAACTACATGTCTGTCAATGGGATTAGCAGAATTAGCACCACACAACACATAAATTTATCCAGGCTTACAAAAGATGAGGTATTTTCATTCAATAGTAATAGCCAACATTGAGCACTTACTAGGTGTCAGTCACTGTTTTAAGTACTTTATACAGGACGTCCCTGGTGGTTCAGTGGTTAAGAATCCAACTACCAACGCTGGGGACACAGGTTCGATCCTTGGTCTGGGAAGATTCCACATCCTGCGAGGCAGTTAAGCCCGTGTGCCATAGCTACTGAGTCCTCAATGTTCTAGAACCCGTGCTCTGCAACAAGAGAAGCCACTGTAATAAGAAGCATGTACACCACAACTGGAGAGTGGCCGCTGCTCGCTGCAACTAGAGAAAGCCCGTGCAGTAACAAAGACCCAGCACAGCCAAAGATAACAATTGATTAATTAGTTAAAATAAATATTTTATATGCAGTATTTACTTCAATCCCGACAACAACTCAATAGGACTAGGTACTATCCTCATCTCCATAGATTGTTTTTCAAATCAAATGCAAGCTCTTTATCACTGCCTTTCAAATCTCCACCAAATGTTCTCGACTTCCACCACATCTCCTCTTCCTGCCATCCAGTCCTTATTTCTTACTTAAAAGCTTGACTGACATACCTCATCTATCTCTTATGAACAGAGCAGTTCTCTGACCAGCCTCTCACTCCTCCCTTACTACCATGGAAATTTCCTTCATGAAAATGCTCTGAATTAACCCCTTCTTCACCTGCTTATAAAAAGCAAGCACTACAGAAGCACATAGAAGAAAACGTCAATTTGTTGTTGTTTAGTCTCTAAGTCATGTCTGACTCTTTTGCGACCTCTATGGACTGTAGCCCGCCAGGCTCCTCTGTCCATGGGATCTCCTAGGCAAGAATACTAAAGTGGGTTGTCATTTCCTTCTCCAGGCAATCTTCCCTACTCGGGGATTAAACCTGCGTCTCCTGCCCTGGCAGGTGGATTCTTTACCACTGAGCCACCAGGGAAGCGCAAAAAAGTGAACACCTTCCCTCCTAAACAGCAACACCTCAATAGCACTTCTTAACATCTTACAAAAATATGAATATTCTATATTGTCCTATATTGTGACTTAAAAAAAAAACTTAAAAATGGACATCTTTCTACAACAGCAATAAGAGATTCACTGTATTCCTTAATAGCTTAATGGTATTACATTGTATGGACTCCCTATACATTATTTAGCCAGTCCCTAGCTGATGGACATCACTCTTCTTGCAGGGACAAACAATGCTATAAAGAAAAACTTTATACTCATTTTTCCAGGAAAGTGTATAAATATATTTATAGGACAAATTTCTAGAAGTAAAATCTCTAGGTCACAGGATACGCACATTTAAAATTCCAACAGGGATTCCCTGGTGGCTCAGTTGGTAAAGAACCCGCCTGCCAGTACAGGAGATGTAAGAGACATGGGTTCAGTCCCCAGGTTGGGAAGATCCTCTGAAGAAGGAAATGGCAACCCACTACGGTATTCTTGCCTGAAAAATCCCATGGACAGAGGAGCCTGGAGGTGTACAGTCCACAGGGTTGCAAAGAGTTGGACACGACTAAGAACGCACATTGCAGTGGAGGTACACGTACGGCTGACTCCCTTTGCTGCACAGTGGAAACTCACACTACGTTGTGCAGCTGCTGCTAAGTCGCTTCAGTCATGTCCGACTCTGTGCGACCCCATAGACGGCAGCCCACCAGGCTCCCCCATCCCTGGGATTCTCCAGGCAAGAACACTGGAGTGGGTTGCCATTTCCTTCTCCAGTGCGTGAAAGTGAAAAGTGAAAGTGAAGTCGCTCAGTCGTGTCTGACCCTCAGCCTACCAGGCTCCTCCGTCCATGGGATTCTCCAGGCAAGAGTACTGGAGTGGGGTGCCATTGCCTTCTCCGTGTGAAATACTCCAATTTAAAAAAGTTCAGCAGACGCTGACAAATTTATCTTCAAAGAAACTTACATTCCCATCAAAAGTGAGATTTCCAATTTCCCCACATCCTCATCTACTACTGGCCACATCAACTTGTTTAATCTCTTAATCTAACAGGTTAAAAAAGTGGTAATTGTGTTTTATGTTATATTTATTTAAAGGAATAGAATTAGAATTTATAGCTTAAATACGTTTTGAACTTGTTAGTTGTAGGCAAAGCTGAATGGCCTATGAAGAAAAAAGAATTCAAGAAGTATATTAACAGGGAACAACGTTAATGTTTAACCATTTTGGGAATAGACAGTGATGCCACCACAAATGAGTTTGATCTCTTCACTGCTGCTGCTGCTGCTGCTGAGTCACTTAGGACGGGCTCCCCCGTCCCTGGGATTCTCCAGGCAAGAACACTGGAGTGGGTTGCCATTTCCTTCTCCAATGCATGAAAGTGAAAAGTGAAAGTGAAGTCTCTCAGTCGTGTCTGACTCTTAGCGACCCCATGGACTGCAGCCCACCAGGCTCCTCCGACCATGGGATTTTCCAGGCAAGAGTACTGGACTGGGGTGCCATTGCCTTCTCCGATCTCTTCACTAAGGCACACTTATTTACCTTTCACTTGAAACAGTTATCAGTTCTTCACACTATGCCATATGTTGTAGAAATGTTTCTTTTAAACGAATATATTCAATTCCATAGTTATACATTCATTTTCTTACTTTTAACTCACAATACCCATATGATCAAACCACTTTGATATTTTATTTTTTCATATGTTGTTTATTAATCTGACCTTTGACCTCTTTTAGGTGTGAAAGCACCAAAGTGTAATCAATATCTCGCCATGAACATCTAATATAAATAAGACAATGGATACAGGTGGTTATACTAGAACACAGAAAAAGGAGAGTAAAGAAAGTAAATGTTAGCAATGGCCAACCATAGAAACATTCAAAACACTAGCATAGCCCCACATACTCAGTGAATGCTAACATAAACAAGATGTCCTCTCTTCATGAATACTGATTCACTGTTGAAAGCTAGACATCTATGATTATAATGCTATTAGCAATGATGGCTGAACTGAGCTACTCACACATTTTCTTACCTGATTTTCTTTGTGGTTACCTCCAGGTAACAATTTTTGTCAGGGAGACTCTAATTAGCTCTAACAGGGATTGTGACCTTATTATTCTGATAAATGATGATTCCTGACTGCAAAAATAAGTACCACAAATTATCAAGCATTCTAGAAAGGTTCTGGCTCAAAACCAATACATCAGTAAACCCCTCTCCACCCTTCCTTTAATTCTCAATTTAAATTTCTATTCCTCACAGAACAAATTGATTCTTAAGACTTTTATTTCAAAGTCAAAAGCTCCTGCTGCATTACCATGCTCACATCACACGGTCTATCCGAGTGAACACAAGACAGACACTACTCATCGATGTCAGAGTCCCATGTCAGAGACTGAAAGAGAGAGCATGGGGCCAGGAGAGAGCGGAACACCAATGTGACAGAGTGCTAAAGCCAAGCTCTAAATGGTCTTCTGCTCACTAGCGGCTGCACTTTGAAAATGCTGATGAAAAGGTAGGGCCTGTCTTTGCTTTGCAGAGAATCAAGTGTCATATAAAAGCACGGTGTCCTCCCACCCCTCACACAAGTTGCCCGGCAAGAGAGGCACTGCTGGCTCCTAGAGACAATGACAAGGAGCTCTGTATTCTGTCCAAGGGAGGGAGCAGTGAAGACCAGCTTCCTGGGCTCTAAACTATGCCAGACTGCCCTGCTAATCCCCCCTAAATCCTACAGCGTGGGGGTGGGGTGGGGTGGGGGCGAGGGTGGGAGACAGAATAGAAAACAATCCAAAGTTGAAGCAAGGGCAGTAGCTCTGGACTCTAAGTCACAACGTTTCTATCTGAATGGGGGAGGGGCAGGGGCAGCATGGCAGGGCACGGGCAGATACAAAAAGCCTGTATGTTTATAAAAACACAACACAGAAATAAATTTTATCCGTGATCCTTCTGATGTGCTAACCAACATCTGCCCCCCATCATTTGCCAACCCGGGCTGCATGGAAGGCGCAGAATAGCAGGCATTTTCACACGCTGAAAATGCGAGGCTGAAAGAGATGTTACTAGAGTGTAAATTACTAATTAGCTCAATAGGAGACAAAGAGAGAAAATACCTGTCACAGAATGCTGTTTACAACTTGACACATAATAAAAACAACCCTGGAAATTTCAGAAGAGTGTCTTACTTTTCAGACTTCTATTAACATGTAAATGGCAAAGGAACAGTAGTATAGTCTTTAAAACTGCCCATGACTCAGAAACAATAACACATGACTGGAAAGAAAGCTTTTCCAATAATTTGTAATTTTCTCATCCTTGTAAAAGCAAAGTGTTTTTCATTATTATCACCAGCTTTAATAAGAGCTATATTTTATAGCTTTGATGATCACTTAACGGGGGCAGGAGGTGGGGGCTGGCTACAAGTGCTATATTTCATCTTGGTTAGAATTCAGTTCATAATCCTTTCAGCTGAAATCAGACAGGCCTCATTCTGTAGGTCATGCCTTTATCAAATGGACAAGCTACCATTTTCATAAAGATGAAGGATGAGCTGGACGGTGGCAATGGGGAGAGGGTCAGTGAAATCCCTTCATATCACAACAATTGAAAAGACTCCCCAGATTTAGGTTTATTTGGGGGGAGGTAGTAGAATGTTAAGATATTTATATTCATCTCTTCACCATAAGGCAAACCTACTTGTATTAATTGCAAGCAATGTTTCTCAGGCAGTCTATTTTACACTTAGATCTTTTCCAGTTTCTCGAAGCAACAGAAGGGTCTTTAGGTAAAATATGTACTTCACTTAAACACGTTTCAGTCAAGGTGTTGGACGGTGCTGTGGCTCCTGTTTTTACGCAGTAATCACCCACACATTACCCAGAGTTGGCACATGCTGAGGACCACTTTGTGTGAGCATACCGTCCAATGTACTAAGGAGGCCCCTACAAAAGGGCAGACCAGGACAGCTTTTGCTGATGAGGAGTGTTTTTGAAAATAGCATGAGGACAACAAACCATGAAACCGCAAAATCCACTCAAAGTCCAATCTTGAGATTCTTTTGCTTCACATGCTTAACAGAAATCAAACACATACCAACTTGCTGATATACTGAAACCATTCTTCCCTTTTCTTTTTAAGATTAAGGCCTTCATATCCATTTTTCTTTCAAACTTACTTCTTTAAAAATACACAGGTGAGGATATGTGTGGCTGAGTCCCTTCGCTGTTCACCTGAAACTATCACAACACTGTTTGTTAATCGGCTAACCCCAATGTAAAATAAAAAACTGCACAAGTGAGAGAAAATGGTAAAATGGGGCAAAATAAAACAATTCCTGGATTTGAAGAAAGGTATATAGAAACTCCTTGTATCATTTTTGCAACTTTTCTATAAAATCTGAAAACCGTAAAAAAATCCAAAGTCACAAAAAAAAAAAAAAAATTTGAGTAAAATCCCCACAGAGAAGCCTTCTCCTAATGTTGTTTTGCGTTTCAAACAATTCACATACTTAACTCATGCTGGGTACTTAGAAAACACTAATAATAAAAAATTATTACTTATTTTTTAAAATGTCAATTGTAAGAAACCACTTTGGTGAGGGATATTGATAATGGGGGGAGGTTATGCAGGTGTAGGGGCAGGGAAATCTCTGTACTTTCCCTTCAATTTTACTGTGAATCTAAAACTGTTCTAAACAAACAAACAAACAAACAAAAGAGTGGATCAATTATTTAAGCAAGTTAAAGCATGCACTGGAGTAGGAAATGGCAACCCACTCCAGTATTTCTGCTTACAAAATCCCACAGACAGAGAAGCCCGGTGGGCTACAGTCCATGGGGTCGCAGAGTCGGACACAACTTGGTGACTAAGCAGCAACAGAAAGCACGCATAACTGCATTCAGCGTGTTGCCTGCAGGGGCACATACAAAGAGAATACAGGGGGAAAGTCAGCAAGAATCTGAACCGAGTTTGTTTATGGATAGATATCCACACTGAAACCTGAATTCCATTTTTTCCTCGGTGGGCAAACAATCTCTCATCTACAAACCTGTGTGGACTTGTTATATACCATAGAGGTCTGTAGATGAGAGACTGTTGCCCACTGAGGAAAAGCCAAGGGCCTCTTTCTCGCTAAAAAAGTTGACAACAATCAATCTGAAATACAGTTAGGCATCTTATTGATTTGGATTTGTTTTGTTTTAAAAATACAATTTTGTAAGGAAAAATACACTACGTAAGAACCCTGATGCAATCTCTGCATCAAACGCAGCCCTTACGGTGTCTGTCCCAAGTTCCCCATCTAGGAGGGACTGAGAAATGGTTAGTAACAGAATCACAGGGCTAATTTAAGGACTGGCAAATAAGACTGGTTAGGGATAAAATAATCTGAAGAGCATGGTGATGGATCACTTCACAACAGTCAAGCAGAGGTAATACTAAAGTAGACTGGCCATAAAACGCCAAGGTTCAAACCCTATCCCCACCTCACCCTACCTTATAAACTAAAAGATTAAATCCATCCTTTAGTTATTACCTGATTTAAAAAAAACAATGTATAATCTGTACTGCAAGATTATCAACTACCAAACAAGTAGCTGTAGAAATGTCTGAATATAACCTTGGGCAAGTCATTTAATCTCAAGGACCTTGTATTTCATCACATGTAAAGTGGGAACAGTAGGATGCCACCCTCATAGGACTACTGGAACGAGTAAATGAGTTACAGTCTGCAGAGAGCTTACAACAGTGTCTGACACAAAAGCACTATACATGGGGAGCTACTGAGTTTACGAAGAAATAAGGTCATCTTGATTTTCGAGTATAAATATCTGCTTACTGTAGTATCAAGAATGGGGCAAGAGAGAACAAGCACAAATACTGTATTTTCGTTCTGCATTTGTTCTGTATTCTGGATAGAATACAGACTGTCCTGTTAGAGAAAATAATTACATGCTGGAAAATATTACCTACAAAGGTTGCCACATTACCCCTGAAGATTTACACAAAGAGGATAAATTTTTATCTACCTGGGATGATTTAAGTGGGATATTGACTGAAGTTGCAGGATAAACTAGAGGTCCTTTCAAGGTCTCTTCCCATCCAAAGAATCTACGATTAACCAGAAAAACATTTAATTATATACAACCTACTGGTTGAATAAATAAACTTAAAAGTTTTCGGCTTAGCAAATAAGATTGTAGCCAAAATAAACTGAGTAGAATTCTGCTTGATGAAAAAATGGAAATAAAACTTAAATTTATCACTGAATTCCTTAC
The DNA here is from genome assembly GCF_002263795.3 of Bos taurus. NCBI lineage: Eukaryota > Metazoa > Chordata > Mammalia > Artiodactyla > Bovidae > Bos > Bos taurus. The sequence goes on from NC_037350.1 coordinate 15,666,657, forward strand.
TGACAAATAGTATTATTTGTACTAAAAGAGAAATATCAACTGAGAAATAACCATTTACGGTGAGAAGCGGAGATTTAACACACCACAGTAGCATATAGAAACAACAGCTACAGCCCAAATGGACTTTCCTTAGTTTATACTTTCTTCTTTATCACTACCAAGTCTAAAGTAATTTATATTAAGGTATCAAGTACAAAACAATCATAATATAAAAATGGCAATACCACACACAGAATACAACCTACTAGCACTGCCAAACACATCTCGAAAGGCCGGGAACACACACACACACACACGTTTCATAGAAACAGGTGCCTCACGTCAAAGTTACTCTTCAGTTTGAAAGTTAACATTTCAGACTAATCCTCTTGAAACTTAGCAGGAAGAATAGTCATTTTAAAAAGTCCTGTCAAACTGCTAAACCAATCTAGTCGCCTTGAACACCTGCTCCACAGAATCTGGAATCCATGAACAGAGCAGCTGAACTCAGAAACTTAATTTAATATTCTACATTACTCACCTACATTAATGACCAATGTTTCTGATGTCCACTAATCAAAATCTAATCTTTGCTAACTATCACAGATGCCATAAAGGTGATATTTGCTACTTATACAAATACCCAGAAAATAGTGGCAATCCAAAATTTACACAACTTTGAAGAAAAAGCATCTTTGTGTTTCTGAACGTACACCAATGAAATAACCTCATATAAGAGTCTCAAGAACAGTTTGTGGTTTTTTCTTAAGTAAATTATATGCTATCCTTTGGTACTATCAAATGCAAAGTAATAATCGTTCATATTCTTAGCTAAATGTAAAAGCTTCAGGATTAAAAATCATCAAAACAAAATACTTGGTTAAGAATAACCTAAATTTTGTCCCAAATTTATCTTCCTTTAAATTCCCCAGAGTGTCTTAAATATCAAAAACTTATTCTAGAAAAACATTAATTTTTTTATTCACAACTACAAAACAGGAGAGGCAGTGGAGCTGTCCAAGGCTCCAGCATGCATTATCTTACAGGTTATGATAAAATTACTCATAAACCTATTATTTAACTGAAAGATAAATCCCACTGTAAAAGTCTCTACTATTCTAAATCTCCCTTTCTTTATTCCATTTTTGTCAAATGGGTGAGTTCTCTTCTACAGTATGAAAAGTCACACACAAAGCTAAAGGCAGCTAAAACCCTCAGCACCCTGATTTAAATCTCTTACCCTGCAAACTTCCCTGGTTGGCTATTTGCCTTTCTCTGAAATGATTTAAATATTCTCCAGCCATCAAAAACAAGTAGGCAGAAATCTGGTTGATTAAACAAAACAAAAAGATTTTCATCTTTATCTCAACAACAGGGTGCTCGACACTGAAAATAAAAATGCTGCTGAGAAAGCACTGCCTAGCGCTTGTCAGGTATCACACTGCTCCAGCACAACACGGTCACACCATACAGGCACAACCACACTGGAAATACAACCCAGTTTCCTATGATCATAACACCAGTAAAAGGCAGAGCTTCTCAGCACCCAGGTGACACTTCATCATTCATACGAGAACAAAATCAAAATGGGTCTCATCTTTTCAAAGTGGACATGAAAAGTCGATTTAAAAAACCATGAAAGGTGGAAGCAGATTCAAGATTCCTTGAAGAGAGAAAGAGGTTTCTGGAATTTCCTACTTTCATGGACAAAAGGACTCACACTTTCAATACACTAACAGTTCTCTTCTCAACAAAGAATTCCTTTCCTGCACCCCCACCTCCACTGTTACTTTTTAGTTTTTGCCCCTATCTCTAGGTCTCTTTTCACTCACCATGGCTCCTCCTCTTCTGCACCAAAGGCTCCCTACTCTTGATCCTTCACTACAGCGTCTGTGCCCTGACCCATGCAGACCTTCTGGAGCATCTCCCCCAACTGCACACTTGATCCCCACCCCTGTGCAGTCTCCCCCAGGTTGAAATCCATCAGGCTTCCCCAAGCTTCCCTTAACCCTGTTCTCTTCTCTCACTCCCCATCTCATCCTTTAAATCCTGGGGTCCATCTCTTCCTTGTTTCTCTCACCCTTTGCTTTCAGCCTTGTCTCTTTACCTCAGTCTGGACCTTGGATCTGGCTGAACCTCGGCGATTAACACAATTCCCCAGTTACCCTGTTCCAGACCGCCATCACTTCTCACACCCTCACTCTCTTCTTTTAGGTTTTCTGGCCCCCGAATTGTCCTACAAACGCCCCATCTCTCATGTCCATTGCTTTTCACCCTTCCAAATCGGCCGCACTTATTCCTAACTCCACCTGGTTACTAGTCCAGTGTTTAATTCCCCTCTTCCTCACTTTCAAGAATTCACACCCACTGCCCATCCACTAACCCATACCTTTCTCAGAACCTCGCAGTTTCCACCCATCGCCGGTCCTAGTCGTTCAGCTCATCTCGCTCTGCACTAGTTCACACCCTTGTCACGTCTGGCTCTTAATCACTCTCTCTCCTCTACTCCCAACTACTCCCCCAGCTCTGCCCCTCCTTGCCTTCCACTTCCAACTCTTATCCCTGTAACCCTCGCCCCACTACCATCCCCTACCAAGCTTTCCCCTCCAGAGCCCAGCTCGCACACCTAACCCGGGGAGCCCTCTTCCCGGGCTCGGTCCTCCTAACCTCATTCCCGGCCCGGATTCCTTATCACCCAGCCTGGGCTTTGCCTCCTTCCCACCTCCTTGGCTGGCTTTTCCTCACTCCTTCTCTCCCTGCCTTCTACCCCTTTCTCCCCTTAATCCTCTTCATCTCATTCTCAGATTCGTTCCCCCGAAACGCCCCCAAGCCTGCCCTCCCTTCTCCCCTCTAGGCTTTTACCCCAAACCCAGCGGTCGCCCACCCCGCCAAAATAAAGGGCCGGCGCGACAGGACAGCCGGCTCTCGGCTCCCGCGGGCCCCCGCCCCGGGCGCCCCCAGCCCGCCGGCGCCGCGGTCCCGCCCCCTGCCGCCACTCCTCCCGCCCGCTAGCCGCGCGCCGCCTTTGTCGCCCCTCACCCGGTGTGTGAGGATTTTGCTTCTTTAAAGGGGAGGGCCAGCGTGCCGGAGACTCCTGTCCCCGCCTCCGAGTCTCCGAATGGGATCCCTGGCCGTCGCGTCCTCCCCGGTTCCCGTCCCCCCACCCCCTGGAGCTACCCGCTTTGCGGCCGCCCCACCTCCTCCGCCCCCTCCCCCGACCCCCCTCTATTTACCGCCATCATCAGCACGCGCGAGCTGTCACCAGGGCGCGAGACAACCGAACGCGGCCCCGCCCCCTTCCCGCCCATTGGCCCACCCGCCGGAGCCCCGCCCCCGGGCCCCGCATTGCGCCAACGGCGCAGCCCAGGGCCCCGACCCGGCACAGACACCCTCTCCCGGGGTTAGCGCGGCGGCCGCCAAGTTTAGGGTTAGCCACCGACGCGCGGCCGACTTGAGCCTGGCGTAAGGGGCGGTGGCGTAGAGGGGCGTTGTGAATCGCGGGTCGAAGTTTGGTTGAAGCACAGGAGGGTAAATAAGGAGGTTTCCAGACAAAGAGACTCTTAAAGGTACAGAGTCTTACGGCCGTCCCTCCTCCTTAAAGGACTAGAGATTCACAAGAGCCCATCTCCGCCCCCTGCTCCGCAGCCCTTCAGCCTGCGGAACTGTAAAGGAATCTTGCGGTAGCTTCCGCACTCCTTTTGAATGGATTGTCTTTAACATCTCTTCCCACTGCCAAGCGGGAAAGCCTTCCTCATTATACCGTCTAGGTTTTTGCTTTGTTCTGTTAAAAATAAGACTATCAGTTTTCACGGTGTCCGAAAGATCCTGAGTCAGCTTTTGAAGAAGTTACTATTGGTTCCCAGGCGATTGAGCATGTGTCTGACTTTTGCCACTGATGACCCAGTCAGGATTCCGCCTTTTTATGGAAATTCCCCTAAGGAAGTGGTTCGCTCCTGCTGTAAACTGAAGAAGTTCAGCAGAAGGTGGGGGTGCAGACCTCAGGGAAACAGAACTGCGGCTATTTACAAATCTTCTCAGCCTCAGAAAAAGTTTCCTTCCCGAGTAGCCTCTTGGGTGCATTGTCCTGACATAGTTTGGGCGGGGGCGGGGCGGGGGGGAGTTCCTCCAAATAAGACCAACATTGTTACATCACCCAACTGCAAGGCTGAAACAGGTAAAGGCTTACGTTTACATACAAGCGCAAGGAAAAGAAACATTCCTTACTACCTACACTGGCTCAAAGCTACACACTTGTAAATATGAAATAGAGAAGCAACAGAAACCAAAGAACAACAAACAAAATAAGAAGGGGGAAGGGCATGTGCATGTGTAAGCATCAATCTACAACGCCTGGAGTCAACCCGGTGAAACATCCAAAGGTAACTAACTTAAACACTTTAAAAACTTCTGATGAAGCGATAAAACCTAGTGATTGAGTAATTGATTTGATGAGGATCTGCCATGTGGTTCAAGAGCTGTGTTCCTGTTCAGTGTGTGACCCTTGGCCATCCCATGGACCAGCCCTCCATGGGATTTTTCAGGCAAGAATACTGGAATGGGTTGCCATTTCCTCCTCCAGGGGATCTTCTTCACCCAGGGATCAAACCTCCATCTCCTGCACCTAGTCACCTGGGAAGCCCGCAAGTTAAGACCTAAAATTTAGCACTCCCTTTGCTAACACCTTTAACATAATTTTAAGGAATTCATATCTTACATTTTAACTCCTAGATTGTCTATTTTCTCCTCCTGCTCCCCAAACCCTCAAGAAAATTTCTGGAGAATAAAGATCGTATTTTATTCAATGTTCCTGACACATTTATAGGTGCTTTTTTGAGTGAAGGATTTTGGAGTCACTTAAAACTTCTGAAGGAAGGGGTGGCTTGCAAAAAAGCAATTCTCAGTACTGTAAGTATCAGACCAGTGGTTCTCAAAGTGTGGCCTGTGGAGCCCTGGTGACCGAAAGACTTTCAGGAGGATCCCTGAAATCAAAACTGTTTTCAGAGTAGTAAGATACTACTTGCCTTTGTCACTGTGATGACATTGGCGCTAATGATACAAAAGTAACAAAGGGTAAAACTGCTGCTTCCATAACACGAATCGAGGAAATGGCACTAAATTGTACTAGCAGTCAATGCAGTCTTCAGTGCCATCCAGTCACAGGAAAAAAGAATTATACCTGTGTCACTTTAAGGAAGTGTTTGATGAAACACTAAAATAAAAACTTTGTTTTATATAAGAACATATTTTTCCAATAATACTGTTCTATGTGATTAAGTAGAGAGAGACATAAAGCACTTTGGTGCCTTATAAAGTTTCTCTTAAGGAAAACCACTCGTTCAATTTCTCTGAATTTTGAGCTGAATTGGCAATTCATGCAATACCATTTTCATTTGGAAGAATAGCTAACAGTCATTCAGCCTTGGGTATCTGACAGATATTTCCTCAGAAATAAACAAATTGAGCCTGACAGCATTTGTTAGTAATGATCAAACTCAAGCTCTCAAGCAAAACTTAGGATTTTTGAAAATATATCCACCACTCTGAGCATAATAGCTTCCCAAGACTTTTCTGTTGAGATTGATGGTGATATTAACAAATATGATTTTTTGATATTGTATAATGAAATGTGTCAACATTTAAAAGATCTGCAGTATTTTCCAATGACCAATGCATGCTACAAAATCAGGTATGGTTAAAAGAGCCCTTCACAGTGCAAAATAAACTAATCAATGTTAATATAACAGAGTACAGAAAGCTCACTGATAGAATTTGAGATTCCACATTGCAACTAACCTTTAGCAGAGTTGTGATGGAGTATCAGAGAACAGCTCCAATTATTGGGAGACAGTATCACTGTGGTGGTGGTGGTTTAGTCGCTCAGTCATAGGTCTGACTCTTTGCGACCCCATGGACTGTAGCCCTCCAGGTCCGTCTGTCCATGAGATTTCTCAGGCAAAAATACTGGAGCAGGTTGCCATTTCCTTCTCCAGGGAATCTTTCTGACCCATGGTTTGAACCTGCAGCTCCTGCGTCTACCGCTTGGCAGGTGGACTCTCTACCCCTGAGCCACCTGGGAAGCCCCAGAATGTGTGAGGTTGGATTTCTTCACATTCTTCAACTGAATAACAAATTTCAACAGACTGACTAAAAAAGCAGACACTAGGATCCATTGTCTTCGACTATGCCAGACATTCAAGAGATTTGCAAAAATATAAAACAATGCCATTCTTCTAAATTTTTTTGGAAAAAAGTTACTTTTCATTGAAACATTTTATGTTAACATGTGATGGGTTTATTATTACCTTTAATTGAATTAATACTTTTTCATTATAAATAAGTTTTAATTAATCATTTTTTCATTATAATAAGTTGTAATTAAATATCAATTATACAACCCACACTAAGGCTCTTCGGGGTACTCAGTTAATTTTTAAGAGCATCAAGGAATCCTAATACCAATAAGTTTGAGAATTGTGCATCAGATGGAAGCAGAAAGAATAAAAAGGCTATTTTACTTTAGATAATTAAAATAGGAAAAGCTTATGTAGGATAGCTAACAAAAAGGTTTTATTATAGCTTCAGAGTTAACAGCTTAGGTGGTTCATCAATGAGGAATGGAAAACACAATCAGGAACACTGAACTTAGCCACCACTGGCTGCAAGTAAAGCCACCACATACAAGCGTATCAAAAACAGTTCAGCAGCAGGCACAACTAAGACGCGGGAACTGAGGAGAAAAGGGATGGATGTACTGCATAAAGAAGATACAGTAATTTCTACCCCCCGCCTTTTTGTTGTTGTTGTTAGTTCAGCTCCTTTTCCTTTAGGCTATAGGAGAACAAGTAAACATCTCAACCCTATGAGTGAATATTACAGTCCCTGCAACTATGCTCACTGGTCTGGTTACAAAAATACACCTGCACGACAGACACTTTCTCTGGACCCTCTCCCCACATTGCTCGCTCTCTATTACAACTATTTCCTGTGCACTGGAGCAGAATTTTAATCTGCTACCAAAGAGTAATGACCCCGTAGCTTCCCGTCTTCAACATGCTAACCATACACTGTACCTTTGGTGCCATTAAAAAGATGCAAGAGCAGAGGCAGCATCACTTGCCTACAAGGCACTCTCATACCTCTTCTCCTTGAGCCTCTCAACAAGCCTATGAAACACAAAGGGCATCATCACTCCCACTACACAGATGAGACCCAGAAAGGCCAACGTGACTGAAGCTACCTGGCAGGGTAGGGACAGTATTGTGGCAAGCACGCAGCCATCTGTCTCCTAAGCCGTGTTCTGCCCTTTAGGAGGCTGCCTCAGAACATCTGTCCTGTCACCTCCACATCCCTAGCCGTGCCTTTCCCACATGACAGAAGATCTTCAATACTGAATTCTGCCTTTGTACAACCTAGAATATACAAACACGGGCCCTGAATTCTTTTTTAAAGCCTCCAAAGAAAACTCAGTCTGTGCCATCTGACGCAGCAGGGCTGTAGTGGTAAATAAAACAGAGACCACAAGAGAATTAGGGATCTTTGCCCTCAGAGTTCCAAGAATCTTTTCAACTCACTAATTTCATTTCAGAGGCGACGAACTATTTCTCGCCTCATCGATCACACCATCCTGAAAAATGAAAATACATTCATGAAGCCAGATGCCATTACAACAGGGTAATCTTCAGACCCCATGGGCTGAGTCACATGAAGAGTAACTCCTGGGCCACAAAGTGGGCTATAAAGATGCTCCTGACATAATTCCTCCTACTCATTTCTAAGAGGTTGTGTGTACATAGGGAAAAGAGGAGAAGCAGGAACCTACAAGAGAGAAAAGAGCAGGGACACAGTGCAGCTTCCCAGAACCTGACTGAAAGGCCGAAAGGACTATAAAAAATGAAGGAGGGATAACCGTGGAGGGGATGGACCTGAGATGAAGGTCCGAAAGGCAGGGGAAGGTCTCGTGTGTGGTAAGTCACCTGGATGTATCTCACACCTGCTTTATCTTCACCTTCCTGTTCTTTCCTTTCAGGATGCTCTCCTTTTAGAGATTCTTTTTTTTTTTGGATCACAGATCTTTGAGATACTTTAATGAACCCTATAAATCCTATTCCCAGAGAACTGCAATTATCCACAAAGCTGTGTCCACTTTCGAGGCATCTGAGGCTTCCTGAGGCTCCCTCAGGGGTTGAGAACCTGCAGTAGGGTTAGAACCATAGTCTGATCATACTCCAGCACCAACTAGTGATCAATTCCCTCATTAAGCACCAGACGGTGTCCACAATCTGGGAGGGAAGGAACGGGTAGGTTTTGATTTTTGTCTCAGAGGTAGTGACAAAAGTGAAACAGGGAAGAGACTTGACCTAGATGAGGTCAAGTCAAGCCTTCATGATCGCTGGAGGGATGGTGTAAAGTTATGGGTACTGAATGACAGTCAAACTGTGTGACCTCAAGGGTCCCTTGTAACCCAAGAGACTGATCTTGGAATGCTCCACACAATGGCAGAAACGCACCTTGGGGGGAGTTTTAAGTCTTAACTTTTGACACCTAGAGGACACACTTAAGTGGGAATTTCTAACCACTCCCCTCACCTTTGGAGGCACAGGTGACCCACTCCAGTACTCTTGCCTGGAAAATCCCATGCATGGAGGAGCCTGGTGGGCTGCAGTCCACGGGGTCGCTGAGAGTCGGACACGACTAAGTGACTTCACTTTCACGCATTGGAGAAGGAAATGGCAACCCACTCCAGTACTCCTGCCTGGAAAATCCCATGGATGGAGGAGCCTGGTGGGCTGCCGTCTATGGGGTCAGACACGACTGACGCAACTTAGCAGCAGTAGCAGCCCCTCACCTTCTAGGATTTGGGAAGAAAATTTCTCACTACCCCTCTCATCCTGAAACTTCAGGAATGAACACTGGATACAGTGGGCTGGGACAGACCTGGCAGTAGGGAGGAGTGATCAATCCCTGGGTATTCCTTCAGTGACGCAGTGACACTCACACACAGCGTGGGGGACATGGGATGACTTGGTCCTTCAAGACCAAAGAAAAGCAAGCAAGCAGGAAGCAGCATGGCAACAGGGGGGACAGAGAGTCAGAAGAGCACAGGAGAGACGGGGGCGAACACAGCACAGGAGCACAGGGCAGGAACCATCAAGGGATACAAGCAGCGGACGACACACAGGAGAACACAGCATTTCCCCAAATTCTAACATCCGCCTTCCTCCTCCAGAGTCTGCCTCTTGTAAGCATCAGCTGTAGTATAACTTACTAGTTCCCTTTAAGAAGACTCTTTCTAAAAAACTTATTTATCCTCATCATATAAGGCAAAAGTGCCAGTTATATTTCTAATATATATTAGAATAAGGCATAAGTATTAAAATAAAAATCCCACAGTCCACTTAAAATCACCTGGCCCCACAGAGGTCCAGGTGCTACTCTTTGACACATGCTGGGAGCCATGAGTCCTGAGTCTGAAGTTTTGGTCCTGACTCCAGCCTCACCTCTCGGCATGACCCCCCATCTTATAGTGAAGGAGAACCAGGTAAATCTCAATGCTGTCCTGCATGGCTCCAACAGGTCAGCGGATTTCTCTGTGACTGGCAAAGGTACCCACCAAGGTGACGTGTTAGCAGGATCCTAGAAGCATCCTGGTTTCTGCTCTTTTGGGGTTAGATACAGATGGTGACGGGGTAAGGCATCTGGGAAAAAAGGAGGGAGGGACAAGAAGGCAGTCTGGTGTGGGAGGAATGTCAGACTTGAACCCAAAATACTGCATGCCCACTTTCTAGCTGAGGGTAAGTTTTTTTTAATTTTAAAATGAGGCTAACCACGCCCCCTTTCCCTTATTCAAAAGCTTCTCAACTTTCACTCAACCTCATCTCTCAAAAATTATATGCCAACAATACTAAACTAACTCTTGAAAGTCCCATTCAGACGTACATACAGAGGGTGGATGACATTTGGCCTTTCCCACTAGTTATCAGTTCAGTTTTGGCAACTTTGCTGGTGGAGTCAAATTAAGAGATGTATTGCATTACTTGCCTTTTTTTTAGTAATAAGCTTTCTTTAACTGACACAAAGGACAAAGATGGACAAAAGTACGTGAGGTGGCAACTCTTACAGATTGATCTGGTGTTCACTGGACTTAAATCTGGTCAAATGTATGCTCAAAATAAGGGAAAAGAACAAAAGCCAAGACTTTCGGGAAATTTATAAGCCAAGACTGTATCTAAAAGACACAGTTAGGGAGTTAGTAATAGGAATCCCTCCTTATAAGCATAAATCTAGAGTCATATTTACCACGTTCGATTTCTGTTTATTTTCAGGAACACATTATGCTCAAAATGCTATCTCATCTCATAAAAGATTTAAAGCAGTCTACAGCAAAATACAAACAGGTAAGTCTGGACAAAGCCAAAATAAATCAGAAGGCCAAAAACATTTTAAAAAATCTATGTATTTTATTATGTATAAATTAATATCTAAAACACATCTCCATTTTAAAATGTAAAAAAAAAAAAAAAAAAACGAAGAAACAAACGAAGCCAGGGGAAGGTGAGAACAAAAAACACGGATGACAGATTCTACAGTCAGAAAGTCGAACTGAGCTTCCTACAGCCAAAGTTAAAAGGGAAACGTGACCACTAGCTGATTCTTGTCACAGAGGCTTAGATCTGAGCACTGAGATCTGAAAACGGTTTCTCTTTCTGGGTTTTTGATGAGAGACAGATCCTAGGACAACCCACAGTACATACATGAACTCGCTTCCTAAGACCAGCTCTGACTGTGACCTCAGGGTTAGCTGGACTGAGCATCTCTGCAGCAGGAGGGCGGTGGGCAGGTGACGGAGGTCAAATGAGCAGCTTGGAGGCTCCCATGAGATGAGGAGTAAGAGCTCAGGACACCATGAAGCGCAGTGTGAGCCCCAGGTCAACTGTTTAACCCTGAGCTCTGGGCACACGAGAAGTGGAGAGGTCTTGATGCTGAGACTGACTCAAGGGGTGCAGAAGTGACGTCCCCATGTGAATAATCCAGCTAAAATGGCTCTGACATCAGCCCCATCCCAGTCCAACTCAGAAACAAATGGCTTACTTACAGGGGTGCTCTTTGCAAAACAGCAAGAACAGTCTTGGGCACGTCCATTGAGCTCCCTGGAGCAGAGGCTACTAACTGGGCCCCCACATCCATTTTCTCCTTCACCTTTCAGTCACAGAACCCCCGGCATTTTAACTGGGCACATGACCACCCAAATAAGAGGCTCTCTGTCCCAGAGCTCCTCTCAGCCAGGGGTAGCCAGAGTGACTGGAGCAACTCCAGGTCATGGCCTTTATAAAAGAAAACTGTTCTCTCTCTCTTACCCCAGGGGAACTGGACATGTAGCTGATGATGCTCTAAGTCGCCCAAGGACAACACCCCAGGGGTGGCTGGACAACAAGCTCAAAGGAAACCAAGTTCCTGATGACCTTGTGGCGTTAAGACTGCCCTGGGCTATCTGATTACCTCTGTACTATTAGAGAAGAGAAAAATAAACTTCTAAGAGCCTCTGTACTTTAGGTTCTCCTTATAGCCACTCAGCCTGTGCTTTAGTATCATTCCCTACAGAATGGAAAGATGGCCAGAGGGGAGACTTCAAAGGACTCAGGCAACACCCTAGAAAACTGAACTCACGATTTACCTCAGCAAACAGATCAGAAAATGACAGCCATCAAATAAGCTTGGCCTCCTGCTTCTTCCCCAGGAAAGGCCCAGCCACATTCTCTGAGCGAAGCGCAAACGCAACACACAGCCTGTCCACTGTGCGCCTGGACCAAATCCTCAGGAGCTGCTAACACAGACTGCCTTCCCACCGACACTCAGCAGGGACACCCCCATCCGACCGTCTCCCCTAAAGCAGGGGAGCTCCAGACGTCTCCGCCCTGGATAATCACTGTTCCTGAGGACAGGCCAAGCCCAGCAAGACGGGGGCTGAAACAGCTGTGGTGGGGGAGGCGCAGGAGGGACTGTGTGTGAGGCTCAGTGGAGGGGAGTCCAGCGCCCCAGAACAAAGCCACAGCTGGGAACTAGACAGGGAAGGACACCTTCCCGTCTGCCCAGGATTTCCAGGGTCCAGAGGCCTGAGGGTGCAGGGCCTGCTCCTTCTGTGGAGTCCCGCCCCCCCCGCCCCCCAGTGACAGAGCTCAGCCCAGCAGCTGCCAGTTGCTAACGAATCCCCGCCACCGGCACCTGCTGCTGCTTGCGGATCTTGTTGAAGAGTTCCATGTACTGGACCATGGTGTCTGCTGGGCTGTAGACAGCGTCGTGTCTGTTCCCAAACACTGCGGGCGCCCCTGGGGTGTGGCTGCCTAGAAAGCTCTGCAGGAACTCCAGCAACAGGCTCCAGCAGTCGCTAGCTACCACACAGGGGCCATACTCCACCTGCGGACCAAGAGAAGGGAGATGGAGGGTGAGTGAGAGCAAGGACAGGTCGTTTGCCCTCTGCATCCATCTTCCCCAACCCGGAGACCACGACACACACCTTCCCACCCAGAGCTGCCCCGCAGGAAATATCCAGATCAAACACCAGGAATTTGAAACCCTCAGCATTGTACCCTTTAAGCTCAAACATTCTCATCTTGGGATTATCAACTCACAGCCCTATGCACAAGACCCAGAGGCATAGCTTGGTCCCTTCAAATTATTTCTGAACTTTATAGTCCCAGCTATGATGGGTGTAGATTCATGGACAGCTCGGGAAAATTCTATGAGAGAAAACGAAGAGCAGGAGAAAGAGTCTGCGAGTGTGTGTGAGTTGGGGGAATTGACAAGAGGGCAAAAAGATATATAGGCCCGTAAGTCACTTCAAGACCAACCATTACTCCCAAGGTAGATACAACCTGGGCTCTGACACTAAGAAATAATTTCCCAACTCATGTGACAGGGGCTGAAGGATACAGATCTTAGGCTTGCTCATTCTCCTCTCCCAGTTTTTCACTGGAGAGGTGGCAGGGGAAATTACTAGCAACTACAAGGAGAAATAAGTAAAGAAACTTCTGGGTGTGTTTGTGTTGCAAAGTTGAAAACGTGGAGGATAAACAGGAGTTTCCCGTGGGTCTTGGCAAATTCTCTGTGTGTTATGAATGAAAAGAGTCAGGACATCTTAGCTCGAGATCTCTGGAGTGTCGCAGTAGTCATGACCACTAACGCCCTTTTCTCCTCCTGTGCTGCTTTTGAGGACTTACCTATCCCCAGGTCTCCACATTTTAATTCCCTCCTTAAATGCTAATCCTGCAGGAGGTATCACAGTCCCCAAAGTCAGCAGTGCTCTCTACCCTGAACTCCCAGAGCAATCTGTGCTTCCTTTATGGCATTTCTTACAGACTAACTTCAAAAACAGCTTGCGTGTTTGGGCCTGGCTCTCATTATTAAGTCATAAACGTTCAAAAGGAAGGCCCTGCAGTTTACTTATTCTTTTCTTTTTTAAAATCTCACACAGTGCTGGGACTGTGTTAGATGGCGCAGACTCTCACTGGTCCCAAAGCCAGCTACTGTCACACTCCATCTTTGTCATTTTCAATATATGTCAGATGAAATCGTCACACATACCACGAAAGAAAGTGGACAGCATGTCAAAGAGAAGGGCACGTCTTTGCTTCAAAACTTTGAATATGTAATAGTTCACCTGCCCCTCCTTGACTATCCCTCCTCTTCTCCAGCAAGCCAGCCTTCCTAAGCTTTCCTGCTGTGAATCCAGCTCCCCATTCCCATCCTGGTCTGCTAGAGCATCCCTAAGTGATTAAAGAAAGGGTAAAAAATGCAGGGCAAGGAAGCGTAGCTGCTCTGCAGACAGCAATCAGGGAGGCAGACATATCTGCCTGCATTCAGGGTCGCGGGAATCTGCAGAGCCAGGCCCTTCACCACATCTGCTCTAGTCCACCGAGGACTTACCTCCACGGAGATGCCTCGGGCACTGGGCCCCATTGTGACCGTGCCCACCTTCACTAGGAAGTCACAGTATTGGTAACGGGTGCCCCGGGTCTCGATCTTGCTGGCCTTGGCACTCTGGAAAAAGCCCTTGAGTTTCACCATGAGCACGTCAAAGTTGGTGTCGGCAACAAGGCAAGGGCCATTCTCAAAGAGGGCGAAGCAGCTCAAAGGGTACTCAGAATTGTGCATCACATACATCAGCTTCCCGGCCTGACCTGCAAGGGGTGGAGATCCTGCTCACCGACAAGACCTTCCTCAGCACATCACGGAGTAGAGGCCAAAGTGCTGAACGGGGCCAGGAGGCAATCCAGCATCGCCCCAGCAGTCCTGGAGGGCGGTGGAGGCAAGGCCCTCACCAACAGCCTTTTCCAAAGAAGACCAGCAGCCAGGCAGCATGTGGCAGAACCCACCTAATCTACAGAAAAAGGTGATGGGTACACTGGAACTTTTGACGGTCCAGATAATGGTTTAATTCACTTTTTTCCCTAGCTTTTATATTTGTTTCTGATAGTTGGGAGTAAGTTTTGCGCCCCATTATTTGTAGTCAGCCCTGCATTTCTGCGTTGTTATGCCTTTTGGTGTTTAGCGTCTATTTTCTTCTCTCTTGCTCTTTTTTCTTTTAGCCACACCATACAGGATCGGGAATTTCCCTGGCCAGGGACCAAACCTGCACCCCTGCAGCAGAAGCACAGAATCTTAATCACTGGACCACCAGGGAAGTCCCTGGTTTAACTTTAAGTTGAGTGATGGGCTCACAGATAGATGATTAAAGATGATGACTAATAACTCACACAAGATTTACATACGGTCTTCTGTATAGTTATATATTACGTAACAAGGAAAATAAAAGTAACAGCTTTTGAGCACACCACACGAAGCAGCTGCTCTCTTTTTTGCCCATCACTCCCTTCCTTGGCGTCCGCCCTCTTTGAAACAGGAAGTGGCCCCACAGAAGCAGCATGGGGGAGAATCTGAACACGAGGCTGGACGGGAGGCCAGAGCCTTGTCTTCTGTGCCCAAGTTTAGACTTCATCCTGAAGGCAATGGGAGGGGGGCTTTGGAGAATTTTAAGACATCTAGCTGACTCAGGAAGCAAGCAGTACAACCACAGCAGAAAGAACTTGGGATCTAGATCAGAAGATCCAGTTTTAAATCCCAGCTCACCGGTTCCAGTTCCTGAGAAGTGAGTTTTCCAAGTCCTTAAACTAGCCCCAACACTGTGCTAGGGCTGAAAAGGCATGTAAGTAGAGGACTTAGCCCCTGGCCTCAAGAAGCTGACAATCTCACTGATGACTGTCATTGTCCTTCCCTGATAGCTCAGTTGGTAAAGAATCCGCCTGCAATGCGGGAGACCC
Organism: Bos taurus; assembly: GCF_002263795.3. Taxonomy (NCBI): domain Eukaryota; kingdom Metazoa; phylum Chordata; class Mammalia; order Artiodactyla; family Bovidae; genus Bos; species Bos taurus. The sequence continues at coordinate 15,681,950 of NC_037350.1, forward strand.
CTGTTCGATTCCTGGATTGGGAAGAGAAGGGATAGGCTACCCAATCCGGTATTCTTGGACTTCCCTTGTGGCCCAGCTGGTGAAGAATTTGCCTGCAATGCAGGAGACCTGGGTTCAATCCCTGGGCTGGGAAGATCACCTGGAGAAAGGAACAACTCCCCACTCCAGTATTCCAGCCTGGAGAATTCCATGAACTGTATAGTCCATGGGGTTGCAAAGAGTCGGACAGGACTGAGCGACTTTCACTCTCATTGAAGATAGGTGGAAAACTTTTTAGAAGACCATGAAACCAAAGTGTTTGCCTGATGATAGACCAGAAGTCTTTGGAGTGAAGGAAAGACTTCAGGGAAGGAAGTGGTCAAAGTGGCAAGAGTCAGCTGGAAGAACCTTCATGGAAAAAACAGGACCTGAAGTAGGGTACAAAGAGAGGGTAGGATTCAGGCAGGGATGAGAGCATGGCAATCGGGTGAGTGCAGAGACAAGTGCGGGCGGCGTGGCCTCTGCAGGCTGCCACGGCGCTGCCACTGCCTGATCTCCAGTGGCTCCGCACCAACCTCGCCACACACCCTCCCAACTGCCCGCTGCGTAGTCACACCTTTCACCTGGGAAGTCCAGTCCAAACATTTTAATCCTCCAATAAAGACATCCGAAGCTGACCTGTCATTCTGTTCTCATGCAGACTCACTTGATTACATACTTAATTCACATTACGGGAGTCTGGAAGTGTTTTTACTCTCTCGAAAAAATTCTGAAAAGCTTTTGGTCCCTGACCAGCCAGCACCCACATCACTACCTGGGAATCTGTTACAAATGTATATTCTCCACCCTACCCCACACCCACTGGGTCAGAAACTCTGTGGGGGTGGGGAGGAGAGGGGAACCCATCCATCTGTGTGGTAACAAGCCTTCCCTCTAGGTGATGCTAAAGCTAGAAGTGTGAGAACTTCTGATTTAAAGGCACAGAGCCAGTAAGCGACAGAACTGGAACTCTAATCCAGGCGTCCTGACCTCCTTCCATCCTACCCCACTGCCCACCGAGAACCTGCTGTTTCTCCAACTAGACTGTAGCTCCTTGAAAGCAAAGGTCTGATCAGGAAAACAGAGACCAAGCCAGGGAGTGTCACAGAAGTAGTATGTCATCTTATATCTGTATACTGCTGCTGCTGCTGCTAAGTCACTTCAGTCGTGTCCGACTCTGTGTGATTCCATAGATGGCAGCCCACCAGGCTCCCCATCCCTGGGATTCTCTAGGCAAGAACACTGGAGTGGGTTGCCATTTCCTTCTCCAATGCATGAAAGTGAAAAGTCAAAGTGAAGTCGCTCAGTCGTGTCCGACTCTTAGCGACCCCATGGACTGCAGCCCACCAGGCTCCTCCGTCCATGGGATTTTCCAGGCAAGAGTACTAGAGTGGGGTGCCATTGCCTTCTCCATATCTGTATACTAGTGTTCTGTTTTCCAAATGCTTTCATAACTGTTCTTTCTTTTAATTCTTATATTCTGCCTTTTGCAGGCAAAACAAACATTAACATTGCAATTGCAATGATCATGAAATTCAGTACAGCTCTTAAGCTACCATTTATTAGCTATTTATTCCACGACAACCTTGGTTCAAAGGGCTTTGTGTGTACTAACTTATTTAAGTGGAGAAGGCAATGGCACCCCACTCCAGTACTCTTGCCTGGAAAATCCCATGGACGGAGGAGCCTGGTAGGCTACAGTCCATGGGGTCGCTAAGAGTTGGACACGACTGAGAAACTTCACTTTCACTTTTCACTTTCATGCATTGGAGAAAGAAATGGCAACCCACTCCAGTGTTCTTGCCTAGAGAATCCCAGGGATGGGGGAGCCTGGTGGGCTGCCATCTATGGGGTCGCACAGAGTCGGACACGACTGAAGTGACTTAGCGTATCGTAGCGTAGCATAACTTATTTAAGTAGGAGATAAATACTGGAATTATCTTCATTTTGCAGATAACTGTACTGGGAAGGGTGCAAAAACAGAGTCCACACAGGTAAGTTTCTTTAGAGGGGGTTTAATACAGGGAACGAAGTACAAGGGTTGGTAGAACTGAAAAATCAAATGGAATGGTGAGGTCACCCAAAGATTAGTAACACAGGGAGCCGCTGCCATCCCTAGGGCTGGAAGGAAAAAGGGCAGATGTGCTGTTCTGAGAGCCAGGAACAAGGGTTGCCTAACAGGAGGTAGAACCAAGGAAGAAACACAGCCACAGCCAGAGACACAGCCCAAGGCAGAAGGACAGGAAGAGAGGCTGTCTCTCTCCTCCTCTCTCCAATTTTTGCCAGTGCCTTTCACTGGCCAAAGGGAACTCAATGGGGGCCAGGCAAATGCAGTTCACAGGAGCAGGGCAGGGAATAAATCCCTGGGGAAAGAGGCAAGTGGCCTGCACAGGAGCAGTCAGACTGCAGAATTACCTAAGGACGCAGTTAGTTGTGGCAGGCAGGACTCCGTAATCCGGGCCCATGGTTTAGGCTTATGCACTGTGCTATGGAACCATCCAAAGTCAAGTTACTGAAGAGCCAAGACTAAAAGAACCCAGGTTCCCTAACTCCTATTCAGAGATCCTCTTTACCTCCCTACCACCACCAGCCACAATGCATCTCAATTTGAAATACATTTAAAATAAAAGTTAATTCATAAATCAAGGTTATGCTAAAGTGGTAGCCAAGGCCACTGGCTAGGTATGGGAAACAGGAAGCTTTTCTACAGAAAGTTCCCCAAACTCTAAAGCTCCAACAGAATCATTTACAAAGGCTTCCATGCTTAAAAGGAGACTTTTTCAAACTTTGGAGTGCATAAAGATCACCTGTGAAACTTACTATAATGTAGACTATGACTGATTACCAGTGAGTCTGTAAGCTGGGCCAGGAACCTGCCCCTCTAACAAGCGATCCAGATGATTCTGAGGAAATTAGTGACCAACACTTTGAGAAGTGAAAAGTGCTTTAAAAGTGCAAAAAGACTACAACACAGGCCCAGACTAAGAGATGAAGGAAAAAATTAATGAATTCAGAAACACATATACCACCTAGCCAAGAGCACCACTCTCAGCAGAAGAGCAGAAAGATTCCAATGAATATGAATGTCTATTAACTCCAAACCAGGTTCCAGCCATCCCACAGGCCCATCTCTCACTGACCTTGGCTGCCCAGGGTAGAGGCAGCTGTGTGATAGGTCTCACAGTCCACACAAAATGTTCCTTGCTTCTCTGCTCCAAGCATCTCCAATTTCCGGGTGAGGAGCTCCACAGTCTGCTGGACGCTCTTGCCCTCGGCCACGGGCATCTGAGACACACTGGAAGGAAAAGGACGAAAATCATCAATGAGTCATTCACTTGCCTGCAGAATCAGCTCATCAGGGCCAGTATGTGCACAGACACCATCAACCCGAACCTTCTCATTTTAAAAAGGAAACAGAGGCCCACAGTCTCTTGAAAACTCCACTAAGAACCAGAGCAGGTCTCAGGACACATACCAGTGCTTTGGACTTCCCATCTAGAGCACCTCTGTTTATGGAGTGTGGCAAGTATGCCAACGTTCAAGAGAAGATTTTAGGTGGCACACAGAGTGTTCAGTAACACAGAGTCATACAATGAGAAAGGGATTTCTTCTGCGTTTCTTTCAGTTTTGACTACATCAAGAAGAAAGCCTCAACTTGGAATTATTATTCCAATTATTATTACTCTCTTTAACACTTTGCATGCAAGCTGTCCAGCACAGTAGCCACAAGCCACATGCGACTATTTACACTTAAACGAACAAAAAAATTAAAACCTCAACTCCTCAGCTGCAAAACCCACATTTCAAGGCTTGACAGCCACAAGTGGCCGGCAGCAGTGCTAATACAGAACATTTCCATCAAGGCAGAAAGTTTTAAGGATCCTGGGACCAAAGAGAAAGTAAGCCTCAAGTTTCTAATCCTCGGACATGAAAGGCAACAGCATGTATATGAATTTAACCAAAACAATGAAACAAACAGTCATTTCCAAGATTTCCTTCTATGGTGAGGGAAACTGGCTCCCCCTTTACAGAGTGGCAGGAAACAATCACCAAGGACCAGCTATGTGCCAGGTGGTGCCCAAAGACCTTTCAATGAACTAACTCTTTGAATCCTCACATCAGCCCCATAAGATATACAATTATCTCTTTGTTACCAATGAGGAAAGAAAAGTACACAGGGGTTGAATAACTCGCACAAGGTCACAAAGCTTGGTGTGGTGTGGCCAAGAGTCAAAGCCAGGCAAGCTGGCTCCACGTCCATGCTCTTAACTCTACCAGAATGCTTCCCCAGAAATATAGTTGTCTGTTAAAATACTTTTAAGGAAAAGAAAGAGAATTAAAAGACATTAATAAATAATAGTTCAAGTGCTACATGGCTATTTAAAAATCTTAAGTAGAATCATATGTGGCTGAATGTTGGGGGACACTGCATTACTTTATGATCAACCAAAATCAACTAAATGAAGCTATAGAGTCCTACTGCTGCTAAAACTGTCTCTCAACTCCATCAGAAAAAGTACTAACAAGTAATGATGATGATGTGCCTTATTTTGAAATATAAGAGAATCCCTAAGGTGATTGATGCTACTGGGGTCAGAAGTTCAAGAAGCCTGAAAAAGTTGAGAAGCATCCCAACAGAGAGCCCTTTCCCTGCTTGCCTTCTGCCCTGAAAGAACAGGTACTTCTAGGGTTTTATGCCTCTTTGCAGCAAACTTTTTTTGGTTGCGCCACAAGGCATGCAGGATCTAATTCCCCAATCAGGGATTGAACCTGTACCCCCTAAAGTAGAAGGTGCTTCCTGCAGTGGAAGCGTGGAGTGTTAACCACTGGACTGCCATGAAAGACCCTAGCAAACGTTTCATTCCCATTCTTCGCATCCCTCTTACACTACAGGACTTTGAAGGAGGCCCATGATGTCAACTTCAGGAAGCAAATGTGCAGTCACTGACAAATCTGCAAGACCTGGGCTACCAGAAGGAGGAGTTCCCACAGGCTCTTATTTGAGAAGCCTAGAGCCATTGCCTTCAGATAACCTGGCCTCTAAGCCCTCTCTGGGAGACATGCTCAAAATATATATTTTTTAAAGCCCTGAAATCTAGCATTTTGGAACTAAATGACTCCAAGAGAATTAAGCCCATACCTTTCCCTGTCACACTGACTTATAACATGTTAGAAATAAGTCCATAGAAACTAAACCAACCATGTAATTAAACAGAATAGGAAACAGGCCCTGAAGAGGTGATGTGCCTGGAATTCCTATCTCCTAATTCCCAACAGCTCCTTTTTTCCTCCAGACTCAAGATCTTACAAAGGCCAAACTAGAACCAGACACAGGCTGATCTAACTGCATTCAGTGGCTGTAGGCAAGGGCAGGCAAAAACCTAAAAAAGATACTATCTCCTTGTTGCCTATCCCCTACCCATCCAAGCCCTGCCTGCAGACGGGTCCGAGTTCCGACATACTACTTTCAACCCTAAAGTTCTACCCCGGGCTTCACGGTCAAGAAATTGTACCAAGAAAAAAGGAAGGAGGTACACGATCATTAACGGGTTCTTAAACCCTTTTACCTGCCGCCTTCCAGGAAGAAGGGGCGAATCTCCGAGGAAAGGGGCCTGCAGATTCTGCAGCCCTCGCGGTGGCCCCCTCACCCACACAAACCGAGGACATTTTGCTCATCTTCCGGGGGACTGCGGACCCTGGTCGGGATCCTATTCCCGGGTATATTCGAGGCTCCAGGGGCCCTCAAGTCCCCAAACCCCGCCCCACAAAGTCCTCTTTAGTCCTACCAAGTCACTCCCATGGTGTCGGGCCAGGAGGATGGAAGGATCAAACAACTGAAATGCGGTGTGCTCCAGCAGCCCACACGAGGTGAAACCACCTCACTAAAGAGAGCTCTGATGGAGGCAGGCGCTCCGGAACTTACGTAAAAACACAGCGCCCAGTCGACACGCCCACGAGGAAGGGCGTGTCTAGGTCCTTCGGTGACGTCACTGTCCGACTCCGCCCCGCCCCCCATCCCCCGGTTCGCCGCTCAGGGAATTCCCATTCGCCTGGGCACCCTGGACCCAGACCCATGAAACTAGGGAAGTGTAGCTTGGACTACAACCACTTAGAGAAGCCAACGTTAAATTCGGGAGGACCCAGCTCCAGGACCCGTGAGCTCTTTTTGGTGGGTGGGATGGGGCTTCTGGCACACCCGACCTCCAGACGCGAGGGGGCGCTGTGAGCTCCGGTGGGCTCTTGGGTGCTGGGTGTTTACTGCGCAAGCGCACTCGGGGCCTTTTTCCCTCCATACCCACGTGGGAAACTTCACGGCCCGGTTTTCTAGAAAAATGCCCAAGTTCAAGGCGGCCCGCGGGGCCGGGGTTCAGGAAAAGCATGCGCCGCTGGCCGAGCAGATCCTGGCTGGGGACGCGGTGCGGGCAGGAACCCGAGAAAAACGGCGGGGTCGCGGAACCGGAGACGAGGAGGAAGAGTACGTGGGGCCCCGGTTGACCCGACGGATTTTGCAGCAAGCGCGGCAGCAGCAAGAGGAGCTCGAGGCCGAGCATGGGAGCGGGGACAGGCCCGCAGTGCCGCGGGAGCGCACTACGCGGCTTGGTGAGTGGCGGGGATGGGGTACGAGGAGGAGAGTGGGTAGCTAGGGTGAACGGCTGAAGGGTGTCCGGCAGGGGAATAGCTTGGAATTTAAAAACACACACACACACACACAAACTGAGCCCTTGGCAAAGGTGTTGGGGTGGAAGACCCAGCTCTGGGGCAGATTGAGGGTTGCCGGAGCCCTCCACGCCCACTCCTTAGAGTGGCACTCTTGTAGGCATCCCGGAGGTTAGGCCAACAGGAAGTGGTTACTCACGCCGCTAAGTTCTCCTAGCATTTATTTATGTGTTTTGTAAGTAATCATGGAATGTCTACTACGCACATCCAGCCGTGCTAGGAGTTTAGATAAAAAAATGTAAACAGGATAAAGGTATACCTGACGTCAGGATCTTACAGGGTAGCCCAAGAGAGAGAGAATTAAGTAAGCAATTAGAATAATGCACTCGTGATAAAGTACAGTTTCTCTGACAATAGCATTAGTCTTGGGAGTCAGGTTTCCCAGGTTGCATGACCGTTGAGCTGAGAACTGAAAAGTGGGGAGTGCTCTGAGCACAAAGAACAATATTGTTTAAGGGCCAGAAAGGGAGTGAGATTATTTAAAAGATGGTCATTTATTTTTGTTATTACTCTGAGAGTGTTGACCTCCAAGCTGCTTAATCCATTTCTCAACACTCATCTTTCATTTGTCTGCGAGCAGCGTTCACAAACGGAGAAGGCAATGGCGCCCCACTCCAGTACTCTTGCCTGGAAAATCCCATGGATGGAGGAGCCTGGTAGGCTGCAGTCCATGGGGTCGCCCAGAGTCGGACAGGACTGAGCAACTTCACTTTCACGCATTGGAGAAGGAAATGGCAACCCACTCCAGTGTTCTTGCTTGGAGAATCCCAGGGACGGGGGAGCCTGATGGGTTGCCGTCTATAGGGTCGCACAGAGTCGGACACGATTGAAGTGACTTAGCAGCAGCAGCATTCACAAACACTAGTCTCCTTGCTACAGTATCTTTACTGCACTTCGAAGACATCACATCCCTGTTTTGCTAGTTTTTCACCTCTCAGTGGGCTTCCCAGGCGGTGCAGTAGTAAAGAACCCACCTGCCAATGCAAGAGATGCTGGTTCGATCCCTGGGTCAGGAAAATCCCCTGGAGAAGGAAATGGCAACCCACTCCAGTATTCTTACCTGGAGAATCCATGGACAGGGGAGCCTGGCAGGCTACAGTCAGGAAAAGTCCACAGGGCCGCAAAAAGTCAGACACGGCTGAGGACATGCACCCACCTCTCAGTATCCTTTGCTGGCTCCTATTCTCCCCCTCCTGACGCCTGGCTGGTGGGATCTCAGTTCCCCCACCAGTGATTGAACCCTGAGCCCCCGCAGTGAAAGCCCAGAATCCTTACACTAGGCCACCAGGGAGCTCCCTCTGCTGCCTCCTCAATTATCGCCAGCCTCTTACTGCAGTGCCATAGCGTTGCATCCTTGGAGCTGTTCTGTTCACCTTTGATGACTTCTCTGGTGCTGTCATCAGGTTCAAGGTTTAAATACTGTCTTATTTGGTAACTGCTTCCAAGTTCATATTCTAGCCTCGATCTCGTCCATGAAACCCATATTCTTATATTTCAGTTCTCTCTTTAGCTTCTCCAATTTGAAGTCTAAGAAACATCTCAGATTTAGCATGTCCGGAACAGAAATCCTGACCATCTTGCCAAACCTGCTCCACTCCCAATCTACTTCATCTCAATTAATGACACGATGTCCTTCCATTTGCTCCAGACAGAAAACTCAGACTTGTCTCTTTCTCGCTCCATATCCAAACGATTAGGAAGTCCTGTTGACTCTACCTTAAAAATATATCCAGAATCAGATCACTTGGCACCATGTTGGAACAGCATCCTGTTCAAACCACAGTTATCTCTCACCTGGACGATTGCAGTAGCCTCTTAGCGAGTATCCTGTATCTGCCACAGTCTACTCTCAGCTCAGCACCTTGAGGATTACCTGATCTACAGAGACCTATATGATCTGCACCTGTTGTCAGTCTGACCTCTCCTGCTCCTTTCCCTTTGCCCTCTTCTCTCCATCTGGATCAAACCAGTCAATTCTAAAGGAGATCAGTCCTGAGTATTCACTGGAAGGACTGGTGCTGAAGCTGAAGCTCCAATACTTTGGCCACCTGATGGCGAAGAGCTAACTCACTGGAAAAGACCCTGATGCTGGGAAAGACTGGAGGCAGGAGGAGAACGGGACAACAGAGGATGAGATGGTTGGATGGTATCATCAACTCAAGTCCATTCATATAGGCTTCATCGCTTCTTAAACATGGCAAGTCAGGGCCTTCACCCTGGCGGGGCCTTCTGTCTTCATACTCCTGTTGGTTTCCTCCCTTAATTCTTTATCTGCTCAGAGAGGCCTATCCTGACCACTCCATTAAAAACTGCAACACATCACCCCTGTCTCCACATCACAACTTCTCTACTCTGCTGTATTTCTTTGTCGTGGCATTTGTGTTTTTTTTAACATAACCTATATCATATTAGTTCATTGTCTGTGTCCAACCATTAGAACGTAAGTTCTGTAAGGGCAAAATGTCTTTCTCTTGTTTGCTGATATATTTCTGGCACCCAGAACAGTGCCTCACATACGGTAGGCACTCTCAGCGTTTACTGAATGGTGGTGAGGTAGATAAGAGCAAAAGTTACAAAAGTCTCAGTGGCTGCCCTGAAGAGTGGAAAACGAATAGAGACTAAGGAGACCACTTAGGGGACTGTTGGGTTAATCTAGACAAGAGGTGATACTGACCTAGGCTTTGACAGGGCTGTGAAAGCTTTGAGAGAAATTGTGTGAGGTTCAGTGGGAAAGGGCTTGGTAGTTGATTGGGTGTTGGGAGTGGGGGCAGTGGACGAGGCAGGCCTGCCGCCTAGGTTCTGGCTTAGCATGGACTGGGTGGTGCTCCCACTGACTTAGATGTGGAACACGGTGAGTAGACCTAGGAGGGAACGGGAGTGACAGACAAGATCGTAGTGCCCGTGGGTCGTCCGTGAACAAGCTGTACAGGAGGCAGCTGCTGTTAGGGTCTGGAGCAAAGAGAGCCTGTAACCCTACAGGCACAGATTTGGGAGTTGGTAGCATGTGAAGACAGAGCGTCTGGTACATGTAACCCTCCCCCTTTATTTAACTTTTATCACACAGTATCTGGGGGTTTTCTGTGTGTGTGTGCTGCACTCAGGCCATGTGGGATCTTAGTTCCCCAACCATGGCATGGATTGTACTTCTCGCTTCTTGCAGTGAAAGCATGGAGTCCAAACCACTAGACCACCAGAGAATTCCTAGCAGGCACTCTTGGGCTTCCCAGCAAGCCCTCCTGCCAGTGTTACCCAGGTCTAGAGCACGCTCCTCCAGCTCCCATACTGCCCATCCAGAGCCTAGGCATCCTTCGCATCCATCGTCTCTTCTGAGTACCTGTGGTATACATCGTCTCTGCCGCTCATTTTGACACTAATCAAGCCCTGCCATGTGTGTAAGAGAGAGGTGGTGAATGTATAATCTAGACCCAGACTGCCTGCGGTAGGCAAGTCAGTCAACTTTTCTGTGCTTCAGCATCCCCATCTGAAACTGGGTATGGTAATAGTACCTACTCCTTACGGTCATGGCGGTTATGTATGTTGTATAACAGTTTAGTGTGTTCGCTCTCGTTTGAGTCTTGAATGAGGCTGTTATCACTGTCTCTTCGGTTCGTACGTGGACATTTGGGTTCTCAAGCAGGATTGCACACCCCTGGGGACTGGAAGGTAGCGTGCATTTATTAGAAGCATGTGAGGCCCGGACCATAACCATAATGGTTAGAGTTGAGTTGACCTCTGAATTCCTCACCCGCCGCTTGGCCTTGCTCACCCATTTCATCTCCCTCTTCCAGGTCCAGGCGTGCCGCAGGATGGGTCAGATGACGAGGAGTGGCCCACCCTGGAGCAGGCTGCCGCAAGGGCAGGGCCGGGCTATCAGGCGGAGGTGGTCGTGGACCCCGAGGATGAGCGTGCCATTGAGATGTTCATGAACCAGAACCCTCCTGCCAGGTAGGGCTGGCACGGCCCGGGATTTGGGAGAGCAGGTCCTCGTAGCAACTGCGTAGGAAAGAAACATGAGATGCAGAGAAGCGGATGCTCTGGCAGAGTTTTGAGTCCCCATCTCTGGGAAGGGCCTGAGCTTTGCCAGTTTGGGGAGCCACCTTGACGAAAGTGGCGCATCCTCTGAGGACTGCTCTGAATGGCAATGATGCAGACTCAAGATAGCTCCCGCCCTCTGTCCACCTGTCTTAGAACTGCCTGGATTGCCTGGTGACGTCACTGCCAGGCCTTATTCTGTCTCTGGGCAATCCGCCCCGTAGCATTTGGTTTTGGTATGCTCAGTTTTCTTAGCAGTAGGCTCGGTTTCTTTGGCCACATCTCTTTCACACCCTGACTGTCATTTTATCCAGGGTTTTCCAGCCCTTGCACCACTGGCATTCGGGGCTGGATAGGTCTCTTCTGGGGAGGCTGTCCTGTGCGGCGTCGGCTGTTAAACAGCATGCCTGACCCGCACCCGCCGGACAGCAGTAGTGACCCGCTCCCCCACTCTGTGGTAACCAGAGATGTCGCTGGATGCTGTCAGGTGTCCCCCAAAGGACAGAATCATCCCCCAGATGAGAACAAATTAGAACCGCTATGCTGGGTCAAAAACATGCAGGTTTTTAAGCTGCTACAGTCAGGCTCCGGATCCCAGGGTTTGGGCCCAGGAGAGAGGCGCCTCCGATGAGGGCCCTCAACCATTCGGATGCTGTGATGACACTGTTCTTGGTTCCTCAGGTTGGTTGTGGGTTCATGCACGCTAGCATCATTAGTATACTACTATTAGTGCTATTAACGCTATGAAAGACGGGGGCTGAACGGCGAGTTCCGCGGCCGTGTATTTGAGGGCACAGTGAAGGCACAAGTCCCTTTCCCAGCTTGCCGCCCAGGATCCAACGTGGATATCACAGAACGTGTGCTGGTCTCTCCAGAGAGCCTCTCAGGTTCTCACTCAGCACCCGTAATACCTCTGCTTTGGCAGCTCATTCTGACGAGCTCGGCGGGATGGTTTTCAACAGAAGAGTAAAACGGTTAGGAACAGGGGGTCCTGACAGTTTTGAGAGGCGACAGCCAGTGTCTGCAGAGAGCTGACTAGATCCACGTGGACTCAGCAGTCAGAGGCAGCTTAGCTGGGGGGCATGCATATACTGTAAGGTACCTGACCTTCAGACCTTGAAAGACCAGGCTTTGACTCTTTCCCCCACTCAAGAGCTCTGAGACCGAGGATGGGTTACTGACCCCTCTGCCTATTGGTTACCATGTCTGTCGCATAGATGGTACAAGGGAATGTCTGGCTTCTGCCATACATGCTTTAAAGTGCTATGGTGGAAGGGGACATCGGGAAGTCCTGCCCTCCAAAGACAGGAGTGGTTTTTAAATAGACTTCAGCAGCCCCTGAAGATGCCCTTATCGTACTGAAGCCCAATGTAATGATAATTCTGAATCATCACAGTCAGATTGTGCGTAAGGAGGCTGGGATAAACAGATTATTCATCTTGGACCTCTCCCCATCAATTTTAATAAATTGAAACAGGGGAGAGGGTATGCCATGCTCTCTCCCTAATGATCCCAGCTCCCAGAAATCTCAGTATATCACTGAGGTGCGTCTGGCACTCTGAAGAGGTCAGAACAGGGTTTTATTCCATGTGTTAACTTTATGTAGGTAGGTATGTTACCATCCCTGTTTTATAAGGGAGGGAGCTGAGGCTTAGAGAGGCAGAGTAGCCTGCCCAAGGTCACACAGGGATCGGAGGAGCCATGACCTGAACCCAGCAGTCAGTCGCCTTCAGAGCCCAGGTTCCTCCCCTCCATGCAACTCGAAGCTCCATCCTAAGCTGGATGACTGCCTGGTCCATTGTGCTCTGCAGGGATTCTTTGCTGGGTGGGTAGGCCCAGTGGGGATTGAGGTCACGCATCCCAGCAAGGTTGCAGGTTTATCAGGGCTCTCGAGAGACGGTGTGGGGCGTCCAGAGCTCCCTAGACTGAGAGCGTGGCCCTGCCGCCCACTCCCTCCTGTTCCCCCAGGCGCACCCTGGCTGACATCATCATGGAGAAGTTAACTGAGAAGCAGACGGAAGTCGAAACAGTCATGTCCGAGGTCTCAGGCTTCCCTGTGCCCCAGCTGGACCCCCGCGTCCTAGAGGTCTACAGAGGGGTTCGGGAGGTAAGGACTGAGAGGAGAGCCATGACGGGACACCCCCACCAGGGCTCTGGGGGCCCACATCTCTTGTAGGCCGAGGGCAGGCTCAGGAGTCCCGCTCCCCGCTATGACTCTAATCTCAATTCCCCACTGAAAAATGAGGATGATACTAGAACCTCCTTACAGGATGGTTGTGAGGATTGAGTGAGTTAATGGACGCGCGGAACTCAGATGGGCGCCTGACAAGCAGCGATGAAGATGGTTCTGTTCCCCCGTCCACAGGTGTTGTCTAAGTACCGCAGTGGGAAACTGCCCAAGGCATTTAAGATCATCCCTGCCCTCTCCAACTGGGAGCAGATCCTCTACATCACAGAGCCTGAGGCCTGGACCGCTGCTGCCATGTACCAAGCCACAAGGTAGAGCTGATGGGGGTGGGGCAGCCTTGGGTCAATAGGGCAGGCTGGGTGTGGGAAGGACAGGCTTTCCCTCTCTTTGTCGTTACATTCCCTCCCAGAGCTCTCTTGTGCTTCTTTATGGCATCACTTCCCCAGCTTTTCCTGTTTCCTGTTCTGGGGCCAAGGTCCTGTTAAGAACGTCCTGTGATGAGTTTCTAGGGGAGACGCGCCTAACTACAGGGACACAACCCTGCAGTGTCAGGGTGGCCTCAAAAGTCTGTGGCTCCCCAGGTGTGTGCAGGTCCCTGGTCACAGCAGGGTACAGGGGACCCCTGAAAGAGAGGGAAAGGTGAACAGCTGGTTCCTGTCTGTCTGCAGAGCTCTGGCTCACCTGAAGACAGACAGTGTTCACCCCCATTCAGGTACATCTTGCAGCCCCTCCTGTTCCCTCTCTAATCTGACCTGGGTGCTGCACACACCCGGCTCCCTCCCCGGACCCTCTGATCTCTTGCATGCAAATATCATCGGCAGTGGTATTTGAAGGGCCAGTTCTGTCAGCTGACCTGGGATCTTCCCCCTTCCTTCCAAAACCACTAGGATTTTTGCCTCTAACCTAAAGGAACGGATGGCCCAGCGCTTCTATAACCTGGTTCTGCTCCCCCGGGTACGAGATGACATTGCTGAGTACAAACGACTCAACTTCCACCTCTACATGGCCCTGAAGAAGGCCCTGTTCAAGCCTGGAGCCTGGTTTAAAGGTGGGGACCCAGGAGGCGATTAAGAAAGGGCAGGGCCAGAGCTCTTGCAGGACCTCCTTTCTCTCACTCTGGACTGCTAGTGACCGTGCCCCTCTGCCCCTCCCCAGGCATCCTGATCCCGCTGTGCGAGTCGGGCACCTGTACCCTCCGGGAAGCCATCATCGTGGGCAGCATCATCACCAAGTGCTCCATCCCCGTGCTGCACTCCAGGTAGTGTTGCGGGGTGTGCAGGACCACAGATCAGCCCATCTCGACAGCAGAGTCCCAGGACTCGGGGCGGGGTGGGGACACATGGGGAAGGAGTCAAGCATAAGCCCTTGGGTTTGCGGGTAAGTCGATGGGTATATGATAACTCCACAAGAGTGTCAGTCCCGTGGGAACAAGGTCCCAGGGCCTGGCACATGCTAGGTGCTCAGTAAAGAGTTGAATGAATGAATGAGAAAGAGGGGAACATGGGAAGAAAGTAGGTTGGGGCAGAGACATTTGGACACACTCTGAGACAGAAGCAGTCTGAGCCAGACCTGGGGATTTGGCGTGAGTCAGCATAGCCCTGGTAACAGGTCGAGGGAGTTAGGGGAGGGGAGAAGAATGCAGAGATTTCCCTTTAGGGACAGCACAATTTAGGGGCCTGTGGCGGGGCTGGGGTAAGGAGAAGCTTTCCGCAGCGTTTCCCTGCCTCCCTTCCCCATTAGTGCGGCCATGCTGAAAATTGCAGAAATGGAGTACAGCGGGGCCAACAGCATCTTCCTGCGGCTGCTGCTGGACAAGAAGTACGCGCTGCCCTACCGAGTGCTGGACGCCCTGGTCTTCCACTTCCTGGGCTTCCGGACAGAGAAGCGTGAGCTGCCCGTGCTCTGGCACCAGTGCCTGTTGACTTTGGTCCAGCGCTACAAGGCCGACCTGGCCACGGAGCAGAAGGAGGCCCTCCTGGAACTGCTCCGGCTGCAGCCCCACCCCCAGCTGTCCCCGGAGATCAGGCGTGAGTTGCAGAGTGCCGTCCCCCGAGATGTAGAAGATGTTCCCGTCACCATGGAGTGAGGATGCA
Source organism: Bos taurus (assembly GCF_002263795.3). NCBI lineage: Eukaryota > Metazoa > Chordata > Mammalia > Artiodactyla > Bovidae > Bos > Bos taurus. Next base: position 15,696,998 of record NC_037350.1, read on the forward strand.
GCGCTCGTCCGGGTCTGCGGAGCGTGGAAGGACTCCAGGATCCCTGCTGGTGACTGGAGGTGATTCCGAGCCTTGACAGCTGAAGACCCGGATCAGGGCCAAGACAGGTCTCGGGCCTCTGACTCCCCAGTTCTCAACAGGGGGCCGTAGTAGGGCCGGTTCCCTCTTGCGTTCTAGGCCTGCATACCTGCTCAGTTCTGGGACCTGACTTGAGGTCCCACAGCCCAGCACTCCCAGGTCCCAGCTAGGGATGGAATGGGTACTTCCTTTCAGGCTGTTGTGTCAGGTCACTGGGAGGTGGATAAAGACAAAAGGCGGGTATTTATTGAATGTCAGTGTTTTGATGTGATGGATGGAGATCTTTGCTTTCCTTGTTTTGCTGGAAGCAAGCACTGCTTCCCTCTCATGCACAGCAGTGGATTCTTACCTATTTACAAGGGAGCCACGCACTTCCCCCACCTTATTCTACAAGTCTTCTCTAGACTGTTCCCACCCTGCCAGCCCCTAGAGGGCACAGCCTTTACCTGCCCCTGACACAAGCTACTTGGGGACAATGCCAGCAACCAGGAGGTTGTTCGAACACGAGGAGGTCTCAGATTGGTTGGAAGAGCTACAAGAAAGCACCTAGAGGAAGGTGGAAATTCAGGATGAGAAAGGTCAGACCCAGGGTCACCACCAGACCAGTTAGTTCCCTTTCTAACTTTCTTAGCCAATGAAAGCATTCAACCAGGGGTTGGTAAATCAGGGTTGCGTATGCCTGTTTTCTTATAGTCCATGAGAGAAAAGTGATTTTTATATCTTAAATGGTTGTTGGGGGAGGTGGAAAAAAACAGCAGTATTTTGTGATAGGTGAAGATTATATGAAATTTAAGCTTCAGTGTCCCTAAATAAAGTTTTATTGGGACACAGCCACATCCATCCACTTCCAGGTCCTCTGACTGCTTTCACTGCTCCTGCAGCAGAGACCAGTGCGGCCTGGCTAGAACCCTGTTACTTGCTTTTGCGAATATGAGTTTGTTCCAACCTAAGTACTCTATTTGGTCATAAAGCAAATTTCATTTGTATAGTTTTGTCTTGAGACACTAGATGAAAGCAAAAAGCTACCCCCACTGTGCCAAGCCAGATGATACACAAAACGCACATACCTCAGATCTGTGCCAACGCCCCGAGCTCACCTTGTGGGTTGGCACCACACCCACATCTGGTGTCACAACCTGCCTTCCACATCCTTCCAACCTCTGCTTCCACAGCCAACTTCAGGTGTTTGTTTTTCAAGATAAAGGGCCATATTTATTACCATATGTGTTTCTTAGCCATTTAATGTGTAAAAACACTATCTTTAAAAAAAAGTGTCCTTCACTGAGTATTTGAGTATTGTCTCAAGCCCCATTTTCCCCATAAGCCATGTGGCTTGAATTGTGTGGTTTTGCATGGCGCAGTGCTTTTTAGAAATGTGCCCATCAGGTTCTACAGCAGAACTTCGGATAACACAGGCAGAGACCAGATGGCCCACAAAGCCTGAGGTATCTACTCTGGCCCAAGACAGAAAAGGTGTGACAACCCCTGCTCCAGACGTTGATTTCTGCCTTTTACCCCATGCAGTCTAGAAATAGGCTTTCCCACAGACTGCCCTCTAATCCAAGAAGCCAAAGTCAATTTTATTCCAGAATCTTTATTATAAAGGTAGCATGATGGTCCTCGGCCACCAGCCTGGACCTTGTGGCCTCAGGAAAGACCTGTGTTAACAGGGCCTGCCTCCCTCTCCGGACAGGGGGCTTGGTCATCACCAGGTCATCCCCTGCTTCATTCCGCAACGCCCCCCCGCTCCTGGAGGATGGGGCAGAGGGCCAAAGGGGAAGGAGGGCATGGCCCCACTCCAGGCATAGCAGCTCCTTGGCCACGAAGATCCTCTAGCGAGTAGCAGAGGGGAGGAATACAGCAACCGCCAGGGTTACCACCCCTGTGGCGGGGGGAGAAGGGCCCCACCACACCCTCATACAGTTGTACTCAAAGTAATTAATAAATTAAAACAACTTCCTTCCGTACTAACACCCCCCTCCCCCCAATCACACAGGAGAAGCTGAGCAGAAAGCAAAGCAAGGAGGTTGGTTCCTGCCCCTGGACGGTGGCCGGGGCCCCTCCTAGGAACAGCTAGGATTATGCAGGGCCTCCAAGTGCTTGGAGAGGGGATGTCCATTCTTGCCCCTCATGTGTATCTAAAACATGTGAGGCTTCTTCAGAAAGACCCCAATCCAAATGCAGTAAGTAGGGAATCCCCTGGCGGTCCAGTGGTTAGGACTCCAAGCTGTCTCTGCCAGGGGCTCGGGTTCAATTTTGGCAGTTGAGAGCCCCAGATAAGGTAGCCCCTAGAAAGGAATGCTGATACATGTATTAAACTTGAATGTCATCTCTGGCCAGCCCGGCCAACCCCCCGGGAGAGCTGAGCTGGCTGGATGCAGGCAGGAGGAGGAGCCGGACTGGCCCCCAGCCGTGGCCGGCCAGGCCCCTTAGTGCACACTGCAAGGATAGGTAGGACCTGACCCCTCTGGCTGGCGAGGGACAAGGGGAAGGAGCCCCCTCAGGCTTCAGCTGTGGCATGATTCCGTTCCTGCAGCCAGGGAGGGGGTGGTAGGGTCCCCTCCTGCTGTCGGCAGCCACTCGAGGGGGCCTCTCCAGGGCTACAGGTGGATGGCCGTGACGTCTGTAGGAGTGCTGGTCTGGCTGGGCCCCTGGCTGCTGGAGCCCCTGGGGGCTTTGGGCGCTGGGCTGGGAGAGGTCTGGGCGGCTTCCCTGAGGCTCTCCCTGAGGGCAGCTTCAATCTGCTCCTGACAGGCCCGCAGGCAGTCCTGGGGACAAGGGGGAGTGGTGAGAAAGGTCTGCTTCCCACCCCTTCTTCTCCCCCTCCACCTGCAGCAGGCAGCAGGTACAGGAGGACACCTCCCAGCACACAGGGAAGTCTGGGGAGGTTAGGCCACGGCCCAACCCCAGGAATCAGCCTTCAGTTCTCAGAAACTGGCAAGAGGATGTGGCAAGAGGGTGTGAGAGCGGCCCTACATCTGACACTGAATCCTCCACCCCCACTCCTGCATACTGCTTGGCAAGAAAAGGGTACCCAGGGGCAATGCCTTTCGGCCCACCCGCAACACTTGCTCTTCTCCAGACCAAGGCAGGAGATAAAAGACCACAGAAGCCGCAAAGGTGGGGCACTTGAAACCTGGAGTGGAGACCAGGCTGGGGGTGGTCCACAGCACCCTCTGCTGGAAGCTCCGGGGAAAGTGCTACCTCATGAGCTGAGGCCATTTGCCCAGCTGCCCAGCACTCACCACTTCAGTGCCTGTGATCCCTGCCAGCAGCTCCGTGAGCTCGTCCCCAGATGTGGAGCAGGCACCCAGGCCTTGCACTGCAGCTCCGATGCTGCCTGTGGCAATCATGGATGGGGGGTACATGGCAAAGGTGTAGTCTAGGAAAGAGAGAAGGGACCAGGAGGCAAGGATGAATACCAGCGTGCACCTTCTATTTCCCAGAAAGTGCCAGGCTGTATGAATAGAGCACAGGTATACCGGGACACCCCGGCAGTGAGTGGTGTAAGAACAGCCGGGGAGAGGGTCAGCGTAGTAAGTGATCCAGGCCAGGAACCAGAGAGTGAATGGGTCTCTTCCTGGTATGCACACAAAATTAAGGTTAAGAGACCTGGGTTCTCGGCCTGGCTTAGTCACTGAGACAGCCTGGGCAAGTCACTTCTCTCTAAGCCCTTGGTGTCTCCAGCTACATACTCGGGTGGGGGGTGGGGGTGGGGGGCTGCAGCATCTCTGAGATCCCAGACAGCTCTGCTGCTTTCCTGTATTGATACTGGGGGCTCAGAGGATAGAATTTTCACAAATTTGGAAGTTATAAACTGAATCTCCTAGTTCCCTCTCAGCCTTCCAAGTCTTCTGATTTCCCTGGCTTGGCACATGTGTGTGTGGGACTCTTACCTGTAGCACAGAGGGCCAAAAAGGTCTGGGCGTGCTTCTTGACCAAGGCTTGTCGGTCTCGGGGCAGAGAGAGCCGGTGCAGAATCAGGGCCAGGAAATCATGGGCAATCACTGCGGCCAGGTCCCACTTGAGCTTCCCCAAGACCAGCACCTCCCAATCCTGGAGGCAGAGGAAGAGGGCGGGCTCAGTGGCTGAAGAAGGGAAGGGGAGGAAGTAAAGTGGAAGTCTCACAGGGAGCGAAGCCCATCACACTTGAAGGTCAAGACTCTAGGTCTGCTTTTGAACTTCAGGACTGGTGCTGTGGAATGGGGAGTCCAGGGCAGGGAACAGCTCGGGGCACTTGCTTTGAGCATCTGTTGATCAACTTCCTAGATGCCAGAACTACATGCTTTACATAAATTGCCTCTTTTAATCCTGCTGGGTTATCTTTTTGGGGTCCAACAGTCCAGGCCTTCTCTCAACTTCCTGCAAGGCTCTGAGCAGGCCTCCAGTCATGGTTGAAAGAAAAGTCTGCAGACCACCATCACCAGGAACTGGAGGCTCTTCTGGCATGAAGCAGAAAGACTCTCCATAATCCCAAGGATATGTGAAAGGGGAGATCGCTAGCCTCTCCCCCAACTCAGCATGCCCGCCAAGTCCACACCTCTTGAAGAAACTGGGGTGAGCATGAGGCCCTTCCTCCTCTGACACAGCCCCTGAGCCAACCCCGAGGTTCCTCAAAGTGGAGGTTGCCCAACCCAACCCACATCCCCTTGGGGGGACACTGGGGTGGGGGGCTGAAATAGAGCACCCCACTCCACCTCTCTGGCTGAAACCCAGTGCCTAGTGTCATTTGAGTCTCAGGGGGAGAAGTGGAGGTCAAGGCAGACAGGATGCGTCCAGGTGATGATCCCTGAGGGCCCAAACCATCTCTCCATCAGTCCCAGCCTCCCTACTACTGCTGGGTCCCTGAAGGAGACTGAGAGCCCCACCCAGTCCACTCCTCTGGGGTTCCCAGCCCTGGCCCTATTTCTGAGTTGCACACAGGAGGATTTCTTCATTGTTTTATCTCAGGAAGGAACTCACGGGTTTGACCCTTTAGTGGGGTAGAAATGGCAACCCCACCCAATCTCTTTTTGGCCCTCTGTCACAGCTGCCCCGCTCCTGGCCCCCACCTAGGTGTCATGATCTTCAGCCTCTCACAAAGCCTCACAGAAATCAGCCCGGCCTGGAGCCAGAAGAAGTTGAGCAGAGAAGTTAGCATTCTACTCCCCGCGCTTATTCCAGGGGTCAAACTCCTAACTCAGAAGTCAACAAAAAGCATCCAGCATCCAAGGAAACATCTGGAAGGCAGCTCGGAGTGGGGACGCATAGGGTCCTGCGTGGGGGGAGGGTGGCCACCTTACCCTCCATCTGGGCAGAATATCTCCTGAGAATCTCAGTCCTCACTTGACAGAGAACACACCCCTAGCAGCTTCTATCACATCCCTCACCTCTGAGGCCACCTGAGCCCTAGAACACCTCATCACCCTCAGCGCAACACTGAGCCAGGACCCTTCCTTCCTCCTCTGGAAGGGCCCCCACCTTCTTTGTGACAAGGATTATTTGGACTGACCGGAGCTCTCTGATGTCCCTTCCGACTCTGACCTTCTAGGAAGTCATCGATCGGCATGCTCCACCCCCAGCTCATGCAGGGGGAGTGGGAGGAGAGGACTTTTGGCCTGTTCTGAAAAACTGCCCTCACATAAAGGCACACATCCCATGCTAATCTTTTCACAAAAACGAAGTCCCCTTCCACTAGCCCAAACTCCTCCAGAAACATCTTGCTCTCCTAGCCCTGGAAACCAGCTCCACCTTCAGACTTGCCCAAAACTACCAGATTCATCACAAAGAGCTGTGGAGCCTCCCAGATTCCCAACTCTGGCCTCCTACTCCCATCTCGGAGAGCTACTTGGCAGGAAGAGGAATCCCGTTCCCCGACAAGCAGCACTCAGGGGCCCCAGTACCCTGGCTTTCCTGGCCAGCCAATCACAGCAGCCAGCACGCTGCCCTCCTCCCCGGGAGATGGGGCCCAGAGACGCCTCTCCTCTCGGGTCAAGAGAAGACTCGACCGCTGTAGAGCAAGGTGGAGGAAGGTGCCAGCTCACCCCTCTCCCCTGGGTCCCCCGGGAGATGATCTGCACGCTCCCAAATAACCTCTTCCAGATCCAAGCAACTCCCCACCTCCTCTCCAGGCTCAGTGGGGAAAGAGAACCATGACTCCCCTGCCCTGCCTCGGGAAGAGCCCAGCCCAAGTTCCCAGCAAGAGGCCCAGGGAGCCACTTCCCAAACCACAGGAGTGACAGCAGCTCCCCACAGGGTTATGAAAGACCTTGGTCAGGGTGGGTGGGCCAGGGGAGAGGGCATCATTATCACATCGGAAGCAGCTGCAGTTCAGCCCCAGTCTGTGCCTCAGCACTAGCCTTTGGCTAAAGGGGAAAAGATGATTCCACCAGGCCTGAAGCAGCTGCTTCTGAGAGCAGAGTTTCTCAGGGTGAGACTAGGGAATGGAGAATGAGGGAAGGAGCTGGTTCTCCTGGGATATAAAAGGAAGGAAGGAAGCAAAGTGGGATGGAACTCCTAGGCCCTTCCTTAACAGCAGCTGGGGCCTGGCTTTAATCGGCTCTGGGAGACTTTTTGATCACAAAGTCCACACACTGGGAGACAAGGCTCAACCAGGGCGGCCCCTTCCCCCACGTGAAGCACATTCCACTCCCCCACTCCAGTGGGGGTGCACAGGCATGTCCTGCTGCTGCCAATAAATAACTCATGGTGGCTGTGTAAACCCAGAGGCAAAGTACTAGTGACTGTAGACACGCAGTTTGACTTGTTGCTATCTGGGGGAAAGACCATGAAGGAGTGGCACCCCCTGGAGGTCAAGACGAGGGGATCTGGTTCATGCTGGCAGTGCAAGCCTGAACTGGGGCCACCCTGACCATCACACCACACTGTCCCATCTTTTGTCAAAAGAAAAAGAAAAAAAGCTGCTACCCTGCCCAGGGGCAGAAAGCCTCCGGAAGTCTTAGTTTTCCTCCTCCTGGTACGTGAGGAAGAAGGCAGGGGTGCTGGGAGGTGGGGAGGGTATGCACGCACCCGCAGCTGGCGGGGAGAGACAGAGTGGTCGGTGTAGATGCACAGTTTTTCGATGGTCAGGGGCGTAGTCTCGCGCAGCTTGGAGGCCAGCAGCATGCAGACCGCACCCAGGAGCTGCAACTGCGCCTTTCGGGTGGGGACGCAGGACAGGTAGCGATCCAGGTAGTTCATGGCCAGGGGGAAGACTTCCTCTTCACAGCGCTGCTCCTCACACACCTGGGGGAGGGCGCATAGTCACTTCGGGGGCAGAGGCTTAGGAAACGCAGCAGCAACTAAAGGCGGGGGGTGCGGTACGCTGAAGGGAAGTGGAATGGGGAGCAAGACACGGGAGGGGGTAGGTGAACTCACAGTGACAAGGACTAACACGCAGGATGCGCCTTCCCCAAGGTGACACCCTCCCACTTCCTCTGCGGTGCCTCCTTTCCCCCGGGGTGGGAGTTGGGGTGGGGGGTGCGGGATACGCCAGAGGCTCCCTTCCTTCAGGAATCCAAACTGAGGCTGATCCCCCCCAACCCATACCGAGGGTGAGGGGCTCGGAAAAGTCACCCATAGGAGCCAGAGAACTGGGACCTTACGCCCATTACTGCCACCCAGTGTACACACCCAAAAGGAAGGGAGGAGACTCCAGCGGCTGCCTCCCGCACTTTTCATTTCCCTGACGGCCGGAACAGCGCGCCACCCCCACCGGCTTCCCCGCCAGAACCCCCGCGACACACACAAGGAACCGGCTCTGCGGCGGGGGCGGCCGAGCCCAGGGTTTTCCAGGCGCGCTCTCCCGAGAAGACCGGGCGTGGGGTGGGGGAAGACTTTTGAGAGAAGTCAGAGGGGAGACGGTGCCCCTCGCCCCGCTTTCCCGGCCCGAAGACAGGGTTATTTGGGGGTGCCAAACGCCTGGCGGTCAGGGTCAGAGAAGGGCAAGAAAAAGACAGCACGGAGGCAGCAGGCTAAGGGCGCGCGACTGAAAAGTCAAGGCCCCGGGGATCTGCGCCACAGAAACATCTTGCTGATTGTTGCTGAGGACCAGGATGTCCCGACAGGGCGGCCCCGGGATGTCCGGAGCCCGGGACGCGGGGGTGACGGGGGAGGGGACACCCGCCCGGGCGGTACCTCCAGCATCCAGTACGCCAGCATCTTCCGCATGTGCGGCTTGATCTCCCTCTGCACACACTGGAAGTAAGAGGCACGGGGCACGTAGCGCTCCTCCAGGCGGAGCAAGCTCTGCAGGACACGCTGGTCCCCTAGCAGCCGCGGGTCCGGCCCGGCCCGGGGCGCGTGCCGAGTGCCCTCGCAACACAGCAGCTCCATCCTCGGGCAGCGCGCGGGCAGGGCTGGAGTGCGGGCTCGGGAGCCAGAACGCAGGCGGCGGGCCGGAGAGCGCGGGGCGCGGGACTGTGGCGCTGGCGCTGGCGCTGGCACTGCGCGGCCGAGCCTCAGCCCGCCCCCGCCGCCGCGCGCGCGCCGCTTCCCTGACAGGCGCCCCGCCCCTCGCGACCGAGTAGCAACCGTGGAATGCTCAGACGTCGCGACGCTCCGGGGCGGGGACTCCGGCGTCCGGACGGAAAGGGCTGGCGGGCGCTCCCCCTCCCCGGGGCTGCCGCATTGGTCGGCTGGGCGCGGGCCCGCCGGCTTCCGGGCGCTCCGGATCCTTCTGACCACCCGGTGCTAGAGGAGTGTACTTTGGAGGTGGGCCTCTCCCCGCCCTCCCCTCCCCCCCACCTCCGAGCCCTTGCATTTTTGCTTCTCCCGACTCCAGGCGCCCCCAAAGGTTATTCATTCATTCGTCAAACCCTACTTCACCCGCTGCTTGCTCTAGGGAAAGTAAATAATAACAAAATAGCTAGATCTTAGGGGAGACTGGTCTGAGCACTTATTAAAATCTTATTGAAGAAGCTGTGGGTTATACTGATTTTGCAGCTGAGAAAACTGAAGCAGTAACTATAATAATAGTTCGTCTGCGGCAGAGCTAGGATTGGGAAGCCGACGATCCGCCTCCAGAATCCCTGCTCTACCCCATGGCTACTTAAACTGATCCCCGAACCAGCAACATCTGCATCGCCTGAGAGCGGGTCTGAAAAGCAGAACCTCAGGCCTATCCCCTGACCTACTGGATCAAAATCTGCCTTTAACAAGATCCCTGGTGATTCCTATACCTATTAAAGTGTGAGAAGAGACAGTCCTAAATCCGCACGCTTGAGAACTACAACAGGGCGGAAGGGTCATGGATTCAAGGCCTCACCTTGTCTGTCACTAAGTTGGCTGTGTGGCCTTGGACAAACCCTGACGTTGGCCTTAGTTTCCGTTTGAGGAAATGATGGGCGGAGAAACTAGCTCCTTTCTGGAGGAGTTTCTTGCTCAGATTCTATAAAATCTTCCAGGCGCCACTTTTACCTCCCAAGCTTTGGGACTTTGCAGTGTTTCCAAAGCTGGATTCCGCGTGACCAGGAGGCAAACACACCACAAGCCTCTAGTAATGCTCCAAATGGCAGGAGGGCATGGGGATCCCTGCCGCTCCTGGGGTCCTCCAAGGATGTGAGACACTAAGGAAGTGAGTTACTAGAGAAATGACACTCTATAGAAAGAGGTCAGTCCTGCGCTAAGCATTGTCCCAGTGAATTGTTCTTTTTTATACAATAAATTTTTTGTTGTTTGCATATCATGGAAATATTCAATGCATTGTAGAAGACAGAAAATACCGATGTTACACACAAAAAGTAAATAGTAAATACTGGCAGTTTCACCATCCAGATTGTTGTTGTTCTTCAGTCACTAAGTCGTATCCAACTCTTTGAGACCCCATGGATTGCAGCATGCCAGGCTTCCCTGTCCTTCACTATCTCCCAGAGCTTGCTCAAACTCATGTCCATTGAGTCAGTGATGCCATCCAACCATCTCATCCTCTGTTGTCCCCTTCTCCTCCAGCCCTCAATCTTTCCCAGCATCAGGGTCTTTTACAATGAGTCGGCTCCTTGCATCCGTTGGTCAGATAACCCTTTAAAATGACAATGTTTATTTTTCTAAAATTGTTCTATGAATAAACATATTTTTAAGAATGACATCATTGCAAACTATTTTGTAAACTGTTTTTTTTTCCACGAAAAAGTGTACTGTCAGCACTTTTCCATCTCATTAAATATTCTATAACTTTTTAAATAACTACCTAGTAAACCATTGAGTGAATATAACATAATGTATTTCACCAAAGCTGTATTATTGGAAATTTAGGTAGTTTCTAGTTCCTCCATATTACAAATAATACTGTAAAATATTTTTGTGGTAATATTTTTGTGCATACTCAAGATTATTTCTAGAAGTGAATTAATTTCTAGAAGTGAAATTTCTCAATCTGAAGTTATGAAACATTCTAAGGCTTTTGATACAGTTCTTATTACCAAATTTCCCTGCTGAAAGGCTGAACCAAACTAATGAACAAACATTAGATATCTACTTAAAAAAAAATACCAACTGGCGAGATGAAAAGTGGTTTATTAGTAATGTGTATAAATTTTTAAATTCAAGAGTTCTTGTTATATCAGTGTGAATGTGGGCTGTGTACCTTCTCTGATCTTGTAAGTCTTCTACTCCTGTCTTCAAAAATACAAGCAAGAAGTTTCTTGAGCTAACTAATCATTGCATTGCACTCTTTTGTTAAAGAGAACAGTGTATTTAAAATTATAAAAATTAGGTACGAAGTTAAGGGGAGGCAAACATGTTGAAGCGTACAGGGCTTTTAGGGTGCAGAAGGACTAAAAATGTAGCTTTTGAAGTTAGTACATAACCAAAAACCAGTTCTGTCCTGGCTGCTTCTTTACTTTCAGAATTATCGAGTAGGACTGTTCTGTTAAGAAGATGGTGCATCTTTGATGAGAGAGTAAATCATCATTTTTGTTTTCCCATAAGTATACTGTTATTTCCCCCCATTTTACAGAAGGGGAAACCAGTACTTTAAAGTGGCTAAATAATTTGCCCAAGGTCACAAAGCTAAAGTGGTCGAGGCTAGATACAATCTAGTGAGTCTGGCTGGAGAATCCATGCCCCTAACTACTTTATTCTACTACCTCTTGTGCTGATCTATGAGTACAAATTGACTTATTAGTTGTTGACTTAGTGAGGAAGGGGGACAGAAACTACCCCATCCTGGAAGCTTGGGAGTGAGCCTGCACCCTGGGGAAGGAGCCGGGCATTTTGAAGGATACCTCTGCCTCGCCCTTGACTGGGACTGACATGCCCAGAGCAGAGTCATCCGGGACCTCAGGCCAAGGTCAGATACAAGCCGGCTGGCTGTCCTCCATGGAGGCAGGTGAGCTCAGTGCCGGGTCAGGGCAGAGGAGTTCCTGGAGGGTTGGCTGATCTGCCTGGGAACTTCACCAAGCACCTCCATCTCAAAGGAACAGGGGCTCCCCTCATATTTCATAAAAGAAGGGGGAAAAAAAAAAAAAGACAAAGCACTGACCAGGGCCACTATGGGGAGGAGTTTCTGCCCAGGTGCATTCAATTAGAACAAGTTGCTCAATGAAATGGGAAATGAGAGGCGGGGTGGGAATGGAATGTCACAAGCCAGATGAAAAGCCCCAAGGAGGAAGGAAACAATGATTTCTTTCCCTTCTTCCTTCTCCCACTCCTCCTCCTCTTCAGCACTGAAATGTCCCCCTCTTAGAACTGAGCAAGTGAACAAGGTGATGGGTGAGGCCCATCACCCCACAGGCTACATTCTACAGCTCAGTTACCTTCGGACCCATTCAGATGACAGGTAGAGAGGCGAGGCAGCTTGGGTGGGGGCTGGGGCAAGTCTGCTTGCCTTCAAAGCCGGGCTCTACCTTTTCTTTTTTTGTTCCGTGAGAATAAGAATAGTTTCAGCCGCAAAGGGGTTCTGAGGACTAAATAGGCAGAAAGCATCTTGCCTGTGCCTGGCCCACTGAATGCCTGTGAGCATTCAAAGACGGTAATTTGTTGCTATTACTATCATTCCCTCTCTTAAGGAGTACCCTTTACTCTATGAACATACACCCAGAACCCCTCAGAGAAAAAGTTTGAGCAGCAGGAGCCATCCTTCTAGAATGGCAGCTCCATCACATTTCACAGTGTAAAGTAAGCGGTCAAGGGGACGGTGATGAACACTGGAGGGCTTGGGGCCACCTCACTCTGTCCTTCACCTACCCTGGCTGTGTGACTTTGGGCAAGTTGTACCACCTTTCTGTGCCTCAGTTTCCTTTTCTGAAACTAAGAATGACAGTAATGAAACTGTGCTTCTGTGGCATGGTTTTGTTGCTAAGCAAGCCTGTTGGGTTTGGTAGTTAGGCAAACCTGCTCTCTTGAGTGATCATTAACTTGCAGGGGTCTCCTACACTTTTCTTACTTCAGTCCCCTAGTGGGATTAACTCTTTAATTACTTGCTTTGTCCCTTTACTCTGTCTCTATGAGTAGTACCTCCCCTTCGAGTGGCTAGAAGGATGGAACACACTCATTCGTGTGAAACACATGAAACAGTGCCTGGCATATGGTGAGCCATTTTTAAAAAGTTCATTCTGATTGTGGTACTTACAGACACAAACTGCTTTATGTGTACAGACTATTTATAATAAATGTAACACAATAGATGTGGAGGCACATGGAAAATAAAAATGCCAGGGATTACTGTAGTGGTGGTGAAGATTTGGCAAATTCTAATATATGAAATCTGGTCTGATGGCCTATTATCGGATATCCTAGTTTTCTGAGAACTGGAGACACTTATATGAATACTATTCATACTGTTCCCAACCCCCCACCCCCAACTTTTTACTTGGAAATATTTCAAAACTACAGGAAAGCTGCAGGAATAGCAGTGACCACTACCACACCTTTCACCTAAACTCTTATGTGTATTTTGCTTAACTATTTGAGACCTAATTACAGACATTATGATTTCTCATTTCTACATGTTTCAGTCTGGGTTGCCCAAGAATGCAAGTCTCCCAGTAACCATGAAACAATGATCCCAATTAGAAATGTATACTAATACAATACCACAATCTGCATACCAAGGTAATAACCAGCTATTCCAGTAATAACCCTTCATAGCTTTTCACTTTCTCAACCCAAGATCCATTCAAGGACCGTGTTTGCAATGTAACCTCTTTAATTTCCTTTACTCTAGAACAGTTTCTGATCCTTTAAAAAAAGTTCCTGATGTACTTCCCCGGTGGTCCAATGGTTAGGACTGTGCTTCTACTCCAGGGGGCACAGGTTTGATACCTGGTCAGGGAACTAAGATCCCACATGCCTTGCACTGTGACCAAGGGGTGGAAACGTCTTTGAGAACACTGGTATTTTGGAAAGCCAGTTGTTTTACACAATGTGCTCCAATTTGGATGCATCTGATTGTTTTCTCCTGACTAAATGAAGATTAATAAATATTTTAATATTTCTGGTAGAAATATTACCTAATGATGTTGTGTTCTGAATGTATATTTTTGAGTGGAAAAATCAAGCACTAAACCCAACTGGGGGCTTCCTGGGTGGCTCCATGGTAAAGAATCCACCTGCCAATGAAGGAGACACGGGTTTGATCCCTGGTCTGGGAAGATCCCACATGCCGCAGAGTAACTAAGCCCGTGCACCGCAACTACTAAGCCTGTGCGCCAGAGTCTGGGAGCCGAAAATATCGAGCCCACATGTTGCACCTACAGAAGCCTGAGAGCCCTGGAGCCCATGCTCCACAGCAAGAGAAGCCACCATAATAAGAAGCCTGTGCACCGCAACTAGAGAGCAGCCCAAGCAGTGAGGAAGACCCAGCACAGCCAAAAGTAAATAAAATAAACAAATTTAACAAATTAAAAACAAAACCCAAACATTTTTTTGAGGACTCAGGAGACACTTCAGGGCTTACAGTGATCAAGGTCACTATTTTCAGCATCTGCTGTACAATATTTTAGATCTGTACTCTTCAAAAGTTCTTGTTCATCCATTCCTCAGTAAAAACGGAGCATACTCTTCCAGTAGATATGGAAGACTTAATTTAGAAACTATGTCCAAACCTGCTACTCTAACATATTATGTCCATTATACAACACACTAAAAAAATGTAAAGGATAAGACAAAAATACATAGATCAGAATTTTTCACATTTTCTTCCCACTCTACAGTGGAACATCTTACACCCAGTGTTCACCATTATTTGTTTACTCAGCTCCCAAGACAGGCTTCGCTACTGATCGAAACACTCCCAGTGAGCCTGGACGGACCTTAAAAATGTCAACACAGCACTCTGGGCAGTGCTACCAAATCAGAGCAGGCACATGAGCTGACCTGTTTTCTGTTTCTGTTTTACCCAGGAGGCTGCCTTCTTGACAAGTTCACACAGCACCTTTACACCCAACTTCTCCAAAATGGAGATCCTCAGCTTTCCTTAAAAACCTGCTCCTCCCACCAGCTTCCCCCACATCAGCACATGGCAACTCCATCCTTCCAGCTACTCAGGCCAGAACACTTGGTGTCATTCTTGACTACTCTCTTTCAAGTCCCATATCCACCCATCAGCAGACCATGGAAGAATCTACTTTCAAAATATCTGTAAAATTCAACCCTCTTTTCTTCTCTTCCTCTGCTACCTCCCTGGTCCAAATTCAGTTCTTTGTCCTGACTGGTCTCCCACATCCAAAGCATTACTCATTTCTGGTTGGTCCTATGTCCAAAATACATCTCCAGTCCTTGCCTTTTCTCTGTTTCCGCTTCTCCCACCCTGGTCTAAGCGGCATCATCTGTTGCCTGGATTGGGCTGGTGGCTCCTAACAGGCATCCCTGGTCCACGCTTGCCCCCTCCAGTCTAGTCTCAACCCCCAGGGTTCTCCATTCGCTCCTGTAATTGTCTCTCACTCACCCTGCTCTGGCCACACTGGTCTCCTTATTGTTCCTGGACCATACCAGGCATACATGTTCCCTTTGTATTTGCTGGTCCATCTGCCTGGCATGTTCTGCCCCCAGTGGCCCCATGGCCCTGCCTTTGGGCTTTGACTAAAGTCACATTTCTCTTACAGCCTTTCCTGGCCATCCTACTCCAACCCTGATTGCCCCTGGGCCCCTTCACTGCTCGATTTTTCTGCTTACTACTAATCACTGACATACCACACCTTACCTCTGTGTTCTATTTGTAGTTTGTCTACTCTACCCCACTGAAACAGAATGCTGCCTGGTTCATAGTAAGTGTTTAAACATTTTTTGTTTTGCCTGAATAAATGAATGCATGAATGAGACAAATTGGAAGTGAGAAAAATACCAGCACAGTCACATGGTTGAAGGCTGCTGCGTGTGGAGGCAGGTCTGGAATTAAGCACCAGCACTTCCAGCTTTCCTGGATGGCGGTGGGCACAGTGGGTCCTGACAACGGAAAGAGCCATCAGGCAAAGTCACAAGGCTGGTGGCTTGGACCGGGGGGACTGCTGTACCCTAAAATGTGAGGTCCATGGGCATCGAGGTGGAAAGCAGCTGCACGTGCTACCTCATCAGAGTAGGGATTCGAATGCAGCTGGGCACCAGAGCATGAGTTATAATCCTGAGTAAATGTATTTTTAACAGTTTTGTGCACATTCGAAAGTTGCGTGTGCACCAGAACATCAGAGCTGGGCCTTTATCAAGCTTCCTTTTAAGATACATTTATTTAATGAAAAACTATTAATTTTGAAAATATGAAGTAGGATGTGGCGGTTGTGAGGGCACCATGTGAATGACAGACAACTGGGAATTCATGGAAGAGGAAGAAAACAGCAGATTTTGGTAATTCCTCGGCGGTCCAGTGTTTAGGACTCTTCGCTTTCACTGCAGGAGCCGTGGGTTTGATCCCTGCTTGGGGGAAATAAGATCCCATATGCCCCGGGGTCTGGCAAAAAAAAAAAGGCAGAATTTTGAACCCAAAGACTTCAGTTTAAGTCCCAAGACCTGGTTCTGTGCCAGCTATAAACCCAGAACCCAGCAAGTGCTTTAACTCTGGAAGCTTGTTTCCCCATCTATAAAAGGGGATAACAAGAGCCCAAACTGCTTAGGGGATGGTTCTAAGACCAGATGAAATAAGGCACTGGTTAAAAAACACTAAGTTGGGACTTCCCTGGCAGTCCAGTGGTTAAGGCTTTGAGTTCCCAATGCAGGGGACCCAGGTTTGAGCCCTCGTCAGGGAACTAGATCCCACATGCCACAACTAAAAATTCTTCATGCCACAGCTAAGACCTGGCACATCCAAATAAATAAATACTAAAAACAAAACAAAACAAAAAAACAAAAACAAAACCCACTAAGTAAACTGTGAAGTGCTAGGCAAATCTAAGGGGTGATTCGAAGGAATATCATGGAGAACCAGTAGGGATGGGGAATCCTACCCTGCCCTTCTTTGTGTGACCCCCAAAGCCCCCACTATCACCACCCCAACTTCAGCCTTGCAAACAGAACCCAGATTTTGTTGTGATATCAGATGACTGTTTCAGGAGAGGCTGGACACTCCTCTGTCTCAGAGGTTAAACCTAAATTATTCTAAACCAAATCAAGACAATTCCATAGCTGGTTTAGGAATGGGCAGTTGTCATATTCTGGCCATAAGGTATGAAATAAGTCTGCTAAGGGGCTTCACTAAATGCAGCGCAAAAGAAAAAGACTCATTTCTGCCTTATGTGAGAATGGAGTAAGATATGCTAAAATTTACTGGATGCTTACTATGTTTCTAAGTGCATGATTCTAAGAGTTTAAAAAACTAATTCATTTAATCCATATAATATTAAACTTCTGAGGTAACGGATTATTACCATCCCATATGACAGAGAGGTTAAGCAATTTACCCAATATCAGATACCTATGGGATCTGAAACCAGGTTTGGCTACAGAACCCACACCCTTAGCCATGTTGCTGTGATGTCCAGAGGAACCGCAGCCATCTTGCAACAATGAGGGAAGGAGCTGACACCTGAGGATGACAGCTGAAAGATCAGAATGAATTTCTCCCCCTAATGTTGTTGCACTGCTGATTTAACCAAACTTGGGACCACCTACCACGGGCTTTTTGTGATGTGCGAGATAGTAAATTTTCCTCATTGTTTAAGTTACTTTCACTCCCCAAATAAAAGTTCATTTCTCTACTCTCACCCGCACGATAGGACACCCTTCAATAGCAAATAGGCAAAGAGCTCCACCAAACATTCAAGAAAACAGTAATTTCAATACAAATACTGTATTGTATTGTATTCAATACAATACAGCAATTTCAGAGAATATAAAAGGAGGGTTCACATCTCAACTCATTTTTAGTATAATTTTGATTCCAACAAGTGCAATATGAGAAAAGACAATTACCCTTATGAACATGAATTGTAAAATCCTAAGCAAGATATTAGCAAACTGACTCCAGCAATATATAAAAAGGGTGATATGTTATTGACTTTATACAAAAAATGCATAGTTTATTTTGAATAGAACCACTATATTTTATCACACTAAAAGATTAAAGGGGAAAAAAACCATATGATCATATCAACAGATGCCAAAAAAGTTTTTTATAAAATTCAACATCCATTTACAATAAGAAAAAACTCTTGTCAAAGTGGGGATAGATGGAAACTTTTCTAGTCTGATATAGGGCATCTATAAAATCCTACAGTAAACACCTTATTTAGTAGTGATGCACTGAAAGTAAAGTAAGCAAAGTGCCAAGGATGCCAAGCCACTGGACGCAACTCTGCAGGCTTTAGCAGAGGCTGCAAAAGACCAAAGGTTACTGGTTCCTTCTCCGTGGCCGTCCTTTGTTCTCAAGGCCACCTGCGCCCAATGATCTCAAGGTAGACCATCATCTTCCCACCCCTCTCTTGCACATTTTTTAAAGCTATCAGTTATCTCTTTTAATTAACTAATTCAGGCCACATGGTGTGGCATGTGGGATCTCAGTTCCCTGACCAGGAATCAAACTTGCACCCCCTCCACTGGCAGTGCAGAAGCTTAACCACTGGACTGCCAGGGAAGTCCCCTTAACTTGTACATTTTTTTTATGACTTGCATCATCTTTCTTCAGAGTCCTCAGATTTTAAGCTCTAGTGCCATCTTAGAGTTCTTCCCTTATTGGGTTTCCTGTACCCAATTAGTTCCCTGGGCCAATAAAACCATTCCCTGAAGCTCACTTAGACCCCACTATTCTTATTCCTCTGGTAGGCTTTTGGCAAAGTTCCCAAAATTTGCCACGAGTGGTCCAGTGGTTAAGAATCTGCCCGCCAATGCAGGGGACATGGGTTCGATCCCAGAGTCAGGAAGATCCCACAGGCCTCGAGGCACCTATGCACTGCGCCACAACTACTGAGTCTCACAGTGTTCTAGGGCCTAACAGCCGCAACTGCGGAGCCCAGGCGCCGCACCCACAGAAGCTCGAGTGCCTTAGAATTGGTGTTCCTCTGAAACAAGGGAAGACCACCACAGTGCGATGCCCGTGCATCACACAGAGAGCAGCTCCTGCTCTCCTCAGCTAGAGAAAGCCCTCTCCCAGCAACAAAGACCCAGTACAGCCAATAAATTAATTAATTAATTAAAAAAAAAAAAAGCCTTCACCTTCCAATGCAGGGGGTGCTGGTTTGATTCCTGGTTGGGGAGCTAAGATGCCACATGCCTCAGGGCCAAAAGTCCAAAACCTAAAACAGAAGCAGTACTGTAACAAATTCCATAAAGACTTTAAAAATGGTCCATATCCAAAAAAAAAAATACCAAAGCAAACCCCCTTCACAGCAGAGAGAATTCGTCTCTCTGAAGAATCCGTTTGCATGATCTAAAATTGCTTTCTGTAAACCTGAAAGTCTAATGCATGCATGCTCAGTTGCTCAGTCATGTCTGATTCTTTGCTACCCCATCAACTGTAGCCTGTCAGGCTCCTCTATGCATGCGATTGTCCAAGCAAGAATATTGGAGCAGGTTGCCATTTCCTCCTCCAGAGGAACTTCCTGACATAGGGATTGAACCCGAGTCTCAAGTCTCCTGCATTGGCAGGAGACTTTACCACTGAGCCACCAGGGAAGCCCAAAGTCTAATACTCTGTCTTTAAAATGTATGTACATTTGGCATGAGCTCCATAATACAGCCATAATTGCTAAAATATAAAAATAATGGTTTAAATTATCAATGTTAAGGAAAATGAAACTCCATGGAAGCCATATACATCATAAGACTGACCCCAAAGGAGTTTCAAACCTTCTTCTGAAAGGCCGGGGCTACATTACAATTACAGAAGCCTCCCTCAGAGGCTCTAGGTCTTCACCCTGCTTCCAGATAGATTCAGGATCCATGGCCCAGAGCCATCAGATTAATCTCTCACAGACACACCTTTCATCTCCAGTCCAAGGACCTGCTTATCAGTCAAATTTAAAAGTCAACCAGCCTGCCTTTTAAAGTTCTTCAAGAGTGCCAAGGCACCCTATCCCATTTTATCTCAGCTGGAGCACTCCAGCCCACCTCAGAGCCTTATCACCCAGCACTGGCATCCTGCTCCTTCCTTCAAATCTACCTCTTTCCTTTAAGGCCTAGCTCCTGATCCACCAATTCCAGGAACTTCCAAGGTTGTAAGATTGAAAGATTCACAGGGATTTTGAGCCAAAAAGGTTGATGACACCCAGTCATACACAACCAGTACGACACCCAGGCATACAACCAGTAAAAGGGTGTTACAACTGCAGCCATGAAATTAAAAGACACTTGTTTCTCAGAAGAAAAGCTATGACAAACCTAGACAGCATATGAATAAGCAGAGACATCATTTTGCCGACAAAGTTAAAGCTATGGTTTTTCCAATAGTCATGTATGGACGTGAGAGTTGGACTATAAAGAAAGCTGAGCGCTGAAGAATTGATGCTTTTGAACTGTGGTGCAGGAGAAGACTCTTGAGAGTCCCTTGAACAATAAGGAGATCAGACCAGTCAATCCTAAAGGAAATCAGTCCTGAATATTCATTGGAAGGATTGATGCTGAAGTTGAAGCTCCAATACTTTGCCAACCTGATGCAAGAACTGACTCATTGGAAAAGACCCTGATGCTGGGTAAGATTGAAGGCAGGAGGAGAAGGGGACGGCAGAGGATGAGATGATTGGATGGCATCACGGACTCGATGGACATGAGTTTGAGCAAGCTCCGAGAGCTGGTGATTAACAGGGAAGCCTGGTGTGCTGCAGTCCATGGGGTTGGAAAGGAGTTGGACATGACTGAGCGACTGAACTGAACAAACTGTGCTCACTGTATTCCCCAAAGGTTGGAAACTCCTGGGAGTAGGTATCACATTTATTCCTAAAGTTTGTTAACCTCCTGTAGGATAAAGACATGGCTGTGGTTCCAGACTTCCTGCTCAGGCAACTCCCCTGTGTGGAAGGCCTTTGCTCCACCTCTTGTCAGTCATTTACACTGGCAAAATCCAGTTAAAGATTCCAAAATCAATAACCTCAGATATGCAGATGACACCACCCTTAAGGCTGAAAGCGAAGAGGAACTGAGAAGACTTTTGATGAAGGTGAAAGAGGAAAGTGAAAAAGCTGGCTTAAAACTCAACATTCAAAAAACTAAGATCATGGCATCCAGTCCCATCACTTCATGACACATAAATGAGGAAACAATGGAAACAGTGACAGATTTTATTTTCTTGGGCTCCAAAGTCACTGCAGATGGTGACCACAGCCATGAAATAAAAGACACTTGCTCCTTGGAAAAAAAGCTATGACCAACTTAGACAGCATATTAAAAACCAGAGACATTACTTTGCCGACAAAGGTCCATCTAGTCAAAGCTATGGTTTTTCCAGTAGTCATGTATGGATGTGAGAGTTGGACTAGAAAGAAGGCTGAGTGCCAAAGAATTGATGCTTTTGAACTGTGGTGTTAGAGAAGACTTTTGAGAGTCCCTTGCACTGCAAGGAGATCAGACCAGTCAATCCTAAAGGAAATCAGTCCTGAATATTCATTGGAAGGACTGATGCTGAAGCTGAAGCTCCAATACTTTGGCCACCTGATACGAACAGCCGACTCACTGGAAAAGACTGATGCTGGGAAAGACTGATGCTGGGAAAGACTGAGGGCGGGAGGAGAAGGGGGCAACAGAGGATGAGATGGTTGGATGGCATCACCTACTCATTGGACATGGGTTTAAGCAAACTCCAGGAGATAATAAAGGACAGGGAAGCCTGGCGTGCCGCAGTTCATGGGGTCACAAAGAGTCAGATACGACTGAGTGACTAAACAAGTGTTGTTAATGAGCAGAAAAGATCCATACTTCCCCCAAACACACAAATCCAAGCCAGGTGACTTTTCTTTTTTAAAAATATTATTTATTTATTTGGCTGTGTCGAATTATAGTTGTGGCATGCAGGATCTAGTTTCCTGACAAGGCATGGAATCCGGGTACCCTGAACTGGGAGCTCGTCGTCTCAGCCACTGGATCATCAGGGAAGTCCCAGGTGACCTTTTCTTCCTTTTTTTTTTTAAACATTTCCTCCAAGAGTGTTTGTATCATTTATTCTCTTATTCATTCATTTATTCCACAGATCTTCACTGACACCCGATCAAATGCCAAGAACCTCCTGAGGCCATGAACTGCGGCACGCCAGGCTTCCCTGTCCTTCATTATCTCCCGGAGTTTGCTCAAACCCATGTCCAATGAGTAGGTGATGCCATCCAACCATCTCATCCTCTGCTGCCCCCTTCTCCTCCCGCCCTCAGTCTTTCCCAGCATCAGTCTTTTCCAGTGAGTCGGCTGTTCGTATCAGGTGGCCAAAGTATTGGAGCTTCAGCTTCAGCATCAGTCCTTCCAATGAATATTCAGGACTGATTTCCTTTAGGATTGACTGGTCTGATCTCCTTGCAGTGCAAGGGACTCTCAAAAGTCTTCTCTAACACTACAGCTCAAAATACAATACAAGAACAAATAAAAGACAGCTCTTTTCTCTTAAAGGGAACACAATCTCCTGGGGGAAACAAAATGCACTTTGCTTTCCTTCTTAATAATTTACCTTTACTAGATTCTTTAATTGACTCAAGTATGTGGCTTTGGGGGCTTTGACTCATCCTGTGGCCTGCAAGTTCTCTGAAATCAGGAATTGAATCTTCTAAATTTTTTTGTATCTAAGTAGACTATGTTCCAGTTAGTAGCATTTGTCCTAGTATAATTATAAATGGTGCACCCTTTCACTCTCAAAAGTGTTCCAGATTGGAATAACAAGTGTTGCTAAGGATATGGAGAAAGTGGAGCCCTCCTACACTGACTGCTATGGGAATATAAAATGGTGTAGCCACTTTGGAAAACAACTTGGAAGTTCCTCAAATGTTAAACAGACAGTTACCATATAACCTAGTGATTTCACTCCTAGCTAGATGCCCAAGAAAAAATAAAAACATACATCTACACAAAAACTTGAATACAAATGTCAGAGCATTATTATTATTCATGATAGCCAAAAAATGTAAGCAATCAAATGTCCCATCAACATATGAACAAATATAATGAATCATATTCAAGAATGGTCTAATGAGTGGAATTCAGACAATGGAAGATCGCTGAGACATTCGTAAAAAGGAATGAAGGGACCTCCTTGGTGGGCCAGTGGTTAAGAAGCCAGCTTCCACTGCAGGGGGCGAGGGCTGGAGAAATAAGATCTTAGATGCCCTGCAGCATGGCCAAAAAATAAATAAATAAAAAATAACATAACATAAAAAGGAATGAAGCACTGATGCATAGTACAACATGAATGAACTCTGAAAGCATTATGGTAAGAGAAGGAAGCCAACCAAAAGCCCCATGCATCGTATGATTCCATTTATATGAATTGTGCAGAATAGGCAAATCTATGGAGGCAGAAAATAGATCAGTGGTCAGCCTAGGTCTGGGGTGGTGGTGCTGATGAGGACTGACTGCTAATGGGTACTGTATTGCTTTGGGGGATGATGAAAATGTTCTAAAATTAGATTATAGTGATGATTGCACAAGTCTATAAATATCCTAAAAACCACTGAGGTGTGCACTTTATATAGGTGAATTCTATGATATGAAAATTATATCTCAATAAAACTTTTTAAAAAGCATTCTAGACTGGGGACTTCCCTGGTGGTTCACTAGCTAAGACTCTGTGCTCCCAATGCAAGGGGACCGGGTTCGATTCCTGGTCAGGGAATTATATCCCACATGCTGCAACTAAGAGCTTGCATTCTGCAATTAAAAGATCCCACGTACTGTAATGAAGACTGAAGATCCTGCGTGCTGCAACTAAACCCTGAAACAACCCCCCAAAATAAATGCATACCCAAAAAAAGGCATTTCCGATTGGATAATAAATTATATGGTCACCTTTTACCTAGGGAGGCCTTAGCATGAATTATTGAGAGCACAAGGTCTTCTGAGTTAGACCTGGGCCTGAATCCCACCTCTGCCACTTAACTTGTTATTATGTCCTGGGAGAAAGCCTCAGAGACTTGTTGTAATGTAAATAAGGTTATGCATGAAAAGGGCTGGGAACCTCCCAATCCCGTGTTCAAAGTCCTCAACTTCTAGTGGCTATTGACACAGGGAAATCTGATCTAGAATGGATGGAGGGACTGATGGGTGGAGCAAGCCTGAAGCAACTCAAAATTCAGGGGACTCATCCCACAAATGGTATGTTCTTCTTAAAAAGGAACTCAAGGAGAATCAGCAGATTGGGTTCCCCGCTGCCACCCATTCTGCTTGGTCATTCTGCCCACACATCTGGGGCTCTATAGGGTGCAAAGCCCTGGGCTGAGCTTCCTGGAGAATAATGGGGGAGAGGTCAGGATCTCCACTTTCAGGAGTTTCTCCCCCCACCCCCCGACTCCCCCCACCAGCCCCCCCACCCCCACCCCCAGCAGTAGGAAGCTGGGTGTGTGCAGAGGAAGAGGAAACCTGCACAGAGGCCATGTAAATAACCCCCGGCTGACCGGAAGCACCGCTAGCTGGTCTGAGTGTCTCTAAGCAGATAACCCAGACTTGGTCAACCGTGTGCCCTCACTGAAATGTGTCCTCTATCACCTACCATCGGACACTGAGGTGTGTCAAACAGTCCGAGGGATGCTTTAATCAAAACACTCTTCCACAGTCCCCCACCCCCAGTTAACCTGCCTCTGGAAGTACAAACATCTTCCAGGCCTTAAGGCCCTGGTTTTCTCTTCTCACCTAGCACACCTCTTAGACCTCACTCCATTCCTTCAGCCTCAGCTCTCACGCTTCTCCAGCTCTAACCTCCATCCCAAACTCCCAGCCCACACCACATACCTGATGTCACAGAGACGCCTCAAGCACAAGATGCTCAAAACCTGTCCTCAGTGAACCACGATCCACTGTTTCACCACGTGGATGAAACGTGGACAGTATTCTTTCTCAGCTCCTCTGGCTCAGGCTCCACATCAACCTACAAGCCGATCCTGTTACCTCTTCTTCCAGCCATCTCTGGAATGTGGTCCCTCCACTCTGCCTCCAGCACTCTTGCCAAAGCTAGGCACTCCTGCCGTGCTCTCTTCCCACGGTCCTCCACCTCCATTCACCCTCTCAGCATGAGTTCCCAGGATTGCCCAAGTACTCTTTCAAAACTTCAGGAATGCACACACACTTCCTTTGCTTCTTTAAACCTTAAAATCTCTATGTCTACAGGGCAAAATCCAGATCTCTTATCTGAAATGCACATGCAAAGTCAGCCATTTAAAAAAAAAAAAAAAGGTTGCCATGATCTACCCTAAATTCTCTCTCCAGTCTTATCTCCCCAACAACATGTTCCACCCACCCCCACCTATACTCCTGGCCACTGAAGGGTCCAACATGGATGTTTCTGCTCAGCTCATACACTTCTTTCTGTCTAAAACCCCATCTCCCCACCGCTCTTAAAATGCTCCATGTCCTTCGAGGCCAGCTCATACACCACCTCTGCAGAGACACCCGCCTCAGTTCTTCTGCTGAAGTCTGAAAGGAGCTGTGGGATGAGACACAGAGGCCACTCTGACCACTGACCAGCCGGGGGAGTTTGCCTTTGCGAAGCCACCATAATCCAGGGTCTGGTCCTCACCTTTGCAGGAAAAAGCATTATTCTTATTATTATTTACTTGGCTGTGTCAGGTCTTAGCTTCAGTTTCCTAGATTCGGTGCAGGATCTTTTAGCTGGGGCAGAAGGGATTTAGTTCCCTGACCAGGGATTGAACCTGGGCCTCCTGCGTTGGGAGTTTGGTGTCTCAGCCACTGGACCACCAGGGAAGTGTCCGAGAAAGTGTGCTTTTTGAAGCTGCCGGGGGAGGAGACACAACTGCACTGTCTCCAGTAAATACCAAGGAAAGAAATGGATGGACAAAACAGAGAAACAGAGCCGCAGATGAGTAACAGCCAATCTGCCTATGCCGTATTTGACGTGGGAAGTCAGACTCCAGCCAGAGTGTGGCATGGTGAACGGAGCAGCCCGCCCTCAGCCAAGGCAGCCACTGTCCCCCCAAAAGACCATGTAGAGTAATGGCCCACAGTGAGAGTCAGGAGTTACTGAACTGGGGTTGAAGACCCAGCTCAGCCACTTTGTGATTCTGGATGACAACCTAGACTCTTGGCTTCCTCATCAGTCCAAAGGGGCTAGGGATCCCTTTGTCCTGGCTATTCCATCTGCCTGGACCACCCTTCCCCTAGATTCCCACACAGCTCCCTTCCCCCCTTGTCTCCTGTCTCTGTTCACTGTTCACCTTATCAGAGACGTTTCCTGACCTTTCTAGATAAACAGGAACCCCTTCTCTCACCCCGAGCATTCTTACCTCCTAACCCTGCCACATCCAGGCACCAGGGCTGGACCAGAGGAAAGTGCTCAACAAATGTAACAGAATGGATGAAAGAAGCATACAGACCTCAGAGAGGCATGAGGATGTAAGGTGTACAGACCCGAGCATGGCCCGCACCAAGCAGTGTCACACTTTATGAGGAGAGCCTCCAACTGCCATGTACCCGCTACCCAGAGATGCTGAAGGGGAATTGGGGGCTCAGAGTCTTGTTGGAAAAACAGACAGAAACCTCGGGAGAAGCGTGCCTGCTCCAGCCTATGTGTGTGTGGGGGTCTACGTGCGGTCTTCCAGCAAAGACTTAGTGATGCTTAGTGAGGTGTGAGAAACTGGAATATTTGTTATGTGGTTCAGCACAGCCAACAGGTAGGGCCCAAGACAGGATGGCGGCAGGAACAGAGGCCAGACCGAAAGCGGGGCTGACCATGAAGGGCCCTGTGGCTGTAGCAGTATCTGAGTTGTGCTCCAAAGGCAATGGAGAGCTATTAAAGGGTTTTCATCTGGACTAGAGCCTGAGTACAGAAGCGTTCGGAGTCTGGAAAGGAGCAAGCTGAGTGAGCAGTTAAGAGGTTCTTGTAATAACTTGGCGAGAAATTGCAAGGACAGCTTATGATAACAGAAGAAATGCAGGAGACAGAAACACTAAAAGTCAGTGGCCATTTGAGTGGTGGCCAGGGAAACAGTCCAAGCTGACCACCCGGAATCTGGCTTTGACGATGTGATGAAAGGTGTTTCTGTTTCTTCAGATTAGGAATCTATGTGGAAGAACAGATTTAGAGGGAAAGAGCCTTTGAAGTCTCCATATTCACAGAAAGTCCCACACTGGCTGGACATAATAAATAGATGCCCTTTACAGAGTTCTTACTGTGTGCCTGGAATACCAAGTCTATTTTCATTCTCACAACAATCATTTAAGATAGCTGTTACTATCCCATTTCACAGGTAAAGAGATGGAGACTAAAAAATAAAATAACTTCTAAGGTCCACAGCCAAGATGGACCCAGCTGGACTGTGAACTCTGGTCCTAGCTGACGATGCCCTCCTCTCTCCTCGACCTTGACCTTGACGTCTTGAGTCTGGACATCAGGGATACAAAACTCTGAAGTCCTTAGCACAGGCAGCCCAACTCCGGACTGGAAGCTGCCACCGAGGAAACCTGGTGGATTGGAATGCAGAGATACGCCACACTCAAGGGGTAAGCAGAGAAAGAAGAGCTTCTGAAGGAAATTAACCACCAGAGAGGTTTGGAGAGAAGGAAGAAAGAAGCACAGAGCTGATGCCAGGGACTTCCCTGGAGGTCCAATGGCTAAGACTCCCAGTGGAGGGGGCTCAGGTTCGATCCTTGGTCTTGGAACTAGATCCCACATGCCGCAGCTAAAGATTCCACGTGCCACAACTAAGACCCGGTGCAAATAAATAAACACGTTTCTTTTTTAAAGAAAGCTGATGCCAGATCAGGACTCCCAGAGGTCAGCAGGGGTGGGTCCTCTCCCTCAGCCCAAGCACCCCCTCCACCAGCCCCAATGACGCATTCTTTCTGTAGATATGTTAATAGAGGCCAAGGGTTAAGGGCAAGACTTCCTTGGCTCCCTAAGCCTCTGGATCTCTTTAAATCAGTTTGCATATCTCTTCCAACCCATCATGTATGGATTTTACAGTTTACATCAGAGCAGAGGATGTTAATGTCAATTTCTGGGAAGTTTCTCCCAGGCGGACCTTCTGCAGTGTGGAGTGGGAAGCTGCTGCATAGCACAGGGAGCTCATCTCTGTGCTCTGTGATGACCTGGAGGGGTGGGATAGGGTGGGATGGGGTGGGGGGGCGGTTCAAAAGGGAGGGGATATATGTATATGTATACATACATAACTAACTTATTCGGTTGTGCAGCAGAAACTAACACAATACTATAAAGCAACTATACCTCAATTTATAATATATACAAATATTTATATTAGGCCTTTCAACTCAGACCTAGATTTAAATAGAAGCTCTTCTGTATGACCTTGACCCTCAGTATTCTTACCTATAAAATGGGGATAATATAAGCTGCTCGCAGGGGTGGTTCTGAGACAGGGCAATGCATCTCTGACGTCCAGTTTATAGTATATGTTGTCATTATTACGTTGTCTCTAATTACTGCTTGGCCTCATACCTGATCACCTGGGGAGCTTGAGGAGAAGAATTTTTTTTTTTTGGCCACTCTGCACAGCTTGTTGGGATCTCAGTTCCCTGACCGGAGGCTGAACCCAGGCCACATGAATGAAAGTGCCGAACCCCAACCACTCACTGGACTGTCAGAGAAGTCCCAAGCTTGTGAAGAACTCTGATACCTCTGCTCCACTCCAAGACCTGGAGACCAGCATCTCTAAGCCTGCGGCCCAGGTTTGTATGCTTATCCCCAGGTGGCTATAAAACACCTCCCGGGCTGAGAGCCACAAGTCCCCCTTCACCCAGGAATTACTCTCTTCTTCCCCTGATGCCAATATACCTCCGCACTGAATTTCTCAGTCGATCCGGGAACTATCCCTTAGAAAGCAGGTCTGTCTCCCAAGATTGGAAATTCTCAGAAGAGGGCCACCCCCTCCTAGGATGAATGTGGTTATTCCCAAACCAACAATCCACTGAGTCATGCTTCTTATCCATTTACAAGAATCTCATTTTCAGAGGTCACCTCGGCGCTTTCTAATGTATTCACATATTCCCTCATTTACTGTCGCCCCCTTTAGCTCTCTGCATTAGTCGCTCAGTCGTGTCTGACTCTTTGTCACCCCATGGACTGTAGCCCACCAGGCTCCTCTGTCCATGGAGTTCTCCAGGCAAGAACACTGGGGCAGGTTGCCATTCCCTTCTCCAGGGGATCTTCCTGATTCAGGGATCAAACAGAGTTCACACACATCTGGGGTGAAATTAGAACCAATGCAAAGAAAAGACGTTTAGCAGGAGTTCATCCATGTCTCCTCCGGGTATTAATATCTGCTTTGTAATTCATGACAACAGTAGTTATATAGCAACAGTTATATACACTGTATGTCAAGTGTGGTTCTAAATGTTTTACATAGATTAATTATCTTAATTCTCAAATTTATTGTTATCCTCACTTTACAGAGGAGGAAACTGAGGCACTGAGAAGTGAAATGACTTGCCCAAGGTCATGCAGCTAGTAAGAGGATCCCAAATTTCAACCCAAGGAATCTGCGTCTAGGATCTGGATTTAATGATTCAAGGACAAGCTAAGGAGACTTGGACTGGACAAACCCCCTGCAGCCTCAAACCAGAGACCACAGAAGAAGAAGAACTGACCTTGTCCCCAGGCTTGGGGAGAAAGCGGGAGGAGGAGGGGTGAGTCCCAGGAAATCAGACCAGGGGGTCACAGCTGACCGCAGGCCAAAGGCTTCCTGGATTCCCTGGCAGACGAATGAGCAACATGGAAAAGACATTCCTCCAGGAAAAGACAACATTTTTGAGGGTTTTTCGGCCTCATCTCTGATTTCAGACCCATGGTTTCTTTGCTGAGTCATGGAGGACATTGAAAGGGATGGGGCGGTGGTGGAGTAGCATGTCCCCTCTCCCAAGGCCGGACTGGCCAGAGGCCTCCTGGGCAGCCCAACTCCCTGCCCTTGGAAGGCTGACACCACCCAGCACCTGTTCTAAAAATAGTTCACCAGGAGGAAGTAGCTTCTATGCTATTCTTCGTCTTCCCCTGAGTCTCTTCAGTGAATAAATTAAAACACGTATGAACGCTTGAATGAATAATCAAGTCAGTAAGTAACACTTACTGATCCCCTACTGAAAGCCTTGGAATCAGACACTCCTTGGTTTCCAGCTCTGCCACATGACCCTAGACAGGCGATGGAGCCTCAGTTTCTTCATGCATAAAATGGGGGGGTATGTGGGGACTTCCCTGGTGGTCCACTGGTGACTCGGAGCTCCCAGTGCACGGGTCCTGGGTTCGATCCCTGGTGGGGAAACTAGATTCCACAGGCTGCAACTAGGATCCAGTGCAGCCAAATAAATAACTAAAAAAGTATTTTAAATGGGGGGGGGGGGGCGTGTTTGTTTCAGCCTACAAGCTTAAGAAGAAGGCCACAGGAGGTAAGACAGGCAAAGCTCTTGGCACCCAGTGGACATCCCATAATGGTAACTCTTGTGTGCCAGGCACTGAGAGGGGTTGGAAATCAAAGAGGAATACCCCACGGCCCTCTAGTTGGCAGTCTGTGGGAAGGGAAGTAGAAATACAATGAATCAACACAACGGATGGGTACCAGAAGACAGGCCAGGTCCCGAGGTGAAGGACACAGAGAAGAAAAAGACCAGCTGCCAAGTTGGGATGGGGGTAGCTATGGAAGATTCTGCTAAAGTCTCTGGTGCAGGGCTTCTCAGACAATCCCCTGCACAGAATCACCCAGGACTTGGTGAAGATGCAGACTAAGATTTAGCAGTTCTGGGTACAGCCTGAGAATCTGCATTTCTTTTAATTTTTATTGATTTCTGGCTGTTCTGGGTCTTTTTTTGCTGCACGCAGGCTTTCTCTAGTTGTAGCAAGCAGGGGCTACTTTCTAGTTGCAGTCTGGGGACTTCTCATTGCAGTGGCTTCTCTTGTTGCAGAGCACGGGCTCTAAGCGCAGGGGCTTCAGTAGCTGTGGCACACAGGCTTAACTGTCCTGTGGCAAGTGCAATCTTCCCAGACCAGGGATGGAACCCGTGCCCCCTGTACTGGCAGGTGGAATCTTATCCACTGGACCACAAGGGCAGACCAGATTCTGCGTTTCTATCCAGCAACCCCAGCAATTGAGGGCCAGGGGTCAAACTTTGAGTCCACGGCAAGGCAGCTGACAGCTGGCCACACATTCACAGATTCCTCTGCTACTCTCTGTATCCATTTTAGGACACCTGCTCAAGGTGCCTTCAGAATGTGTTAAACTGAGCCCCTCCCCAGATCCCAGAATCAAATTCTCAGACACACTCTGGTAACTCTTGTCCATTAAGGTTCATATCCTTGAAGATGGTTATTTATTTGCTTCCTCCAGCCTTTCCCCTTTCTAGGCCAGATCGTCCAAATGCTTCAGATGTTTTCGCATCCGGTATTTTGTAATGAATTCCCTTTAAAAGGTCATAGATTTAGGAGAAAGAAGTTTAATTATTAGCCTTTTTTTTTTTTGAGCCTTTTATTAATGTAAACAATTTTCATTCCATCTCAAAGAGTAGGAAAGGGGAAGCTATTAAAAAAGATTAGAATTTTTTTTTGCTGACTTGTCATAAAACAGTGATTATCGACAAAGATAACATTTAGCTGACACCAAACAGCATAAGACATATGACTAATTTGAAGACTATTTTCGATAAATCACTGCATCAGAAAACACAAATTGCCCTAAAATCATATGGTTCACATACGGCAGGAATTCTGATGGAGACTTTCCCAAATGTGACAACTACAGGGAAGCCTGGCTTGCTGCAGTCCGTGGGGTCGTCGTACAGTCAGACACGACTGAGAGAATGAAGTGAATTGAACTGAATCCTAATATTTATATGACATTACCAGTCACTTGTAATGCCAAAATAAACTTCTAAACTATGGATAATTTTAAAAAACTTCCAATCAACTGTGCTAGGTAACTCTGGGTTATCTTTTTTATTTTCTCTATGGAGATTGTCATAAGACACAAAAAAAGGAAGATGCAGCCAAAAGATGTACGGAAAAGTAACATAGAGGAGAATCAAGTAGTTAACACAAATGTTCTATTATTTTTCTGGATTTTGTGATGTTTGTGACATTTTTGAGTCTTCACATTTGTTCTAGTATGTCGAGATTTCATTTTAAAATCTAAATAAATATTCGCTTTTGTACCGTTTATATTTGTGATATTTGTACTATTTTTCTTAAAGCGGGCCCCCCAAATTATATAAGCTTTAGGCCAAACAAAATCTGAATCTAGGGACTTCCCTGGTGGTCCAGCGGCTAAGACTCCATGCTCCCAATGCAGGGGGCACAGATCCAGTCCCTTGTCATGGAATCAGATGTCCCACATGCCACAACTAAGATCCAGAGAAGCCAAATAAATAAGTAATAAATAAAATAAATATTAAAAAAAAAAAATCTGAATCTACCCTGAGCAGAAAGTACATGGGCTTTGGGGTTAGTCCTGGGCTTAAATCACAGACCTACCCCTTGCTGGTTATATGCAGTATGGCCTTAGACAAATTAGTTAACTTTCCCTGAACCACAGTTTTCTCCTTTATCTAAAATGGGATGGTAACATCTATCTCTCAGGCTGGTCTTAAGGATTAAATAAGATGCTGCATGTAAACTGGCTATTATGTGGTCATCTCAATGACCTTGTGGTAAAGAGAGAATTGAGACCATGAGAGGTTCACTTGAGGTCACACAGCTGAGGACATGTACTTTACAAAAAAAAAAAAATCTGATTTCAAGTTTATATTAACAATCCTCCTTCCTCTCCATCTCCCCCACCCCTTTCAAGACAGGAAGCAAAAAGCAATCCTGTGTTATCCCTGAGCCCAAGAAACTCTCACCCATCCCTCTTCACCAAAGAGAGGTCAGAGCTGTTTCTCACCACCAGCACCACCCGCCTCCATGTGGGGAACGTGAATGAGCACCCCCCCGACACTGCCTGTGAGAAATCGTGAATCAGATGAAATTAAGAAATACTTGGCCTTTCGTTGAAATCATATAGTTGGTTACCAGTTTTATGTTCTCTTTTTTCCACCAACTCAGACAACCCCAAGATTCTTCTCTTTTTTCCACAAACTTGTGCCAGTTTCTTTACCAAAATTATCTCATTTCTTTCTCACAGTGGCCCCATATGCTAAATACTTATTACTCCCATTTTGTAGGAAAAGAAACTGAGGCTCAGAGAGGTGAAGCACCTTGCCTGGATATGAATCCTGGTCTGTCTAACGTCAGAGCTCAGGCTTTTCATTATCAGGCCACTTTGTCTTCCTGCCAACTGTCCCCTCCTATATTTCTCAGGGGGCTGGCTTTCCTGGTGACTCAGTGGTAAAGAATCAGCCTGCAATGCTGGAGCCGCAGGAGATGCAAGCTTGATCCCTGGGTCTTCAGGAAGATCCCCTGGAGGAAGGCAAGGCAACCTACTCCAGTATTCTTGCCTGGAAAATCCCATGGACAGAGGAGCCTGGTGAGCGGGCTACAGTCCAGAGGTTCACAAAAAGTTGAACACAACTGAAGCAACTTATTAGCACGCATGGGAACATATTTCTCAGGACAATGGAATTGAAACGACAATTAGAGAATCCCGGTGCCTGCACAGGGCCCCTGAACCCCAGCCTTGCCCAGTGGTGCCAAACTAATCCCTCCTCCCTTCAACCTGTCTGCTGACTCATCCTTTTGCTCCAATCCTCCCAACAGAGTAGAGCTAAGAGCTGCCTGCCACTTGAGGAGCTATGGGGTAGGCATCAGAAGACTCTAGTTCTAATCTGGTTGGGCTACCATCTCGCCCTTAGGAAAGTCAGTGGATCTCTCTGGATCTCCTTTGCCATGATTTTAAAATAAGGTAGGAAAAGAGACTCCCAAGATCCTTTGCAATTCCAACATTCTCCAAGTGAGCCCACCTGGTATATACATATGCAGGTAAGTGAACATGTTCTTGCTGATTTACTGAAGACTCCTCCCTCCCAGAGATAGAGTGTCCTCTATTTACAGTCCACCATGAAGGTTACAAAGTAGACATGGGGGGTAACACGATGTGGCTGCGGAGTTAGATTAGTCCTGGCCACCCCTGGCCCTGGCTACATGGTCTTGGGCAAGCCCTTAACCTCTTGAAGTTTCCTTTTCCTCCTCTACAACATGGTGGTCTCAGGATTTCCCCAGTGGCCCAGTGGTTAAGACACTGCGTTCCAATGCCAGGGGCATGGGTTCCATTCCTGGTCAGGGAACTAAGGTCCCACATGTTGAGGGGTGTGGCTAACATTTTTAAAAAAACAAACAAAATGGTGGTCTTACAGTGGTTCCATCCCATAAAGTTGATATGAGTATAAAAGCGATGGAGCCTGG
Source organism: Bos taurus (assembly GCF_002263795.3). NCBI lineage: Eukaryota > Metazoa > Chordata > Mammalia > Artiodactyla > Bovidae > Bos > Bos taurus. The sequence continues at coordinate 15,730,890 of NC_037350.1, forward strand.
AAAGCTCTCAGTGCCAGAAAGAAGACTCAATCAATAAAGGCCATTACAATAATTACCATGTGTGATGTCCTCAAGCTTCCTTGTCTGTTTTTGACCTGGGATATATGGCTCCCAGGTGGCACAGGGATAAAGAATTTGCCTGCCAATGCAAGAGATGCAAGAGACACAAGTTCGATCCCTAGGTCGGTAAGATTCCCCTGGAAATGGAAATGGCAACCCACTCCAGTATTCTTGCCTAGGGAAATCCCATGGACAGAGGAGGGCTACAGTCCAGGGGGTCACAAGAGTTGGACACAACTTAACAATTGAGCATGCATACAGACACTGAAAGGAATACCCCAGAAGGGAGACTGAATTGTTGGAGAGGGGCAGAAGGAGCAAGGGACATGGGATGGACAGATGGTGAGACTTTGGATGGCTGCACCTGGCTGATCTGGGGGAAAGAAGGGCCTCACCCTCTGCCCGCCCCACCCACGGGTGTCTGCACAACATCAACGAGATGTTGGGCTGGAAAATGCTAGAAAACATGAAAATATCCAAAGTGGGAATGACAGATATTTATGAAATGCATTTCAAATTTTCTATCTTGGGAGGCAATGCCAAATCCCCGGGCTCAAGCATAGAGTCTGTTCTTTCCTTCTCTCCACACTGGCACCATTCCTAATCAGAATTTCATTCTCCATTCAAGCAGTCAACTCAAAGTCTCCAACTCTTCAGCCTCAGGGAGCTCAGCCCATCTGCTCTAAATCCTTTAAAACAAACAAATAAACTGGTAAAACAAACAACATTCCTACCATTTCTCTCTCTTAAAAAAAAAAAACTTGGCATTTATTTAAAATGCTAAAAAATGGAATCAACCTAAATGTCCAACAATAGGGGATTCATTAAATAAGTTATAACCTTATAATAAACTATTATACTACAATAGGATATTGTGCTATATATTATGGTTGAATATTATAATATCAACCGTGGATGTAGGTATTTAGCAGTGTGACCCCTGGAAGTAGACTGACCCCAGGTCTGCTACCTAAGTTGTGCGGCCTGGACAAGTCTCTCTCTGCCTTAGGTGTGTGTTGGAAAACTGACAATAATAATAAAAAAGAGCTCCAACTCCACAGTTGGACTTCCTGCCCCATTTAAATCCCAGTTCTGCCATATTCTAACAGCTGTACTATCTTGGACAGGCGAATTAAGCCTTCTGTGCCTCAGTTTCCTCAACTATAAATGAAATCTACCAACAGGATTTGGGGAGGTGCAAATTAAAGAAAAGATGTAAAACCCTTAGAATAGTACTCAGCACAGCTAATCAGATACCGTCTTTTCCCACCCCTACCCCACTTCTAAGCCCCTCCAAGTGATTTCTAAATATAAATGCACATCCAAGTCGCTTAGAAGGTGCCACCTCAAAAAGGCACACCTGAGGCTCTCCAGTTGTGCAGCATCAGCATGCATCCAGCTCAGATGGGAGCCTTGGCAGGGGCCTCCGTCATCCGTCAGCGCTGGCTGAGCAGGCCCTGACCCTCGCCCCTTCCCCTCTGACAGTAGCAGCTGGGGGTTGCTGGGGTTCAGTCCGGAAAATCAACAGCCTGAGCTCAGGGTCTGGTGAGCCACGTGATGGGGCGCGCTGCCCTTGAGCTTAACTGGAAGCTCGCCGGCTGGCTGCAGCGGGCTCCTGATGAAGGGTCCCAAGCGCCCTCGTTACCCTCAACAACAGCCCGACTCGGCCGGGGTCACAGGGGGGCAGCCACCTGCTGAACCACAGCACGGTTCAGTTCCCACCTTAGCTCTTCCTCTGGGTAAACCCAGGCCCTGTCATCAATGCAACCCTGAAAAGGGGGCAGGGAGGTGGGGGGGGGGCAATCTGCTATTGCTCTTGAGCTTAACTGTCAATTTCCCACTGTTTTGGCTTCCAGCAGAACCACGGTAATTCATACGGCACATTACATTTTTCATAATGTACACACACACGATCCCATTTTAAAGTGACAATCGTCATTTACGTGTGTACAATGCTGAACCATGGTTAGAAAGGGCTTTCTCCTCCGCTCATTGGTTTCATCTTCACAAGAACACTGGGAGCTGAACTGGAGAAACTGGAGCGAGGTGAACATAGCGGGTGTTGCCTGGGGAGGCAGCTTCAAGGCCACATGGGCAGTGTGACCTCAGGGAGGGCACTTCATGCCTAGACCTGCCTCCTCAGTCTCTGAAATATGACCACCCAGCATGTCCAGAGGAGCCTCCACTCCTGGGGGCACCAGGGAACCAGCACTCCAAGAAAGCGGTGCACCCCACACAGCCAAGTATTAACCGACAGTAGGAGACACAGTTTGCTGAAAGACCAAGACAGAAGCACCCAGGGGCCCTCAGTCAGCACGTTCTCTCCCAGTAGGCTCTTCCCCAGGGGCTGGCGGAGAGGAATCTGAAGGGACTTGGTGAGTGAGGGGGTGAACTAAGGGAAGGGGTCTCAGTGCTGGGGATACAGCCTAAGTGGTGACTCTTATCCACAATAGGGAATAATCACCAGGCTTGGCCAGGCCACCTGTCTACTCAGTGACCTCTTGCCGCTTTTAAAAATTATCCAGGGCTGGGAATTCCCTGGCAGCCCAGTGGTTAGGACTCTGCACTTTTCACTGCTGTCCTGGGTTCCAGCCCTGGTCGGGGAACTAAGATCCCATAAGCCATGCAGCATAGCCAAAAGGAAAAAAAAAAAAAAAAAAAGTCTCGAGGGCTAACAGACCTTTCTCAGAAAATAGGTAGATATGTTAGCTTTCTGGTCCAATGACAATTAGGCCTTGTTTTTCTGGAAGCTATTCTGTCTCTTTAAGGTAACTCTGTACACCTCTGCTCTATCCATTATCTTTTGACCCATGTCTACCTCTCAGAGTCTGATTCTGCTTTCCAGCTCTGGATGGAGGTGAGGGAAGTAGAGAGGGATGCATCTCTGAAGCTGTTAGATTGTATTAAAAATAATAATTATATATATATATATATATATATATATATATATATTTAGCCACACTGCATGTGGGATCTTAGTCCCCTGACCAGGGATCGAACCCACAACCCTTGCACTGGAAGCTTGGAGTCTTAACCACTGGACAACCAGAGAAGTTCCCTAAATTGTATTATTATTACTTTTACTCTCATATTATATATGAGGAAACTGAGGCTCTGAGAAGTAGTGAAAACAAAACTGTCTTTTCTACATAAAGGTATCATATTATCAGCTCCTTGGAGTGGAGAGCCTGTTGGAATGACCTGGACAACCCCTCCTGGCCCCACAACACACACAGTCTCCCCACCAGGAACCTTTCTCTCCCACTTGCTGGTTCAGATGCAAGGCTGTCTGAGGCTATTCTTTGCTCGAGGGCCACATGGCATATGTCCCCAAAACAGTCTCTTCCGGGGGGTGTATCTGAAGAGCTAGACCTCAGCTGTAGTGGCAGAGCTGAGTGGATCCAATCACATCTTTACCCAATCCTCCCAGCTCAAAGCTCACATTTGCAGAATGACTCATTGGATGAGGGGTCCAGCCAGGACCTAGAAATGAGAGGATCTCAGGGTCAGAAGGGGAGTCAGGGGCACCTCATTGAGCCTAACCAAATCATTCACTTTCCCCACAACTCTAGTTCCCAGAAATTTACATTTCAAAGACCAATAAAATTTCCCCCAAAATTTTGGAGACCAAACAGTAAGACAGTTGTCAAGGTTATCAGGGGAAAAACCTAGTCTATATATACCATATTTCATAAAATAAAGAATATCTGAACACTAAACCCTTAAAGAGGGCTCAGAATAAAGGACAGTACCTTTAATGGAATGAATCTAGTTATATACAAAAAAAATTAAAACCCAGTACATCCTCTGATGAAAACTAATTTGCAGACACAGTCCTGTACCCGCCCCCTATGATCTATGTGGTACTTATGGGAACTTCTTCAATGATGGGAACTCACAATTTCTGAGATGGCCCAACCTATTTTCAAAAGAACTTTACTAAGATTTTTAAAAGATTGTATAATGTAGGGCTTCCCTGGTGGCTCATTGGTAAAGAATTTGGCAGCCAAATGCAGGAGACGCACGTTCGATCCCTGGTCCGGGAAGATCTCACACGCAGAGGAGCGACTAAGCCTGCGTGCCACAGCTATAGAGCCTGTTCTCTAGAGCCTGGGGACGTCTGGGAACCACAGCTTCTGAAGCCTGCCTGCCCGAGAGCCCATGCTCCACAGCAAGAGAAGCCACGGCAACGAGAAGCCGGCACGCCACAACGAGGAGTAGACCCTGATCGCCGCAATTAGAGAAGAGCCTTGGCAACAACAAAGACTCAGCACAGCCAAAAATAAAAATAAACAATGTATCATGTACAAATATATTCTTATAAAAATTAAGCTGTTAGGAATAATGCTTCGATAACCTTTGTCTACCCAGTCCACTCCAATACACATTCTGCACCCATCTTCAGCACCAGTTCCACTAAGGTTGGGACTAACAGCCTTAGTTATCCTGGGAGGAACAAGAATCGAGTTAATGTATTGATTGCCTACTATAAGCCGAACACTGTTCTAAGTGGCTAATACGTATTCACTCAGTTACTTCCTAGACCAGTCTTCTGTAGTAGGTACAATTATTATTCCAATTTATAGATTGTAAACAAGCAGAGAGTGATTTGCCCAGTAAATGACCCAAGTTCAGACTCAAACCCCAGCACCCTGGCCCCAGGGCCCATTCTCCTAACCACTATACTTGTCTGAGGTAAGGCTTCCATATGTATCCATTTGATGGCAAAATACATTTTCTACTTTCCTCATCCTGTGGTCCCTGCCCCAGTTCATCCTCCCCTTCCCTTTCTGTTGGACTCCTGCAATGAACCTAACCCACATCCCCACCTTCATTCTCCCCATTCAAAATACTCCTTCAATCCTGGACACATTTGTTAGTTTAAACTTATTCTCACTATAAAATTAGTTATAGTGCTCAATTAAAGTTATACAGGCCAATTTAAAAAAACTGGAAAATATAGAGAAGTAGAAGAAAAAAAAACCAATCTATTTATAGTCTTACCAACCACTGAAACCATCTGTATTAAACATTTTGATAAAGTTCCTTCCAGTTTCCTTTTTTATATATGAGCCTTTTTATTCATACATGAGGTTAAAAAAAAAAAAAAACTGGGCTCTAATCAGCCTATATCTAAAATTTTTGTGAAAATGATCTCACGGGCATTTTTCATGTATGTGGGTCGTGAAGCTCTTTTTTGTACAGTTCTGTGCATTCTTGCCACCTCTTCTCAATATCTTCTGCTTCTGTTAGGTCCATACCATTTCTGTCCTTTATTGAGCCCATCTTTGCATGAAATGTTCCCTTAGTATCTCTAATTTTCTTGAAGAGATCTTTAGTCTTTCCCATTCTGTTGTTTTCCTCTATTTCTTTGCATTGATCACTGAGGAAGGCTTTCTTATCTCTCTTTGCTATTCTTTGGACCTCTGCATTCAGATGCTTATATCTTTCCTTTTCTCCTTTGCTTTTCGCTTCTCTTCTTTTCACAGCTATTTGTAAGGCCTCCTCAGACAGCCATTTTGCTTTTTTGCATTTCTCTTCCATGGGGATGGTCTTGATCCCTGTCTCCTGTACAATGTCACAAACCTCCGTCCATAGTTCATCAGGCACTCTATCTATCTCACTTCCACTGTATAATCATAAGGGATTTGATTTAGGTCATACCTGAATGGTCTAGTGGTTTTCCCTTCTTTCTTCAATTTAAGTCTGAATTTGGCAATAAAGAGTTCATGATCTGAGCCACAGTCAGCTCCTGGTCTTGTTTTTGCTGACTGTATAGAGCTTCTCCATCTTTCGCTGCAAAGAATATAATCAATCTGATTTCAGTGTTGACCATCTGGTGATGTCCATGTGTAGAGTCTTCTCTTGTGTTGTTGGAAGAGAGTGTTTGTTATGAGCAGTGTGTTCTCTTGGCAAAACTCTATTAGCCTTTGCCCTGCTTCGTTCCGTATTCCAAGGCCAAATTTGCATGTTACTCCAGGTGTTTCTTGACTTCCTACTTTTGCATTCCAGTCCCCTATAATGAAAAGGACATCTTTTTTGGGTGTTAGTTCTAAAAGGTCTTGTAGGTCTTCATAGAACCATTCAACTTCAGCTTCTTCAGCATTACTGGTTGGGGCATAGACTTGGATTACTGTGATACTGAATGGATTGCCTTGGAAACGAACAGAGATCATTCTGTCGTTTTTGAGATTGCATCCAAGTACTGCATTTCAGACTCTTTTGTTGACCATGATGGCTACTCCATTTCTTCTAAGAGATTCCTGCCCACAGTAGTAGATATAATGGTCATCTGAGTTAAATTCACCCATTCCAGTCCATTTTAGTTCGCTGATTCCTAGAATGTCAACGTTCACTCTTGCCATCTCCTGTTTGACCACTTCCAATTTGCCTTGATTCATGGACCTGACATTCCAGGTTCCTATGCAATACTGCTCTTTACAGCATCGGACCTTGCTTCTATTACCAGTCACATCCACAACTGGGTATTGTTTTTGCTTTGGCTCCATCCCTTCTTTCTGGAGTTATTTCTCCACTGATCTCCAGTAGCATATTGGGCACCTACAGACCTGGGGAGTTCCCCTTTCAGTATCCTATCATTTTGCCTTTTCATACTGTTCATGGGGTTCTCAAGGCAAGAATACTGAAGTGGTTTGCCATTCCCTTCTCCAGTGGACCACATTCTGTCAGACCTCACAAACAAGTGGAGGTGATGGAATTCCAGTTGAGCTATTTCAAATCCTGAAAGATGATGCTGTGAAAGTGCTGCACTCAATATGCCAGCAAATTTGGAAAACTCAGCAGTGGCCACAGGACTGGAAAAGGTCAGTTTTCATTCCAATCCCAAAGAAAGGCAATGCCAAAGAATGCTCAAACTACCGCACAATTGCACTCATCTCACATACTAGTAAAGTAATGCTCAAAATTCTCCAAGCCAGGCTTCAGCAGTACGTGAACTATGAACTTCCAGATGTTCAAGCTGGTTTTAGAAAAGGCAGAGGAACCAGAGATCAAATTTTCAACATCCGCTGGATCATCAAAAAAGCAAGAGAGTTCCAGAAAAACATCTATTTCTGCTTTATTGACTATGCCAAAGCCTTTGACCATGTGGATCACAACGAACTGTGGAAAATTCTGAAAGAGATGGGAATACCAGACCACCTGACCTGCCTCTTGAGAAACCTATATGCAGGTCAGGAAGCAACAGTTAGAACTGGACATGGAACAACAGACTGGATCCAAATAGGAAAAGGAGTACGTCAAGGCTGTATATTGTCACTCTGCTTATTTAACTTCTATGCAGAGTACATCATGAGAAACGCTGGGCTGGAAGAAGCACAAGCTGGAATCAAGATTGCCGGGAGAAATATCAATAATCTCAGATATGCAGATGATACCACCCTTATGGCAGAAGGTGAAGAGGAACTAAAAAGCCTCTTGATGAAAGTGAAAGAGGAGAGTGAAAAAGCTGGCTTAAAGCTCAACATTCAGAAAACTAAGATCATGGCATCTGGTCCCATCACTTCATGGGAAATAGATGGGGAAACAGTGGAAACAGTGTCAGACTTTATTTTTTTGGCCTTCAAAATCACTGCAGATGGTGATTGCAGCCATGAAATTAAAAGACGCTTACTCCTTGGAAGGAAAGTTATGACTAAACCAAGATAGTACATTGAAAAGCAGAGATATCACTTTGCCAACAAAGGTCCATCTAGTCAAGGCTACCGTTTTTCCAGTGGTCATATATGGATGTGAGAGTTGGACTGTGAACAAAGCTGAGTGCTGAAGAATTAATGCTTTGAACTGTGGTGTTGGAAAAGACTCTTGAGAGTTCCTTGGACTGCAAGGAGATCCAACCAGTCCATCCTAAAGGAGACCGGTCCTGGGGGTTCATTGGAAGGACTGATGCTGAGGCTGAAACTCCAATACTTTGGCCACCTCATGCGAAGAGCTGACTCATTGGAAAAGACCCTGATGCTGGGAGGGATTGGGGGCATGAGGAAAAGGGGACGACGGAGGGTGAGATGGCTGGATGGCATCACTGACTTGATGGACATTAGTTTGAGTGAACTCCAGGAGTTGGGGATGGACAGGGAGGCCTGGAGTGCTGTGATTCACGGGGTCGCAAAGAGTCAGACACGACTGAGAGACTGAACTGAACTGAACTGAAACATAGAATTGTCGTTGTAAAGTTATTTTTTTATAATTTTATTTTCATTTTAATGTTAAGTTCTGATCATATTAGTTATCGCTCAAAAATTTCCAATAGCTCCCCCCATCCCATCAGATAAATTTCAAATTCCTTAGTCTGGCATTCAAGGCCGACCATAGTCTATCGCAGTGAGTTTTATCTCCTGTTTTTTCCATATCTGCTCCAATACATACATAGTCTTGCTTTCAGGATCTCCATTGTTGGAACACTTCTTGCATTTTTCCATACCCCTGGGTCTTTGCTGACATCTTTGTTTTGGATTTTAGAGGACACATCCAATGTTCATTGGTCTATGCTTAAATTTAACTCTTATTTTCCTTCTAAACCCAATTCCACCCCCTACCCTAAATCTAGCTCCACATCATTTGCTCATGACAAAACTCGGAGTCATCTTTGACTATTCTCTTCCTCATGTCTGACACATCCAGTCCATTAGCAACTCCAACGGGCTATGCATTAGAATATCTACTGAGCAATTCTAAAGGAAATCAACCCCGAATATTCACTAGAAGGACTGAGACTGAAGCTTAAGCTCCAATACTCTGGCCACCTGATGTGAAGAGCCTACTCACTGGAAAAGTCCTTGGTGCTGGAAAAGTTTGAAGGTAAAAGGCGACAGAGGTGGCAGAAGATAAGAGGATTAGATAGCATCACCAACTTAAAGGTCATGCTGCTGCTGCTGCTAAGTCACTTCAGTCGTGTCCGACTCTGTGTGACCCCATGGACTGCAGCCCACCAGGCTCCTGCGTCCATGGGATTTTCCAGGCAAGAGTACTGGAGTGGGGTGCCATCGCCTTCTCCGCTTAAAGGTCATGAATTTGAGCAAATTGCGAGAGAGAGCAGAGAACAGATGAGACTGGAGTGCTGTAGTCCATGGAGTCGCAAAAAGTCAGACATGACTTAGCAACTGAACGACAACAGCAGCAACAAATCTACTGGGGATCCAGACACTTTTCAGGACCTACCCCAAGACCTCTTAAATCCCTGGTGCCCATATCTGTCACCCAAGTCAATGTAATAGCTTATATCTGGGCCTTTCTACTGCACTTTGGCCTCCACACAGACTGTTTCAAATGCAGCAGAGTCTTTTAAAGAAGTAAATTAAAGCAAACCACTTCTTGCCTTAAAAGTGACCAACGGCTTTTCATCACATTTAGAAATAAAATCCAAAATGCCAGGTCCTGACTCTGTTACCACCCTCACCCTCCTTTACTCCCCTTCAGCTCACTTGCCTCCTGCTGCTGCTGCTGCTGCTGCTAACTCGATTCAGTTGTGTCCGACTCTGTGCGACCCCATAGATGGCTGCCCACCAGGCTCCCCCGTCCCTGGGATTCTCCAGGCAAGAACACTGGAGTGGGTTGCCATTTCCTTCTCCAATGCATGAAAGTGAAAAGTGAAAGTGAAGTCACTCAGTCGTGTCCGACCCTTAGCAACCCCATGGACTGCAGCCCACCAGGCTCCTCCGTCCATGGGATTTTCCATGCAAGAGTACTGGAGTGGGGTGCCATTGCCTTCTCCGCACTTGCCTCCTAGTTGTACCTAAAACTCAACAATCTGTCTGGATCTTTTGCTCAGAAAACTCTTCCTCTGTACTGGCTGATACAGTGGCCACAAGCTTCTACTGAGCACTTGCAATGTGGTTCGTCTGAACTGAGATGCACTTTTTTTTAAAATTATTTATTTATCTTTGGCTGTGCTGGGTCTTCGTTGTTGTGAGCAACCTTTCTCTAGTTTTCGTGCATGAGTTCCTCTTGCTCTAGTTGTGGAGCACGGGCTCTAGGGCGTGCAGGCTTTAGCAGCTCTGCACAGGCTTAGCTGCTCCATGGCATGTGGGCTCTTTCTAGACCAGGGATTGAACCCGTGTCCCGTTCACCAGCAGGCAGATTCTTATCTGGATCACCAGGGAAGTCCTGAGATGTACTTCTGTATGTAAAATACATACCGACTCTCAAAGAGTACAAAAGATGTAAAATACCACACAATCAATTTTGATATTGGTTACATGGCGAAATAATGTTTTCAATGTATTAGGTAAATTAAAATGTTATTACAATTAATGTCCTTGTTGTTTAGTCGCTAAGTCGTGTCTGACTCTTTGTGATCCCATGGACTGTAGCCTGTCAGGCTCCTTGGTCCATGGGATTTCCCAGGCCAGAATACTGGAGGGGGGTTGCCATTTCCTTCTCTAGGGGAATCTTCCCAACCCAGAAATCAAATCCACGTCTCCTGTATTGGCAGGTGGATTCCTTACCCATGAGCCATTAGGGAAGCCCACAATTAATGTCACCTGTTCCCTTTTCCTCCTTAAACAAGGTTGCTAGATTGTTTAATACAGTTGGGACTTCCCTGGTGGTACAGTGTATAAAAATCCACCTCCCGGGCTTGCCTGGTGATTCAGTGGTAAAGAACCTGCCTGCCAATGCAGGAGGCACAGATTCGATCCTTGGTCTGGGAAGATTCCACATGCCACAGAGCAGCCAAGCCCATGAGCCACAACTATTGAGCCTGTGCTCTCGAGTCCAGGAGCCGCAACTACTGAGCCCACGTACTGCAACTACAGGAGCCCACATGCCCTAGAGCCCATTCTCCACAACAAGAAATGCCACTGCAATGAGAAGCCTATGCAACACAACTAGAGGGGTGCCCGTGCAGAGCAATAAAGACCCGCACAGCCAAAAAAAAAATCCACTGCCAATGCAGGGGACATGGTTTCAATCCCTGGTCCAGGAAGATTCCACAAGCCATGGAAAAACTAATAAGCCTGCGTGCCACAAATAATGAGCCCAAACGCTAGAGCCTGCAAGTTGCAACTGAAGCCCTCGCACCTAGAGCCTGTCCTCCACGGTAAGAGAAGCCACCACAATGAGAAGCCCGCACACCAAAACAAAGAGTAGCCCCCACTCACTGCAACTAGAGAAAGCCCGAGCACAGCAATGAAGACCCAGTGCAGTCAAAAAAAAAAAAAAAAAAAGCGTGAATTAAAAAAATTATACATGCGGTTTGAATTGCATTTCTATTGTCAGAGCTAGCCTAAGCCACTAGTTCTCCACTCTGGCTGCACATCAGAACCACTCAGGGAACTTAAAAAAAATACAGGTGCCTGGGTTCTAGAGGTTCATGTTCAGAGGGCCTGGTGCCTGGCATATTTCTCTGAGGGGAGAGGAGGGAACGCCTTGCAGCATGCAGGATCTTAGTTCCCTGACCCTGGTCAATCCCTGACCAGGGATTGAACCCTCCTCCACAGCGTACACACACTGGACAACCAGGGAACTCCCCAAAGCTCCCCCAGGTGGTTCTCATGTCCAGCCAGGACTAAGACTCAGGACAGCTCTAGATTTTCCTATGGTTCCTCACTCAGGTCTCAGCTTTAATGCTACCGCCCTCCCTACCCAGTCCAATTAGAATGGCACTAACACGCCCAGGCAGTTGCTCTCCGTGCCCAGACCCAGCTTTCTTTTTCTTAACTCTTCCACTGTCAGACATATTACACATTCATTTGTTTAGATGCTTATGTTCTGACTGCTTCATCAGAAGGTCAGCTCTCCAAGGGCAAGAAGTTTGCCTTCTCTTTGCAGCACGTTCTCTTAGAACAATGCACGGCAAGCAGACAGTGCTCAGTAATATTGGTTAAATGAATAAATGAATGTTTAAGCCACGGACCCATGAAGCTGAGGGCCCTGGTCTGCTGGAAGGAGCCACCAGCCATCAAGCTAGCCATGTTTCAGTGAAGCCACCATGAATAATGACCATATGTTGGCCACCCCCTACCTCCCCCCGCCACTTCCTCCCCATTAAAATATTACCTCTAGAGTATAAATCTGATATGTTTCTGGAAGACAAAGGCCAATAAGTAAACATTTGTGGGGGGGGCATGCCACGTAATGTGAAATTTTAGTTCCCCAACCGGAGATTGAACCCAGGCCCTAGGCAGTGAGAGTAAGGTGTCCTAACCACTAGACCAGCAGGGAATTCCTAGCACCAAACATTTTAAAAGCATTCATATTCTTCCAGGAATCTGGTCAAAAGAAGCCAAAGAAGGATACAAATATTTACATATAACAGGATAATCATCCCAAGATTCTGCAGAATTTTTGAAAATACGGAAAAATATTCACTGTATTAACTCAGGGGAAAAAATGGAGTAGAGAAAGATTAAGATGGTTAAAAACGAAAACAAACAAACTTAGCTAGAGAAGATGATTATGACTATAATAAAGTATCAGTGCCTGATCTGGGGTGGGGGACACTCACGTGTTCTATCTCCTGATCTGGGCTGGGGGACACTCACGTGTTCTATCTCCTGATCTGGGCTGGGGGACACTCACGTGTTCTATCTCCTGATCTGGGGCATTGTGCGTGTCACATGACAACCTGTGATTTGTGCTCCTGGTCTATGCCCAGAGAGGAATATTCTAAGACATTACTATGTCATTTCAACATAATAGAATTATGGGTGGATCTGAATTTTTTCTTTAAAAATGTTCTTTCTTGTCTATAATAATATATTTCTATACTTAGGAAAAAGTAGGAAAAAGATGTAAACCTCACCCCTGTTAGAAAGGATCATGTGAAGGACTCCCCTGGTGGTCCACTGGGTAAGACTCTGTGCTCCCAGTGCGGGGTGGCCAGGTTTGATCCCTACTCGGGGAACTAAATCCCACATGGCGCAATTAAGGGTTCTCAAGCCACCTCTAGAAGATTTTGTATGCCACAGCTATGATCCAGCACAGCCAAATAAATAAATGATTAAATATTTTGGAAAATGTTCACACCTTATTATAGGTCTTTTAGAAAGCAATTTATCAATAGGTATCAAGGATTTTAAAAATATTCAAACCAGGCAGAGAAAACATTTGGAAAGGGAATTCCCTGGTGGCAGATGGTTAGGATACCAGGTGTTCACTTGCATGGCCCAGATTCAATCCCTCGTTAGGGAACTGAAGATCCCACAGGCCACGCGGTGTGGCCAAAGGGGAGAAACAAAGTTTGGAAAAATCCACAGCAAACCATTAATAGTGATCACTTCAGTGGAGCCTGTCTGCTGAAGGGGGTTGTTAGGAAACTTTTACTTCTTTACTTGGTATATTTCTATCCAGTTTATTTATTTAACAATGAGCATGTACTACTTTCAGAGTCTCACACACACATTAAACTCTTGACAAGAAATCCTACCTCTAGAAATATATCCTTAAAAAAATTACTAAAGGACAATTTAATAGCCCTATATCTATTAAAGACACTGATTCAATAATTAAAAACCTTCCAAAACAGAAAGCACCAAGCCCAGATGTGTTCACTGGTAAATTCTACAAAATCTTCAAAGAAGAAATAAAAATTCTCTACAATCTCTTTCAGAAGATAGATACAGAATAAATATGTACTAACTTATTCAATTGGAGAAGGCAATGGCAACCCACTCCAGTACTCTTGCCTGGAAAATCCCATGGACGGAGGAGCCTGGTGGGCTGCAGTCCATGGGGTTGCTAAGAGTCGGCACGACTGAGTGACTTCACTTTCACTTTTCACTTTCATGCATTGGAGAAGGAAATGGCAACCCACTCCAGTGTTCTTGCCTGGAGAATCCCAGGGACGGGGGAGCCTGGAGGGCTACCGTCTCTGGGGTCGCACAGAGTCGGACATGACTGAAGCAACTTAGCAGCAGCAGCAGCAACTTATTCAGTTACATTAGTACTACCTTAATATCAAAACAAGACAAAAACATTATAAGAAAACAAAACCTCAGAGAATTCCCTGGCAGTCCAGTGGTTAGGACTCTGTGTTCCCACTGCACAGGGCCTTGGTTCAATCCCCGGTTGGTAAACTAAAATCTCATAAGCCAAGCACCATAACCAAAAAAGAAAAAACCCACAGACCAAATCTTTCATGAATATAGATGCAAAAATCCTCAACAAAATATTAGCAGATTGAATACACTAATACAGAACTGTACAAAAATTAAACACCATGACCAAGTGAGATTTACTCCAGGTGTGCAAGGCTGGTTCAACATTCAAAATCAACTAATATAATTCATCAAATCAACAAGCTAAAGAAGAAAACCTAAGGACATCAATAGGTGTGGAAAAAGCATTCAATGAAACCTAAAACCCATTCATGATTAAAAAAAAAATAACTATGACTCTCAGCAAACTAGGAATAGAGGGGAACTTGATAAAGAACATCTACCAAACTCAATTCTGACACTATCTAATCTACCTGGACACAGTATTGGATCCCACAGGTTCAGGGCTCAGTCCCCCAAGACTGCCACACAGAGATGCCAACTGCAAGCAGCAAGTCTCTAGATTTCCCACAACTTCTGTCCCACTTGGCTACAAATCAGCGGTTCCCATAACATCCTTGGATTCAATTCATTCACTATAGCAGCTCACAGAATTCAGGGAAATATTTACTTAAGTTTACCAGTTTATTAAAAGATATGATAAGGGATACAAAGGAGCAGCCAGATGAAGAGATACATATGGTGAGGTCTGGGAGGATCCCCAGCAGAGCTGGTGTTCATCACCCTCCTGGTATGAGGTGTTCATCCTCCTGGAAGCTCCTCCAACCCCATGCTATTGGAATTTTTAATGGAGGCTTCCTGATGTAGACATGATCAGTTATTAACTCCATTTCCAGTCTCTCCTCTCCAGAGACCGGGACGGAAAATTCCAAGCTTCTAATCATGGTGTAGTCTTTCTGGTGGCCCACCTCTATCCTGAGGCCATCCAGGAGCCCACTCAGAGCTATCTTATTAGAACAAAAGACTGCTATCACCTAGGAAATTCCAAGGGATTTAGAAGACCTGCATCAGGAATGGGGGGGCGGTTCAAAGACCAAATATTAGAACAAAAGATGCTCCTAGTGCTTATCCGGAGAAGGCAATGGCACCCCACTCCAGTACTCTTGCCTGGAAAATCCCATGGATGGAGGGGCCTGGTAGGCTGCAGTCCATGGGGTCACCAAGAGTTGGACAGGACTGAGCGGCTTCACTTTCACTTTTCACTTTCACGCACTGGAGAAGGAAATGGCAACCCACTCCAGTGTTCTTGCTTGGAGAATCCCAGGGATGGCGGAGCCTGGTGGGCTGCCGTCTGTGGGGTCACACAGAGTCGGACATGACTGAAGCGACTCAGCAGCAGCAGCAGCAGTGCTCTTATCACTTAGGAAATTACAAGGGTTTCTCCTCTGTGCCTGGAACCCAGACAGACATCAGTGTACATTTGTTCTTTATTTCACACCACTGTATACTATGAGTTAATTCAGACACTGACACACAAAATGCTGGCAAGGATGTGAAGCAACAGGAACTCTATTCAGTGCTACTGGAAATGCAAAATGGTACTGCCACACAGAAGACAATTTGGTGGCTTCTTTTTAATTAATTAATTGATTTTGATTGGAGGATAATTACTTTACAATATTGTGATGGTTTTTGCCATACATCAACATGAATCACTCACAGGTACACATGCATCCCCCCATCCTGAAGCCCCCCTACCTCCCTCCCTACACTATCCCTCTGGGTGGTCCCAGAGCACCAGCTTTGGGTGCCTGCTTCACGCATCACACTTGCCCTGGTCTTCTATTTTACACATGTAATATACATGTTTCAATGATATTCTCGCAAATCATCCCACCCTCACCTTCTCCCAGAGTCAGTTTGTGGTTTCTTACAAAACTCAATATATTCTTGCTATACGATCCAGCAGTTGTACTCCTTGGTATTTACCCAAGTGAACTGAAAACTTATGTCCACATAAAAGTCTGTACACGGATGTGTACAGCAGCTTTATTCATAATTGCCCAAACTTAGAACAAACCAAGATGTCCTTCAGTAGGTGGATGGATAAATAAACTGTGGTACAGGCAGAGAATGGAATATTCAGTGCAAAAAAAAAAAAGGAATTATCAAGCCATGGAAATACAAAGGAATCTTAGATGCATATTACTAAATGGAAGAAGCCAATCTGAAAAGGCTACATACTGTGTAATCCCAACTATATGACATTTTGAAAAATGCAAAACTACAGAGACAGGAAAGAATCTGCCTGCAATGCAGGAGACCAGGGTTCAGTCCCTGGGTTGGGAAGATTCCGTGGAGAAGGGACTGGCAACCCACTCCAGTATTCACGCCTGGAGAATTCCATGGACAGAGGAGCCCTGCAGGTTACAGTCTACAAGGTGGCAAGCGACTAACACACACACATAGAAACAGTGAAAAGATCAGTGGTTGCCAGGGTTCAGCAGGAAGAAAGGGATGAACAGGCAGAGTACAGAGAACTTTCAGGACAGTGAAACCATTCTGTATGATACTACAATGGTGGACACATGTCAAAATCTATAGAATATATGACCCCAAGAATGAACCCTGATGTACACTGTGAACTTTGAGCGATAATGATGCAACCCTGTAGGTTCATCAATGATCACAAATGTACGCTCTGGTGGGGGATGTCAAGAGTCGGGTTGGAGGGCTTCCCCAGTGGCTCAGTGGTAAAGAATCCACCTGCTAATGCAGGAGACACAGTTTGATCCCTGATCCAGGAGGAGCCCTCATGCCCTGGAGCAGCCAAGCCCATGTGCCACAACTATTGAGCCAGTGCTCCAGAGCTCGGGAGCCGCAATTACTGAGTGGCTCTGGAGCCCGAGAGCCTGGCTCATCAACAAGAGAAGCCACCGCAATGAAAGACGCCTGCGCACAGCAGCTATAGAGTAACCTGTGCAGCAACAAAGACCCAACACAGCCAAAAAATACATAGATAAGACTATATTTTTAAAAAAGCATGGGGTTGGTAGTGGAGGAGGTTGTATATGTGTGGGGACTGCAAATATATGAGAACTCAATGTATTTTCCTTTCAGTTTTGCTGTCAACCTAAATAAGAAAGTTTATTACTTTAAAAAAAGGACTTATGTATAGGAAAGGCTATTCAGACCAGCAAAAAAAAACCCAAAAAACTGTAAACAAGCTTACAGCTCAACAGAAGGAAGTGACCATAGGAATTCCATCCACAACCATGTAGTATATTTATGAAGCGTTTATAACAGCAGGGCAAATGCTGAGATGTTGAAAAGGACAGGGATGTATAATTGTATGAATGGAATGAAAAACTTGTATATTGCAAAACAACTAAGGGGATAACACACTGAAAGGTTAGCCTGAGTTGTCGTTGGATTTTAATTTTTTTTGTTTTTATAAGTGTCTAAAACTCATGACAAAACTTAAAAATACAGAAATGTAAACAAAAATCACCTATAACCCCATTATCTGGAGATAACAGAGCTCACCTTGAACTGTGAGACCGTGGGTGATTTTCCTTTCTTCCTGTGCGCTAGTATTTACAGATTTTCTAGTACTCAACATATAAAACTTACCAGCAAAAAGTTAAATATACTTTAAAAGAGTCCTCTTTGGGACTCAGTTTTAAGGCTACCATTGGCCTTTTCATGGAATCATCAGGACCATCCAGTTTGAATGGATCTCTCGCCTTGGTCTATACACTGATTTGTGTCTGTGTTCTCATGTGACATAGTTTACTTTGCAGGCTTATTAAATGGGTACTTGCATTTCCCTCACTCCTGGAAGGCACGGACAAGTATTAGCCATTTTCATATCCTGCCCCACCCGCTCCAGCACCAAACGCTGTCTAGAAATCCACTGACTAAAGGTCCCTGTCATGTGCACCTGCTGTGTCTCTGCCAACATCCTCATCCATTCCCTCCCCAGCCAACAGGAAGGAAGCTCAGAGAGGAACTGTCTTCTTTTAGGGCATGTTGATGGCCTTCAATCTTCCCGACTCCCCAGCTGGAACGCTGTTCCATCTCTCCCTCCCACAGACCAGGACACAAAGGGTGGGGCGTTTGCTCCAGAGGGCCCCAGTCATAATGCACCTTTGTATGAAGCAGCAACCTTTGTACCATTTCTAATTAGTACTTTCAGAGCAATCCTTTTATCAGATTAACTAGTTGGCACTGATGTGCAGAACGTGATCCCAGGACAGAGATCTAGCAGAACATAGGTGGGGTGGTGAAGGGGTGGCAGAGTGAAGATCTGGGTGGTGGCGAACAGTGTTCCAGGGCAGGAAAGCCAGACTGGGGGAAAACAGGCAAGGGCTGGGGCAGGGATTGGGCTGGGGCAGCCTGGACTTAGGAAGCCATTAAAATAAATTTCACCTATTGTACCCAAGAGCTTAGAGCTATGGTGTGAGCTGAAAACCAGAGGCAGCACAAGAATCCAACTAGACACCAAAAACAGCCCATGGAGCTGGGGACTAGATCGAGTCCCTGCTAATAGTCCTTCCAGTCCGTCGTTTTAGGATTTCTTACGACCACTTCTTTTCTGTCCCTGACAGAATGATGACAATGATGTCAATAATGATGATAATATCTATTACAGAGCACTTAATTGGGCCAGTCACTGATCTATGCTTTTTATTATATTGACCTGCTTAATCTAAAAACCAAGGGAGGGAGGTATTATTACCTTTATAGTACAGATGAGGAAACTGGCACAAAAAAATTAAGTGACTTGTCCAAGTTTCCACAGTAGACAAGGTAGACTATAACTCATCAGAGTCTGCGCTTGGCGCTTGGCCACGCTCTGAGGGCTCCCTTCAGAGCCAAGTGCCAAGAGGGCACAGTGAGAGCTTCTCTTCCAGTTCCAGTCCCTTGGGGCCTCTGCTCTGCCATGTTACTTTTCCTTTTAGATTCTACGGAAGGAAGTAGCCATGCTGGAAAGCCTCTAGCACTGAAGTGTTTTCATTTGCCTTCAGGGGCAGTCCGGCTGTGACCAATAAGCTCTTTTTTTTTTTAAAAAAGAGGTCCTCCCAGCCCTGATTGTGCAGCTTTCAAAAGCTCTCCTCCCTCCCGCTTACCCTCCCCATCACCTCCTCTCCATCTCTCTCTCTCTCTCTCTCTCACCCCACCCAAATGCTCAGCTTAATTTACAGTTCTAAGTACTCTCTAAGCAATTCCTAGAGCTGAGAAAATTCATTCACTTCAAAAATACTTCTTGTATACCTACTAGGTGCCAAACACCAGTCCAGGTGCCAAAATAACTTTTCCTTGGCTAGAAGGATTATGAAAGAGAGCAGGAAAAAAAAAAAATATTGGTCTTATTCAGCTGGGATTGAACACAGGGATTATCAAGGTGATAGCCCTCTGCTCTGTGGCCTGGGCTTTCACAAGCACAGCAAAGGGTGCAAGTCAGGACTCTGTTCGGTTCAGTTCAGTAGCTCAGTCATGTCCAACTCTTTGGGACCCCATGGACTGCAGCACGCCCAGCTTCCCTGTCCATTACCAACTCCCAGAGCTTGCTCAAACTCATGCCATCCAACCTCTCATTTTCTGTGGTCCCCTTCTCCTCCTGCCTTCAATCTTTTCCAGCATCAGGATCTTTTCCAAAGAGTCAGTTCTTCACATTAGGTGGCTAAAGTATTGGAGCTTCAGCTTCAGCATCAGTCCTTCCAGTAAGTCAGGAGTGGCTGCTGTCAAAGATGTCTCTGAGACAGCTATGGCTAAGATTGGTTAGAAGTCCACCAGTCCCTTTTCCTCTTCCTGGGTACACAAAGAAACTACAATTCCCAGTATCCCTTGCGGTTAGGCCGCAGCCAGCCACTGGGTCTGACCAGTGAATGTGGGCAGCAATGACGTTGCCTCGTCAGGCACATACACACCTGGCACAGTCCTCACTGTCACTCAGTTGAGCAGAGTAGGATGCAGAAGAGCTAATCAAGAACTTCCAGAACATGGACACTGTGTCACCACAAAAGTAAGAAGCCTGGATCCCTGACTTGGGATAACTGCTTGGGAGTTATGAAGTGAGAAGAGCTGTTTAGTTTTATGAATCCCAGTTTGTTGTATTGGGAGAATGACAGACAGAAGATTTATACAGAGATGCTCATCAGTGCTTTATTCACAACAGCCCAAAACTGGGGACAATCCAAACATCAACTAATAGAAAATGGGTAAACAATAGTGTACAGCCTCCCATATAATGGAATGAACTCAGATGATGTTTCTGGTATGTTTGTTGGAAATGGGGAAATGGGCTTCCCCTGGTCCTGGAAGCTTTCCCAGGCTTGGCCACCCTCATCCCCACAGGGCTCATCTCTTCTGTAGAGTCTCCTGAAGCACCTGGTATGATTTTCTACAATGGCACTTCTAGCAGATGTTTTAGGGTCAGTCTTCTATTATGGTGAGCTCCTTAAGGGTGGAGCTTGACATAAGCCCATCACTCTGGTGTTCAAGAAGCTGAGATGATTTGATGGGGAGAAAGGATAAAGAATTTAGCTTTAGACAGAAGGCTTTAAATTGATGGTAAGATACTCAAGTGGACCTACTCTGCTAGCATTTTAAATAAGGGCTTCAAGCTCAAGTAAGAGATTAGAGATAATTTGAGACATTAGAAAAGTGCCAACATTTAAAAGAGCTCTAGAGACTTCCCTGTTGATCCAGTGGCTAAGACTCTGAGCTCCCAGTGCGGGGTGTGGCATGGTCCCAGGTTCAATCCCTGGTCAGGGAACTAGATCCCACATGCCTCAAATAAGAGTTTGCAGGCTGCAACTAAAGATCCCGCATGCCGAAACAGAGATCGAAGATCCCACCTGCTGCAACTAAGACCTGGCACAGACAAGTTAATTTAAATAAATATTAAAATAATAAAAAGAATTCTAATAGTAGAAGAGATCATCAAGATCGAGATCATGGTAACCCAGGACGGTGCCAAGTTCTTTTCATCATCATTTTACACAGAACAACACTATGAAGTAGTTATTATTATTCTGGCTTCAAAGATGAGGAAGCTGAGGCTTAGAGAGGTTCAAGAATTTGCCTATGGTCATACACTGGTAAGTTGAGGAGCTAGAATTCAGGTAAAAGCAAAAACAACATAATAATCGTAATCATAAAAATACCGACTTACTATTTATTGAACACTTACTATGCTCCAGATACTTTAGTACTTTTAATACATTTAATCTTGGAACCACTCTATGAAATAGTATTTGCAAATGCAAAAGCATGACTTTGTTAACCAACTAAGCTCTTAACCACTATGGCTTTAAGCAAGCTTCTGAGGACTCTCATTGTTATGTGGCCAGGACAATAATTTGCAAAATACTTTAAAGTTCGCAAAGTGGTTTCACATACTTTATCTCATTTGAATCTCATAACACTGGTGAAGAGGAGCATACAAGGTAAGTAGTCTTTTTTCCTTAATTTTTTTTGGCTGCACCACATAGCATGTAGGATCTTAGTTTCCCAACCAGGGATTGAACCCGTGCCCCTTGCAGTATAATTTCGAGTGTTAATCACTGGACCACCAGGGAAGTCCACGGCAAGTATTCCTACACCCAACTGAACAATGAGACTAGAAGGGAGGTCTTCTGACTTCTAAACTAGGCCTCATTAAAAGTATTGGTAGACAAGAAATAAAAGCTCAACATTCAGAAAACTAAATCATGGCATCTGGTCCCATCGCTTCATGGGAAATAGATGGGGAAACAGTGGAAACAGTGTCCGACTTTATTTTTGGGGGCTCCAAAATCACTGCAGATGGTGACTGCAGCCATGAAATTAAAAGGCACTTACTCCTTGGAAGGAAAGTTATGACCAACCTAGATAGCATATTAAAAAGCAGAGATATTACTTTGCCAACAAAGGTCCATCTAGTCAAGGCTATGGTTTTTCCAGTGGTCATGTATGGATGTGAGAGTTGGGCTGTGAAGAAAGCCCAAGAAAGAATGGATGCTTTTGAACTGTGGTGTTGGAGAAGACTCTTGAGAGTTCCTTGGACTGCAAGGAGATCCAACCAGTCCATCCTAAAGGAGACCAGTCCTGGGTGTTCATTGGAAGGACTGATGCTGAGGCTGAAACTCCAATACTTTGGCCACCTCATGCGAAGACTTGACTCATTGGAAAAGACCCTGATGCTGGGAGGGATTGGGGGCAGGAAGAGAAGGGGACGACAGAGGATGAGATGGCTGGATGGCATCACCGACTCAATGCACATGAGTTTGGGTGAACTCCAGGAGTTGTGATGGACAGGGAGGCCTGGCATGCTGTTGCAAAGAGTCGGACACAACTGAGCGACTGAATTGAAAGTTAAATGATGGAAAATATATACTGAATAAATACTAACTGAAAGAAAGCTGATGCCAAATACTCATGTGAGATAAAACAGGCTCTAAGGCAAAAAGTGTTGTAAGAGATAGTCACCATAGAATGACTTAGAAATTTGCTACAGTAATAATTTATTGTTTGTTAGAATGATATACGATAATTCTAAACCTATACATCCCCAATAACAAAGGTTCAAAATATATAAAGCCAAATTTGACAAAACTATAAGGAGAAATTGATAAATTCACCATTTATCAGTCAGGTAGGAGATTTTAATAAATCTTTTCTTAGTAATTGATAAATCAAATAGACAAAAATCAAAAAGCATTTGGAATATTTGAATAATGCCATTAACAAGCTTATGTCTCAGTACTTTATTCACAACAGTCAAAAACTGGAAATAATCCAAACACCAATCAATAGAAAATGGGTGAACAATAGTGTATAGCTTCCTACATAATAGAATAAACTCAGCAGTAAAAAGGAACAAATTTAACTAATGCACACAACATATGCTGAGTGAAAGAAGCTGGACACGAAAGAGACTATATGGTATGATTCTATGAAGATGAACTTCTAGTCAAGTATAGTTCTAATGCTGATTAACTCTGGTGGTGAAGAGGAGATGGATCCAAAATGGGCCCCGCTTGAATGGAGCTTTCTTGGATGAGGCAAATATCCTAGATCTTGATTTGGATGATTTTAACATGTAAGTTTACATGTGCCAAACTCACAAAACTGTATAATTAACATCTGTGCATTTTATGATAGGTATGCCTGGCAATGCAGGAGATGCAAGAAATGTGGGTTCATTCCCTGGGTGGGGAATATCCCCTGGAGGAGGGCATGGCACCCCATTCCAGTATTCTTGCTTGGAGAATCCTATGGACAGTGGAGCCTAGCAGGCTACGAACCATAAGGTTGCAAAGAGTCAGACATGACTGAAGTGACTTAGCATGCATGCATGTACGGTTAATAAAGAAAAACCACTTACACGATGCAACCTAAATAACACTTATTGGGAAATATATAGCCTTAAGGGCATATATTAGAAACGAGAAAGAGGATTCAAAATTGATAAATCAAGGATAGAAATTAGGAAGTTAAACAAAGAGTAGCAGAATAAACCCTAAGAGAAGAAAAATGAAAACAGCAAGATGAGGGTAGGATAAATTAGCATCACAGAATTAACAGTTATCCACTACTATATAAAAAAACATAAATAACAAGGATTTAACGTACACCTCAGGGAACTATATTCAATATATTGTAATAACCTATAATAGAAAAAAATTTGAAAACCATTACATATATATACAAGAATATGGGCTTCCCTAGTGGCTCAGACGGTAAAGAATCCGCCTGCAACGTGGAAGACCTGGGTTCGATCCCTGGGTTGGGAAGATCCCCTGGAGGAGGGCATGGCAATCCACTCCAGTATTCTTGCCTGGAGAATCCCATGGACAGAGGAGCCTGGTGGGCTACAGCCCATGGGGTCACAAAGAGTCACACACGACTGAGCGACTAAGCACAGCATATACAAGAATGTAAATATACAGGAATATATACATATATATATATATCCAAATCACTTTGCAGTACACATGAGACTAACACAACATTGTAAATCAACTACACAGAAAGAAGAAAAAAATAAAGTAGAAAAACAAAAACTGAATAAAGGCAAAATGAAGTAGAAAATAAACAGAAAATCAATAAGGTCAAAAGTTGCACATCATAAAGACTAATAAGAGAGACAAAACTTTGGTAATATTGATCAAGGAAAAAGATGCAAATAAACAACATGTGAAATTTTTAACACTGCATCAGAGTTTTAAAAATGAAAAAACTGTGAACAACTTTGGGCTTCCCAGGTAGCACTAGTGGTAAAGAACCAGTCTGCCAATGCAGAAGACATAAGAGAGGCAGGTTTGATCCCTGGATCGGGAAGATCCCCTGAAGTAGGGCATGGCAACCCATTCCAATATTCTTGCCTGGAGAACTCCCTGGACAGAGGAGCCTGGCGGGCTACAGTCCACAGAGTTGGACACGATTGAAGTGACTTAGCCCACATGCACGAACAACTTTATGCCAATAAGTTTGAAACAAACTAGACAACATTACAGAAAAATATGATGTACCTAAACTAACTCAAGTAGAAAAAGCAAAACCTACATAGTCCTATACATAGAATACTCACATATATTTTATTATGTGAACAAAGACATCTTGGAAAGTGAAAGGGAGCATTAGTAATAAATATGCCAGGAAATAGGTATAACCTGATACTAGCCCAGAAAAACCAGGATGCAAATGGTTATTTTTTTGGCCACGGCCAGTGGCATGCAGAATCTTTGGTGATGGACAGGGAGGCCTGGCGTGCTGCGATTCATGGTGTCGCAAAGAGTCGGACATGACTGAGCGACTGAACTGAACTGAACCAGGGATCAAACCCACATACCCTGAAGGGGAACTGTGGAGTCTCAACCACTGGATCGCCAGGGAAATCCCTGAATATGGTTATTTACTTTATATATAATGTTTTATATATAATGTAATGTTAGTCGCTCAGTTGTGTCTGACTCTTTGCAACCCCCAGGACTGTAGCCGGCCAGGCTGCTCTGTCCATGGAATTCTCCAGGCAAGAATACTGGACTAGGTGGCCATTTCCTTCTCCAACTTTACATATAACCATAAACAAAATTTAAATCAGTACTTTAAGATCTTCCTACAACTCAGCCATATATGAAAAAGATAATATGTCCCAAATGAATTTATCCTAGAAATGCAAAGAAAGTTTAACATAAAAAGATTAATGCAATTTATAGCATTTGCAGATGAAAAAAGAAAACCCATAAGATCATCTCTATAGAAGTAGAAAAAGCACTTCATAAAATTTAACAATAGACTAGAGATAAAAAGAAACTTCCTTAACCGGTTAAACAGCATCTACCAAAAATGTAGAGCAATCCTTATCATTAGTTGGAAAACATTAGAAGCATTTCCTTTCAATTCAGGAACAAGTCAGGGATGTCTGCTATTCCTGCTTCTAGTTGACAGTGAATTGGAGGTCCTAGCAAAAGCAGAAACCAACGGAAAATAAAGAGGTAGAATTGGAAAGAAACAATTTCATTATGGGTAGTGATAGACTTCTCTAGCCAGAACCCCTTCAAATTTACAACTTCTTAAAATTAATTCGGAGAAGGATAAAATAAAGTTTTGGAATATTTCAGTGGAATATTATCAGTTTTTAGATGAATGACCCAGAAAGGGAGACACAGGAAGCTTCCATGGAACTGGTAATGTATTTCTGCTTCACAATTTATATTTATTTTTATATATACATACATATATATATATATATATATATGGGCTTCCCTGGTGGTTCAGCTGGTAAAGAATGTGCCTGCAATGTGGGAGACCTGGGTTCGATCCCTGGATTGGGAAGAATGGGAGACGGGAACGGCTACCCCCCACTCCAGTATTCTGGCCTGGAGAATTCCATGGACTGTATGGTCCATGGGGTCGAAAAGAGTCGGACACGACTGATCAACTTTCACTTTTCATATATATATTTAAATATATAAATATAATTCATAATTCATTTCTTGAAATGTAAAATAAATGTATTTTTACTTCCCACAGTATCCATTCACTAATGTTATTTTTTTTATAGTGAAAATGTAAAAAAGAAATGTATTTAAAAGAAAACAAGATTAAAGAAAGAAAAAAAAAGCCAATGAAGGGAGACTGGAATTTCAGGGTTTGATGGATGGGCTGGTGGGCGGCAGTGAAGATGGGTAACAAGGCCAAGTCCAGTTAAAATCAGGACAAGGGCTCAGTCAAGGACTAAGAAGAAGCTGGTAGATATGGAGGGAAGACCGAAAGCAGTGACCTTTAAGAGGGCAGTTTTTATAGGCTGGCAGGAGGCGGGGCCCAAAAGAAGGGGGTGAAATCATGAATGAATAAATAGCAAAAAAACTGGAAACCACCCAAAGGCCTAACAATCAAGGCCTGGTGAAATAACCATAGTTCCATTCAGAGAAGAAATGATGCTGTGTCCATACACAGACAGGCTTACAAAATTAGGTGACGTAAAAACATTTCAGGACACAAAATAGTACTTGTGCAGATTACAATGATGAAAGGGCATGAGGGTGCAGTGAGAAGCAGATAGGACTGGACCAGATCGGGTCCTGTTTGTGGATGCTGTTTGAAGGCTATGGGATTTTTCTTTTTTTCTTTTTTGGAATGCTGGTTATCGGCAAACAAAAACATGTGATGTTTCTTTAAAATCAACAGAATGGCTGTTGAAGAAATGGAGGCAACAAGTGAAGGCCACTCAGTGGAGAAATCTGACGGTGACAGGAAGGAATGAGATGGCCCAGCAGCTGGAGGAGTGTGGAGGGCTTGGGGGCAGCAGCTGGTGCGGGTGAGCCAAGAGCTGCCAGGGAAAGGATGGGGAAGCCGGGGAGGCCATCTATTTCCTTTAAGGCCTATATTTCCTTTTTTTTTTTTTTTTTAAATTAAGGCACAGAAAACTAAATAATCCTCCTTTTAACAAATTCAAACAGTCCAGTGTGTGTTTGTGTGTGCGGTGACAGACCCCACAGTCCTACTTCCTACTCCCTACTGTTAATAGTTCAGTACAGCTTTCCAGAGCTGTACCATTTTTTATTATTTGCAGTTCAGTTTTTGTTTTTCAATTGAAGGATAAGTGCTTTACAGTATTGCATTGGTTTCTACCCAACACTAACATGAATCAGCCATAGGTTTACCTATGTCCCCTCCCACTTGAACATCCCTCCCACCTCCTTCCCCATCCCACCCCTCTAGGTTCAGTCCACTGGCTTTTAATTAGCGTGAGATGGACTTGTTAAAACATAGGATTAGAGAAAGTAAACGGTGAAATTTCACATCTTCCTGAGCTGTTTTTTATAATCTTTTAATTATTTTTTAATGTTTATTTATCTGCATTGGGTCTTAGTTGCCCCACAGCATGTGGGATCTTAGTTCCCCAACCAAGGATGGAACCCGAATTCCTTTGCATTGGTATGTGGATTCTTAGCCACTGGGCCACCAGGGAAGAGCCTGAGCTAACTTCTGATGGCAATCTGGAAAGGGTCCTTCCAGAATTTTTTTTTCTGGTCTGCGTGCATGTAATTAAGTATGTATATGTTCATTTATAACTTTATAAATTGGCTGTTTTTCACAAAAGCAGGAATATTTTCTGCCTATACTTGAGCAGTTTCACTCTACAATATGTCATGGTAGATCACTCCAAAGTCACCACATAAGAGATTAAATTCATGATTGGAAGAGCTGCCTAATATTCCATAGCAGATAGCTGAAGGGTAAGCATCAGAGAATATAGGGGCATCTTTTTCCCTACAACTGGCAGAGAAGAAGATATGGAAACAAAAGATTCAAGATGGCAGGAGGCATCGCTTGGAGGGGGTCTGGCCATGGGAGTGAGGGGAAAGGACACAGGGAGGGTCTTCTTTCTGTACTCTTAAGCCACAGTCCCATCCAAACTGAGCTAAATCACACAGAACTGCAAAGGGGAAGGGTTGGGATTTGAGCCTCAGTGATAAGGCCACCGCTGGGGACCCAACTTCCTTGAGTGACCCGTTCTCCCAGGGGTGTCTCTGCAGAGCCCATGTATCAGAAATCTTAAGGGGAGCTCTAGGACAGTGGTTCTCTAGGTGTGGCCCCTGAGCCGGCAGGAGCAGCATCAACTGGGAAGCAAATCAGAAATGCAAATCGTCCGGCCCCACCTCAGTCCTGAGTCCGAATCTCAGTTGAACAAGCCCTCCAGGAGACGTGAATGTACTCTCAAATTTGAGTACCTTTGTTCTAGTGAATGTGAGTATGGATCCAATTCCCCATCACTACCCACGCTCATTCTTTTAGGAGACAGGGAGGAGTCTGTCCAAAGGAGACGGGTGGGCCAACTTCAAAACCAAGGCTTCTCAGTGCCTGAGAGGCCATAGGTAAAGTCAGCGACTCAGGGCCCCCAACTGCCCTCCCCTCCTTCTCCTGGTTCCGAAGATACCATTCCCCTCTCTCCACCTTCCTGAATAACAAACAAAACAAAGCCCACCAGAACAGAAAGGGAGGTGGCAGTGCAAACCAACGGCTGCCCACTTTCCCTTGATCATGAACCCCTCAGCTTAAAGCAACCCCTCCCCTTCACACACACTCGGTGAGGGGGAGGGTGTGCTGCCCTTTGATGAATGAAGGGTGGTGGGGTAGCAGGAGAAATGCTTCTGAATGTTGGGGAGGAAATGGGATGTTGTGGCTTCAGAGTGGCTGGGTTGGAGGAGGGAGCTGGAGGGAGAGGAGAAAAGAAAGGAGAGGAAGGCTGTCCTCATTTCACCCAGCTGCTTCTGCCTGCACCTGTTCAGCTGAGGCGGGAGGAAAGACGCCCGTAAATGGAACGCGGCCCCACCCGGTCTGGAGGGGCCCCTTCCCACAGTGCCCCGCGGCCGGGTTAACTGACAGGAAAACTGTGAATGGGTTCAGGTGGCTGAACCGAGGGGCTCGGAAACAGCTGGGCTCCTCTGGGGGGTGCAGCAACTGTCTCCTGTCACCCCCAGGCTCTTGGGAGTGTCGGGCAGGGGGTGAGGAGAGGGTGGTGAGACCAGGTCAGGGACCTGCCGATTTCCCTCTGATTCTGAAGAGGGCCATGCTGCAGAGAGGTTTTAAGTAGAAATCGTCCCTGCCAGCCATACCCCATGGTTTTCAGTCCTACAACATCCCACGACATTCTTTATAGGCAACAACCTTCATTTAAAAGAAAAAGAGTAGGCTTTATTTTTGGAGCAGTTTTAGGTGCCGAGAAAAACTGACCTGTGAAAACTGGCAGGAAATTTTTAAACTTTCCTCTTGGTCTGTCCCCCAAAGACGCACACTGCTGAGGTTCATCTAAGCAGTCAATGGGTCATTCAATCAAAACATCATTTTGTAAACATCCCATGAGGGTTTTCAACAGCAATTCTCAAACTTGTGAGAATTACTGGGAAGTTTATTACAAAGGCAGGCTGTGGGTCTCCCCACCAAAGATTTGGTTAGGTCTGGAGTGCGGTCCTGGCTTGTGTATTTTTGACACACCCCACAAAAGATGTTGGTAATTTGGAACAGTTTGACACACTGGGCCCCACTCTGAGGAGCTTGGGCTTGATTTAAGGTGCAAGGGTCCAGGGGCTCCAGTGGGAAGGGGGAATAGAGTGAACATAAAAGACCGAATCCCATGCCTCATCCCCACCCAAGAACTGAGGACACAGTATGGATCAAGGTAAACTGAGGCCCTGACCATCTCAGAAGGGGAAGCCACCAACCAGAAGGCTTGCCAGCACTGAGATCTTTTTTCTCCAGCAACCAGCAGAGACTCAAAAATAAGAGGGAAATACACCAGAAAAATGTCAGAATCTTCTTGTTGAGAGGCCTTGAGCAAGTTAACATTTCTGTGCCTCCATTTCCTCATCTGTAAAATGGGCGCATGATCTTCACCAGGTAGGGCTAAACGTGTATGCTGAGTAAAAAGTTCAGAACACTGCCTGGCATAGGATAAGTGCTAGGCAAATGAAAGCTGCTATCACTAGGAAAAAGTGGAGGTCCGATTGGCAGAGACGAGCAGAGAAGGCCGGAAGAAAGCCTTGAGTCTGGGAGAAAGGAAGTGTCAGAAACGTCCCCTGAGGATGAGGAGTGTGGCTGCAGCAGAGGGACCATGTATGAGGAAATGCAGGATTAGGCTAGAAAAATGAGGAGGGGGGAGTGTTACAGTTTGAACTGTGTCCCCCAAAACAGTATGTTGACATTTCTAACTCTCAGTACCTCAGAGTGTGACCTTATTTGGAAACACGGTGGTTGCAGATTTAATTAAGATGACGTCATATCACAGTAGAGTAGCCTTTAAATCTCATATGACCGGTGTCTTTATAAGAAGAGAAGGAAGGTAGCCATGTGAAGACAGAGGCAGACCGGGGTGATCCAGGGACAAGCCAAGGAACAGCTGGGGTTACCAGAGGATGGAAGAAATAAGCAATCTCTCCTACAGGCTTCGGAGGGAGCATGGCCCTGCTGACACCTTGATTTCAGACTTCTGGCTTCCAGAACTGTGAGAAAAATATATTTCTGTTGTTTCAAGACACCCAGTGTGTGGACCTTTGTTATGTCGGCCCTAGGAAATGAATACTGGGAGCATGTGGATTCTTGGTGGTGAGCAACATGGAACCACTGTGGCATCTTGAACAGGGAAGTCATTCTTGATGAATAAACCAAAGAAGCTTGAGGATCCATATCCAAACCTCCTCCTAGTCTCAGCTCATTTTTTAAAAAGACTGCTAAAGAGTCCTTTGCCTACCCATCAAAAATGAAGTCATGAAAGACAAAGAAAAATTAAGGAACCACTTCAGGTGAAAAGAAACTTACAGAGACACGACAACTAAATACAACCTGTGATATGGGACTTCTTTCTTTTTCGGCTACAAGCTTATCATTGAGACTATTGTGACATCTGAATAAGGTCTGTAGATTAGATACTAGCATTGTATCAGTATAACTTTCCTGGTTTTTATCATTCCATTGGGGTTATGTAAGAGAAGACCTTGTTTTAAGAATATACACTAGTGTTTAGGAGTAAAGGGATATTGTTATGTCTTCAATTTACATTCAAACAATATGTGTGTGTGTGTATATATATATATAAGAGTTAGAATGACAAAACAAATGTGATAAAACATTAACTTTTGGGGAATCTGGGTAGACTATATGAGGATTTTCTGTACAATTCTTGCAATTTTTCTTTATCTGAAATTATCAAACTAAAAAGGTGAAGGGGGGAAAGTCCACTGACCATGCTATTCCATGGCCTTCCTGTTGAACTTTTTAAAGAAATCCTTTGAAGATACTGGAGCCCAGGCCAGGACACCAAACTAAGGTGATGAGTGAAAGAGCTCTTGAAACTTTGGATTTCTACATGTTGAGATTCTACTTATGCCCTTGGTGATTGTTGGCTATTGTGGAAATTACTGTGGAAATAATATGTGGCTGATGTTAGAATTATCTATGTTACAAGTTATATGCAGAAAATCCTTCCTTCTTCTCATGCACATTAAGACGTGGAACTCGAAGGAGCCATACCGATTAAGTCCAAGTTCCTACCGGACTCATTATATCCTCATTTATACCCTGAGATGGGTGAATCCAGGCTTTTTTAAAACATTTTTGGAAAATGGACTCTGATCCTCTCACACAGCCCATTCCATTACTGGTCAGTTCTGACCACTAGAAAATTCTTCAGCTTGCTGAGTTGAAACCTACCTTCTGGAACCTCTATCCACTGATCCTGATCCTGTTTTCTGGATGGTGTTACAGCATATCCACCCCCATGATCTATCCTATCAGACAGATCTATCTATTAGATATACTATGTATCTATTAGTTATTCTATCCTAAATTCAGGTTTGTCAGTGTCCTTCTAGAATATAAATGCAACACTCCAGGTCCAGCTTGACCATCAGAAGCAGGGCAAACACAACCTTTCTAGTTCTGAGCATTCTGTTCGCCCAGCCTCAGAGAGAATTCGACTTTTGGCAACTGCATCACACAGCTGACTCAATGAGTTTAGACTCAAACCACAGTTCTCTTGTGAACCATGGTTCACTGCTCTTGGTTTCAGCAGTTATCACCACCCAGTATCGCCCTGCATCTCTCTGAGTTTGCTCAGCATCAGTTTCTACCCACTAGAACATAAGATTCATGAAAGCAGAGGCTTTGTCTTGTTCTGAATCCCCAACACCTAGGACAGGTCCAAACCCATAGAGGATATTCAATAAATACACGCCAAAGAAATGAATGTATATATTTACAACATATAAGCCATATCTCACTTTTTCTATACTTGTGTAGCTTATTTATCATTCACACCCAGTCTACTAACAAGAGGGATTTGGGATGACTTGCTTTGCATGACTTTTTAACTTCAGAGCAAATGTGTTCTTTTTAAAAAAAATCAATCTGGCCACACCAGGTCTTAGCTGCAGCACCCGAGATCTCCGATCTTTGTTAGAGCATATGGAATCTTTCACTGTGGCATGTGAACTCCTAGTTGCAGCATGTGGGATCTAGTTCCCTGACCAGGGATCAAACCTGTGCCCCTGCACTGGGAGCTCGGAGTCTTAGCCACTGGACCACCAGGGACATCCCACAAACTTTGTTCTTGTTTATATTTTATTAGATTTGTATCATTAGTTACAGCCTGTTGAGATCTAATTCCTGGCTCTCAACCAGTATATTGGCTACCTCTCTGAGTATCCAGTCATTCATTCCACTGCGGCCACACTGATCTTGCTATTCTTCAAACACTCTAAGAGGCTCAAACACACTCCCAGGATTTCTACTTTGACTCTACCCTCTGCTGGGGAACCCCTTCCCCACTCGTACCCGTCCCCCCATATAGTTATATTACCAGTTCCTCACCTTTATGTCACTGTTCAAATGTTTCCTTCTCAGAAAGGCTGACCTGGTCATCCTACTTAAAACTACAAAATGTACCCCCTCTCCAGTCCTATCCTCCTTACCCAGCTCCATAGTTTTGTGTTGTCCATAATGCTTATCACCTTTTGATGAGCTTTATGGGACTTATGGGCCTTAGGAAGCATCGCTACGAATAAAGCTAGTGGAGGTAATGGAATTCCAGTTGAGCTATTTCAAATCCTGAAAGATGATGCTGTGAAAGTGCTGCACTCAATATGCCAGCAAATCTGGAAAACTCAGCAGTGGCCACAGGACTGGAAAAGGTCAGTATTCATTCCAATCCCAAAGAAAGGCAATGCCAGAGAATGCTCAAACTACTGCACAATTGCACTCATCTCACATGCTAGCAAAGTAATGCTCAAGATTCTCCAAGCCAGGCTTCAACAGTATGTGAACCGTGAACTTCCAGATGTTCAAGCTGGATTTAGAACAGGCAGAGGAACCAGAGATCAAATTTTCAACATCCGTTGGATCATCAAAAAAGCAAGAGAATTCCAGAAAAACATCTACTTCTGCTTTATTGACTACACCAAAGCCTTTGACTGTGTGGATCACAACAAACTGTGGAAAATATTTAAAGAGATGGGAATACCAGACCACCTGACCTGCCTCCTGAGAAATCTGTATGCAGGTCAAGAAGCAGCAGTTAGAACTGGACATGAAACAACAGACTGGTTCCAAATCAGGAAAGGAGCACGTCAAGGCTGTATATTGTCATCTTGCTTATTTAATTTATATGAAGAGTACATCATGCGAAATGCCAGACTGAATGAAGCACAAGCTGGAATCAAGATTGCCAGGAGAAATATCAATAACCTCAGATATGCAGATGATACCACCTTTATGGAAGAAAGTGAAGAGGAAGTAAAGAGCCTCTTGATGAAAGTGAAAGAGGAGAATGAAAAAGTTGGCTTAAAACTCAACATTCAGAAATGGCATCTGGTCCCATCACTTCATGGCAAATAGATGGGGAAAAAATGGAAACAGCGAGAGACTTTATTTTTGGGGGCTCCAAAATCACTGCAGATGGTGACTGCAGCCATCAAATTGAAAGATGCTTGCTCCTTGGAAGAAAAGTTATGACCAAGCTAGACAGCATATTAAAAAACAGAGACATTACTTTGCTGACAAAGGTCCGTCTAGTTAAAGCTATGATTTTTCCAGTAGTCATGTATGGATGTGAGAGTTGAGTGCCAAAGAATTAATGCTTTTGAACTGTAGTGCTGGAGAAGACTCTTGAGAATCCCTTGGATTGCAAGGAAATCCAACGGGTCCATCCTAAAGGAAATCAGTCCTGAATATTCATTGGACTGATGCTGAAGCTGAAATTCCAATACTTTGGCCACCTGATTCGAAGAACTGACTCATTGGAAAAGACCCTGATGCTGGGAAAGATTGAAGGCAGGAGGAGACAGGATGACAGAGGATGAGATGGTTGGATGGCATCACTGACTCGATGGACTTGAGTTTGAGTAAGCTCTGGGAGTTGGAGATGGACAGGGAAGCCTGGCGTGCTGCAGTCCATGGGTTCACAGTCGAACGCAACTGAGCGACTGAACTGACTGACTGGTGGGACTTCCCTGGCAGTCCAGTGGCTAAGACTCTGCATTCCCAATGAAGGAGGCCCGGTTTCCATCGCTGGTTGGGGAACTAGATCCTGTACACCGCCAACTAAGACTCGGAGCAGCCAAACAAGACCTTACCTCCAAAAAGAGCCACACTGGGGATTAGGGCTCCAACAACAACAACGACGAGCTCTGTAAGCTAGCTTATTTCTTGGGTGTAGTGTTTGCTCTCTGCCCTACCAATCCTGCCCCTTGCTGTACAAGGGAAGGAATTTTTGCCTGTTTTGTTCATTGATGTATCCCAAAGTACATAGAACAATGCCTGGCACATGATGGATACGAAATAAATATTTGCAGAATGAATGAAAGAACAACTGCTCAGGACCCAGGAATGTATTGACATCAAGACGAATAAGACACCAAGAGGCCAGCTGATCACATGCCACTCATGTTATCTCCCAAGTCACTGGTGAAAATATGCAATGGAACAGACCTCCCTTCCTCCAGAACAGTATCTATTTATTCATCAACTCCCTCAGTGTATTGTCTTTGGATCAGCAAAACAAAATAAAATGAAATACCATTAATACTATTTCAAAAAATATTTTGATGGCATTCGAAAAGGCTTGTTTGACATACAACCAGGTCAGTGGGAGACAGAATATAGCATGTGGTCAGTAAGATAGCCAACTGTTCCAATTATAGGACGATAGCTACCTACATAGAAATAAGGCTGAGAAGAAATATGCCAAAATGTTAACAGTGATTATGTGGTTCAGTAGGTAAGACTCCACCTTCCAATGCAGGGGATGTGGGTTTGATCCCTGGTTGGGGAACTAAGATCCCACATGCCATGGGGAAACTAAGCTCACAACTAGAGAAGCCCACAGGCCACAACAAACACTCAGTGTAGCAAAAACCAAAACAAACAAAAAAACACAGTGATTATTTGTGAGAAATGGGACCGTGGTTTATTTTTTTCTTTTTATTTTTCTAAGTGTGTACAATGAGCAAGTATTTCTCCTATAGGGAGAGGAAGATCAACATATTGCTACTTGTTATTCTTGTTGTCATACCATTATCTGGACTACTGCCCACACATATCCTCATCAAGGCAGTGAGAACTCAAGATGATACCTTACCGGCCCTCAGGAGGTTTCCAGCCTAGTTAATGTCAGCACACACATACACAGAGTACCATTATCATTACTATATTATAGAAGAAGAAACTGGAGCTCAAAGACGTTAAAGTGATTTGGCCAAGGTCATTTACGGGATGGAGTTCGGTCATGGAGCTGAGCCTAGATTTTTTTAATTTAATTTATTTGGCTGCAACGGGTCTTAGTTGTGGTTCGAGGTCTCCAGAGCACGCAGGCTCAGTAGTTGTGGCACGTGGGTTTAATCACCCCATAGCATGTAGCAATCTTAGTTCCCCAACCAGGGATTGAACCCAAGTCCCCTTCACTGCAAGGTGGATTCTTAACTACTGGACCATCAGGGAAGTCCCCCTGGGCCTAGCTTTTGAACTCGAACAGCCCAAATCCAGAATGGATATTCTTAAGCCCTCTACCAGGTTAAATAAGCTGAAACTAGCCCCAACCAAAGAATGATGATCCAGAATGATAGTGGTAAAGGCTATAAGGAGGGGGTGAGAGACCACACTTATTGGGTATACCAGGTGCTTGATATGTATGAACTCATTTAGTTCTTACAACTATCCTGGGGAAAAGGTACTATTTTCCTTTCTGAGTTATAAATGAGGAAACTGAGACTCAAACAGGGGTGTGACTCTCTGTTATATTTCACACTTACTAACCCCTTTGGCCTTCAGTTTCCTCTTCTATTCCATGGGATCATAATTCCCACCACCTGACTGTTGGAAAATATTAAATGAGAAAATAGATTCAAAACACTCTCATCACATGGGACTTCCCTGGTGGTCCAGTGGTTGAGAATCTGCCTTCCAGTACAGGGGACTTGGGTTGCATCCCTGGTCAGGAACTAAGGCCCAACTGCCTCAAGGCAACTCAGCCTGTGCACCACAACTAGAGAACTAGAGAAGCCCATGCGTTGCAGCAAAGACCCAGCACTGTCAAAAAAGAAAAAAAATCCCTCACCACAGTGTCCAACCTATGTGAAACGTTTCATACATGTTAGCTACTCTGGCTATGACTCTTGATTCCAAAGTTCACACTCGTTAATGGCAACAGGGCGACTTGCTCAGTGAGCGCAAGAGAGGAATCAGTTCTGATCGACGCCATCGGGATGCATGTCATGAATGAATGGAGTCGCAAAGGAGGTGCCAAAGGAAGGGGCCTTGATGGAGCAGGGTCTACCAGGTGGAGGAAGGCAGGGACCCACCCTAGCAGCACAGAGGGGCACGGTTCGCTCGTTTCTGTCCTTCGCCCCAGCTCTCCAGTGCCCTTCCTTCCGGTTCTCCCACCCACTCTGCCCTGAGTCCTTTGCCTCAGCTGTTTCCTTAATCAGGGCCCCACAGCCTCTGCAGCAGGGAGTGGGAGCCCCTGGCCCTGGGATGGCCCCAGATAAACAGCTGGAGCCCTTGTTTGCAGAATCTGTCATGTCCAAAGGAAAAGTAGAAAGAAACCTCTGGGGCCAGGAGGATGGCTGATAATAAGTCACAGCACTACTGGGGCCCCTGCACTCTGTCCTCTAGCCTCCGCCTGTGGAACCTCCCACTTGTCGTCAAGACCCAGTGTAGCAAAGTCATCTCTCCACAAAGCCTTCCTTGATGGCACCCCGACCCCCACCTCTTGCAAGCTTCCGTTGCAAGCAGCACAAAAGCCACTTCCAGCCATGTATTCATTAAGTGGAAACTGCTCAGGTGTTGGTGTCTCAACCAGCCTGGGAGCTCCAGTGAGCAGAGTTTGTCTCATGGGCCTAGCACAGAGCCTAGGAAATGTCTGTGAGAATTCTGAATAAAATATGGGTGGACAGTTACACACGTATTCAAAAATCTGCAGGTTCACATAGAAAAAGCTGTTTCTTAAAATGGTATGGGCCTCTTGCCTTCTGAGATGGCCCACACTCTCTGGAGTGTGTTTCTCTCTAAATAAATTTACTTCTTACCTAAAAAAAAAATCAGGACTTCCCTAGTGGTACAGAGGTTAAGACTCCAAGCTTCCACTGAAGGGAGCATGGGTTTGATCCCAGTGGGGGAACTAAGATCCCACAAGCCTAGTGGCACAGTCAAAAAAAAAAAAAACAGAAACAAAAATAAATTCATTTTGATTAATCAATGGGCTATTTCAATCATGTTCTGAAAAGTACAAAGTAGATATTTCTGTGTTTTCAAGCAAATTATTCCATATTTTCAGTGTTGTAAATTACAACCTAAAACTGTATCATATGTAATGCATTAACAATATGGATTAATTTTGTATAATGTCAGATACTTATTTAAATTGATGTGGCATAAAAAATGGTTTTTTATGAAAAAAGGATATGCAACATTGAGTGCAAAATGATCTTAACTTTGTAAAAAGAAAAATAAGTGCATATGAACAGTATCCTATAATCTTATTTTGAAAAAATAAAACTGAGTGTATATACACAGAAAAAAATGTTCAGAAGGACACATACTAGCCCTTTACACTGGTTTTCCCCAGGGGATGAAAGTTGGAGGGTGGGGCACCTTTATTTTCTTCCTGTCTATAAAGTGTTTTTAAAATGAAGGTGCTTATAAAGTTTTACTTTCACAATTACATTTCTTACTATTCAAGTTAATGAATTTTTCCTTAAAAATTAAGTACAAAATTAACAATTACTTAAATAACTGCTTAAATAATTGCAGGGTAATTATTTAAATAATAAAGAGAGAAGGCTTACAAAATGTAAACTAAGGCTGTCTTTGGGTGGTAACACGATTTTTCTAGCTTTTTCCTATTTTTGTGTATTGTCCAAATTTCCTATACTGAGCAAGTATTCATTTTATAATTTTTTAAACCTTAAAAATAAAGGCTGAATGAATGAATGCATGACTTTCCCAAGCCCTCCTCTGTGCCTAAATCTGACCCAACATGCAAGAGATCCATGGCTATCTCTCTGTCCTCCCTTGCTTCACCATACGGATCAGGCCTTCAGAAGGTCTCTGTCCACAGATGTGCACGGTTCAAGCCTCCTTCCTCAGCGCCCTACCCAGATCTGGCATGGTCGTGAGAGCCGGGAGCAAGAATCCTGGGCTCGGGTCAGGATGCTCAGGGCTCCTGCCCTGCCCTTGTCTCCATGTCCCAACCCTCCAGACTCCACCTGTCCACTCCAGAGACTGCTCAGCTCTCCCGGAAGCCCTCCCCTCAATCCCGCCTTCCCTGCTCTCCCTCACCTCGGAATGCCCACAGCATAGAGACTTGCACCCCGAGACTTCGTTCTTGCAGCATCATCTGTCGGACCAGCATTGATCAAGAGGATATCATACACAGTGATGGGTACATTAGAGAAACAAGGACAGGAGTCATCACGCACAGTCACCCTTCATATGGGCTAAATGAATGAATGAAAGAAGGGTCCCTGGCAGTCCGGTGGTTAAAGCTCTGCCGATGCAGAGAGTGCAGGTTCAATCCTTGGTCAGGGAACTAAGATTCTGCACGCTGTGCGGTGCAGTAAAAAAAAAAAAAAAAAGGTGGAAGCTAACTAAAACACAGACCCTGTTCTCAAGGAATTCACTGTCTAGTAAGGACAAGGAGTTGCACCCACACCCAACGTACAAGAGGATACGCTATCCAAAAGGTGGGATGTGTCAGGAGAGCAGCCAGGTAGATTTAAACCAGGACGTGAAGAACAGCCAAGTTTGGACAGATGGGAGTGGATGAGAGAACAAGGTGCATCCCAAGAAGGGGGGAAAGTGTGAGACAAGGGATGGGAGCAGGGACTCCCCAGGATGTCTCAGTATGCCTGTTGGGCAGAAATAAGGTGTGCTGTGCTGAGTCACTCAGTCATGTGTGACTCTTTGTGACCCCCATGGACTGTACCCTGCCAGGCTCCTCTGTCCTTGGGGATTCTCCATGCAAGAATACTGGAGTGGGTTGCCATGCCCTCTTCCTAGGGATCTTCCCAACCCAGGGATCGAAACCCAGGTCTCCTGCATTGCAGGAGGATTCTTTACCATCTGAGCCACCAGGGAAGACCAAGAATACTGGAGTGGGTAGTCTATCCCTTCTCCAGGAGAACTTCCCAACCAAGGAATTGAACCGGGGGTCTCCTGCATTGCAGGCAGATTCTTTACCAGCTGAGCTACCTAGGAAGCCCAGGAATAAGGTGATGGAGGTTGATTGTGGGTAAAAGGGCTGGATAGGTGGGTTGAGCCCAGATGCAAGGAGACCCAGAGCACCATGACAAGTTGAATTTAACTTCACAGGCCCAGAGAAGGAAGTCTCTGATGGTCTTCGAGCAGCAATGCTATGGAAACACACAGTAATCCAGGCAAGTGCTCACGGAGGCCTGGGGTGGGCAGGCAGCCACAGGAGCAGAGAAGAGATGCAGTGGGAAATACCGCAACACTTGCTTCCCAAGTGCAGTGTGTGTCCTTAAAGGAAGAAAGTCACACCCCCAGGCCAAAACGCCCTTTCCCCATCCCACCTTCTTCTATACATTCTATATATCTGTCTTTTACATTCGCCAGCATCTGACACTATGCTGCTTCAGAGCACACCAGGACAAGTGAATGAAGCAATGGATGAACAGGGACGTCCCTGGTTGTCCAGGGCCTAAGACTCCCATGCTCCAATGCAGGGGGCCAGGTTTGATACCCGGTCGGAAAACTAGACCCCACATGTCAGAACTAAGAGTTTGCATGTCACATGCGATCTGCATTCCTGCATTCTTGCATTCCACAACGAAGACTGAAGATCCCCAGTGCCGCAACTAAGACCGGCGCAGCCAAATAAATAAATATTTTTAAAAAATAAACAAATAAAGCATAAGGTCTTAAAAAAAAAAAGAAATGGATGAACAAATGATTGGATCCTGGACTGGCAAAGAATGCCTCTGGGCGCACATTAAAAGGGTGGAGGTGGGGAGGGATAGGAGGGTAAATGGAAAATAAACAATTGTTCTGTTACCACTTCCTCTGGGGCCAGGCCATGGTTTTTAACGGTGTGCAGGAGGCACACACACAGTCTGGCACGCGCACATCCACACAGACACACAAAGAGCTATTTATTTACTTCCTTTGTGAGGGGTAAATAAAGATCGGGTCAAAACAGGCTCCCCCAAACCGCCAGGGGGTCTTCCCCAGGTGTTGGTGCAACACTCGGCTTGGAGAAGTCACAGGTGGCTGCCTGCTCGTGTCACCCCACCTCCTTTTATGCACGTGTGGGTCTGGTTCACTAGGGAGGCCTCATGTGCAGTGAGAAAGTAGGGGAAGGGGGAAGGGTGGCAGAGCAGGGCTTCTTCACCCCTCCTCCAGTGCAGGCCAGGCCAGCGAAATTCACCCACCCACCCAAGAGAGGCAGCAGTGTGCAGTATGGGTGACGGAGGGCCATGCTGGGCAAGGCAGCCCATCCTTAGATGCTGAATGCTGCGGGGAGGCCTGGGGCAGAGGGCATCAGGTATCTACCAACCCCCGTGGAGGTACAGTCATCCTCTATATTCACGGATTCTCCATTTGTGAATCTGCCCACTCTCTCTCAATGCTCCTGCTGCTTTTGTGGTTATTCGAAGACACTCACAGAGGTGTGAAAAATTCGAGTCACCTGATGCGCGTGTTCTCAGCTGAGGTTGAACAGGGCGACGTTCTGCCTCCTTGCTGCATCTCTCGTGCAGTAAACAAGTGTCCTTTTCAGACTACTCAGTGCCACCTTTCCAGCCTTTTTAGCCTTTTTGTTGATTTCACTGTTTAAAAATGGCTCCCATGCATGGTTACACGGCTAACTACAAGAAGGCTGGGGTGTGCATGAGCTAAGCTTCGTTCAGGCATGAGAGGCCACTCAGGGTCCAGAGCAAGGCTGTGCCTCAAGGAATAAAGTGAGAGACGCCAACATGAGAAGGCGGACGGCAGGTCTGGGTGTGGGTCTGGCACTCGGAGGAAGCAGGAAGCCAGTGAGCCCTCTGTGGAGGCCGGGGTGTACAGCCTCTCTTCCTGGACTAGCTAGGAGGACTGCAGGGCAAGAGGGGCCCAGAGAGGAGCTCAGAAAGCAAAGGGCCCACAGAGGAAGTGTCCCCACACAGATTTCCACCCCCCACACTCTGCTCTTTCCTGGGGTCACAGGTAATGGGAGGAAGGATCCCACTCAGACCAGGGTGCTGGAGGAGGGGCTGGGAGGGGACGTGTCCCCCCCGGAGCAGAAGAGAAGTCACCAACTGAGAAAAAGCAGATTCCACGCCTAGTAAGTGAGGGGGAAGTGAAACACCCACTCCAATGCCTGCTCCTCCCCCCACGCACCCCCACCCAGCCCCACCCGGCCGCCCCAGGACAGCACCCAGGTGAGACCTGCCACGTGCTTTCAGGGGCTACCTGTGGGCCTTTCACACTCTGAGCCACAAGAGCCACGCTCAGAGCTGCGATGGCTTGGTCTGTCCTCCGTGGGGAGGCAGCAAGGGGACACTGAGGGCTTGTAAGATCCATGAGGTTAGGGGCTGTGCCTGTCATGCTCTTTTCTCTTTCACGTGAAATGAACACAGCATCTGCGCAGTAGGCGCTCAATACACAGATAATGATGAACGAACGAATGAATGAACAAATGAATGGATTATCAAACGAACAATGGGTCCAGAAGACTGCATCCAGAAATTCACAACTGCAGAGGAAGAGAACCATTCCCCTCCTTTGGACAAAGCTGGACCTCCTGCCTCAACTCCATGTACTTTGTCTCTGAGACTGAGACTTGGCCCTGAGAGCCCCGGGACTCTCCATCTCCTGATGCTGAGATGATTCCACCTGCTCACTAAGGTGAGGGGACGTGACGCTTGCCTACTCCATCTGAGGACAGCAGAGCCTCCCAAAGGGGCAAGAGTGGTGCCCTTCACTGAGCCTCCTCCCCCTATCCTATGGTGCTCCTGAGACCAGGGCTCTGGTCAAAGCACGTGGAGTCAAATCCTCCACCTGTGATCAGAAATGAGGTATCCAGGGGAGAGGGCAATAGCTGGCCACTCTGCCCTAGGCCTCCCCCAGAGAGAAGTCCATCTGGGAACCCTTTGCTCAGAGGTTCCACGTAGAAAAGCCATCCTCACGTACGTGACACAGGCTCTCCTGGTCCCTGCCTGTCAAGATCCTGGGACGAAGCTTCCTAACTACCCCACAGCATCCTTTCCCCTTCTTACACCTTTCATACTAGAAGCTCTGCTCAGTATGATCCCCAAGACCCTCTGTAGCTCAATATGGTGGGTGACCAACTTTTGGCTAATGGGATAAGGGATCTGGCAATTTGGAGTCATATCCTGAAAAGGAAGAGTTGTGCCCCCTCCTACCCTCCTCCCCCTTCCCACTGGCTGGGTCATGGACCCAGGGGATGGGGTGGTGTGCTATCTTCAACATCCGAGGGCCTGGACAAACAACAGCCTGGGAGAAGTGTGGGTCCCCAACACTGTCAAGGGGTCCAATTGCCCACCCGGACTTGTATGCGAGAAATTTCCATTTTGTTCAGATGCCTGATTTGGGGGTCTCTTATTCCAGCAGTCTGGGCTTGCCAGGTGGGGCTAATGGTAAAGAATTCGTTGCCAATGCAGGAGACACAAGAGACGCAGGTTCGATCCCTGGATCAGGAAGGTCCCCTGCAGGAAGGCATGGCAACCCACTCCAGTATTCTTGCCTGGAGAATGCCATGGACAGAAAAGCCTGGAGGGCTACAGTCCACGGGGTCACAAAGAGTGACATGACTGCAGCGACTTAGCACACACGCGTGCGTTCTAGCAATCGAACCTCTCCCAGTGCCTGTCTCAGCCCATTCTCTGGTGCCAATGGGTAAAATGTGTGAGAGGGACCTTCCTCTGCATCTGCGTCCTCAGCCCTTCAGCTCCCCGTCACCTCATGCCATCAGGTCTGCTTTCCCGAGTGTCAGAGAGGGCCCTCCAGGTAGGCAGTGGAGTCGAATCCTCGCCACGCCACTGCAGCCAACGCAAAGGCAGTGACCGTCTCCCTCACTCACAATACATAATCCACTCCTCCCTCAAACTGACCATTTCTCAAACTCTCTCCTTGCTGAGAAAAGTCTCCTCCGTGCTCCGGGACCACCTCACCTTATCAGGCCAACCCGGCCCTGTGGGATAGGCAGTGAGGAAG
Source organism: Bos taurus (assembly GCF_002263795.3). NCBI lineage: Eukaryota > Metazoa > Chordata > Mammalia > Artiodactyla > Bovidae > Bos > Bos taurus. Next base: position 15,774,620 of record NC_037350.1, read on the forward strand.
GGCAGGACGCCTATGTAACGCTGGACAAATCTCTGAGCCCCTCTGAGCCTCGATTTCTTCCTTTATAAAATGTGGATGATAACCCTCGTTTATAGGTTGGCGGAGAGAATTCAAGTTTATCTATTTATAAAATGCCTAGAGGACTTCCTTGCTGGTCCAGCCAGTGGTTAAGACTCCGAGCTCGAAATGGAGAGGGCCCGGGTTTGACCCCTAGTCGGGGAACTAGATTCCACCTGCCCCAACTAAGAAGTCCACATGCCCCAGTAGAGATCCCAAGAGCCACAACTAAGACCCAGTGCAGCCAAAATAAATAATGTTTTTGTTTAATGAAAATAAAAAAATTAAGTGCCTAGCAGTGCAACTGGCACATAGTAGGTGCTCACTAAACCGTGGCTGTTACTGCTATGGAGATACTGAGGACAGAGCTGGAGGAGAGTCCTGAGTGAGGCTCCCTCCACAACCCCCAGTGAAGGCTGGCTGGAAAGGGCACGAAGGAGAGAGCTGGGGAGCAGAGACCACGGGGGGAAAGAGGAAGAGAGACAGGCAGAGCTGGAGGTGCCATCGGGGAGAGGTGGGGGAAAGGCTCAGCGATGCCCACACTGGGCGAGAGGGTGGAGGGCACAGCTGTGGTGTCTATCAGCCACCTCCAGTTCACACGGTCCCCGGGCCCATGTCACACCGTCTCCACCCAGCACTTCTGTCTGGGTTGGCTGCCCTCCCCGCCACTGCCCCTGTTGGCACACCGTCAGCTGCTGTTTGTTGCCTCATCTTCCTTCCTGCCCCTGACAGGACAGAAGAAGGGGACGGGAAGCAGCTGCCTTGCCCAGCAACCACCCCAGCCCTGTGGGCTGCAGCGGCTCCTGGGTGGTTAAGAGCCCAGGCTCTGTAGACAGACAGGCTGGGTTCTTTCCCCCCGCTCTAGCCCTTAAGAGCTGATGACCTCAGCAAGTTATGTGGCTTGTCTAATCCTTCAATTTCCTCGTCTGCACAATAGGGAGAAAAGGGCCGCTGAGAGGAAGGAATGAGATCATGCGTGGTGAGCACCCAACACTGGGTCTGGCATCACCGAGAGTGTTCGATGAAGGGTAGTGACCCCAGGGCCGGCTTCACAGGCGCGTGATCCAGGCAGGCACACAGAGCCCTGCACTCAGAAGGGTTCCACCCCTGGTTCAATGCTCTGTTGCCACCATCTTGAAATTCTCAATAATTTTTGAACAAGGGGCTCTGCAAACTATGTCGTCGGTCCTGGCTAGTATCAGCATGCATACATTGAATCTGCTGGCTGGGGGGACTAGACCCAGGTTTGGGGGGGGGGGAGTTGCCCAGCAATCTGCTGGAGATGTGGGACATTAGAGGGCATTGGGGAATTCAAGGGGGTCATTTAAGTAGAGTGATGTAGGACTCTGCAAGGTTGCCTGCAGTTAGGGACTGAGAGGGTGGTAAGACCCCTATGCACACCCTCCCTAGGCTTTGGGGTGGGTGCAAGTGTTTCCCCCACCCCCAGTCGAGATCTTTCGTTGTGGCACAAGACTCTAGCTATGTCGTGTGGGCTCAGTAGGTACAGGGTGTGGCACAGACTCCAGAGCAGGCAGGCTCAGTAGTTCCTGTGCTTGGGCTTAGCTGCGGCATGGGCGATCATAGTTCCCCAACCAGGGCTTGAACCTGTGTCCCCTGCATCACAAGGCAGATTCTTAACCACTGGACTACCCGGGAAGTCCATGTCTCCTTGATTTTAAGTCCCAGATTAGCACGTCTAGAAAGTGGTCTGGGGTACTGACTTGAACCCTCAGGAGTCAGGGAGCCTTGGAAGGGTCCATAGGGCTGGGGTTGCCTCTGGGCTCTACAGGGAGTGCCACTAACCCCTCAGAGGTACACCTTGGACCTGCTGTCTCCCCTTACTGGACTGTGAGCTCCCAGAGGGCTGGACTGGGCCCACCCACAGCGAGGACCAGATGTTTGCAGAGCCGGCCATCAGGACCCCTGCTCGCCCCTCCTCCCAGCCACCCCACGCCACCCTTGGCTTCCCAAGACTGACCACCACCACCATCACCACCACCCTCTTCTGTTCCCGGGCCTTCCTGGGGTAGCCCCCCTGTGAGTCTGAGGGTGGCCCAGTCTGGCAGGTGGAGTCCGGCCCTGAATGAGGCCCCTCTCCATCCGCCTCCGGCCACCTGCCCGGAGCACTCACTCCCTTCCCGACAGCTGGAGAGCGGCCCTGGAACCTCTGGTTAAGGGGTGGGGGGTAGTGTGGGAAGGTTCTGAGGGACCTAAGCCAAGGCTGAGGGGAGGCCCTTCTAGCTGATGGGGGTGCTGAGTGTGCATGTAGTGGAGGGGAAGGAGAGAGCGAAGTGGGAATCGGGGGTGGGGCCAGAGAATGGAATGTGGAGTTCATTCTCCTGGGGGCGCAGCTGTTTATTTTGATCTTCTCAGTCAGCTGCAGCCTATTCCTTATCTCAGAGCTCAATCCAGACTCCACCTCCTTCCCTGTTGCTGAGCTGCGGAAGGCAGATACTGTGGGACACAGCCCCGCACCCTGCTCTCACCGCCATAATCCTCCCCGGCTCCAAGCTGCTAAAAGGGACAGGAGAGAGCAGCGCCCCGCCCCGCCCCCCACAACCAGAAATGCCCGCTCCATGCTTCAGAGCCACTCTGTGACCGACCATCGGTAACTGGCTCTTGAAAGTGAGTCATCTCACGTTAAGATGCACACCCCAACTGCCAGGACAACCTGAGCTGTCCCCCTGGGTTTGCCAGGGTATTTCAGCTTTATAGGTGGTGGCCTTGGACTTGAAGGGTCTGGCGGATAGTGCTGGCTTAGCTGGGGACTTGAAGCAAAGGCAGCTGTCACCTCCCAGCCACACCAGGCTGTCCTCTCGGCTGTCACACTTACTACTCCTGCCAACTTTTTTTTTTTTTTAAACATTTTTTCCTTTTTCGGCTGTGCCACCCAGCAAGTGGGGAATCTTCGTTCCCTGACCCGGGATCGAATTCACACCTACTGCATTGGATGAGTGGAGTCCTAACCACTGGACTGCTGGGAAAGTTGCATCGTGCCAACTTTTTTAAAAAAGTAATTTTTGGTTGTGCTGAGTCTTCGTTGCGGGGCGGGCTTTCTCGAGTTGTGGTGCACATGCTTCTCACTGCGGTGGCTTTTCTCATTGCAGAGCGTGGGCTCAAGGGCACACGGGCTTCAGGAGTTCCACCTCCCAGGCTCTAGAGTTGTGGCGCATGGGCTTAGTTGCCCTGCGGCCCGTGGGATCAGGGATCGAACCCGTGTCCCCTGTACTAGCAGGCAGATTCTTAACCACTGGACCGGAAGGGAAGCCCCGTTATGCCAACTTCTTACTTGGCACTTTATGTCTCCAATGCGATGATGTGAAAACAATGACTGATTTTCTATATGCTTATGGAAACACAACTCATGACTTGTTTTGCATTTCTCTTGTTATTACAGAACTGGAACATTTAGAAAAAGGGGGAAAAAGTAAAAAAGAAATCACCCATAGTTCTACTGCTTCCCCCAAACAACTGCTGTTAACATTTTGGTATAGTTTCTTCCAGTCTTTTCTCTATGTGTGTGTATATGTCTACGTGTGTACAACAGACAGTTGTCAATGTTTTTTTAATGCTATACATTTATTTAAAAGGTCAAAAGTTTAAAAAGACTAAATATATTGGCTAAGGATATGGAATAACTGGAAGCCCCAAGCTCTTCTGGTAGGAATACAAAAGGAAACAACTATTTTAGATCACAGTTTGTGCTCATGTGCTCAGTCTCTCAGTCTGGCTAACTTTGAGACCCCAGAGCCTGTAGCCCGCCAGGTTCCTCTGCTCATGGAATTTTCCAAGCAAGAATTCTGGAGTGGGTTGTCATTCCCTTCTCCAGTAAATGTATTGTATGAACACTTTTACATCCTAATTTTCTCCTTAACATTACAACATAGGTAATTTTTGTGATATCACGGATTTTTGCAATTGACATTTTTAATGACTACCCAATATTCCATGTACTAGATATAGTATATCTTGCTTAACCATACTCTATTGGGAGACGTTTCAGTTGTTCCAGTTTTGCATCACTATATACCTATCATCACGGACAAAATTTTTCCCTACATTTAGGACAGAGCCTGGAAAAGTGGGATGACCAAAGCAGAGGGTCAGAATATTCTGGAGCCATTTGATTTGACACCTTTAGCCAAGATGCTTTCTGAAGGGAGAATTTATCACACGGCAAGGTCATCAACAGGCAAGAACACACCCATTTAGACCCACTGCTATCATGTAGGGGCACCACTCTCTCTTATTTTTTCTTGGCCACACCACACACCACGCAGGGTCTTAGTTCCCTGACTAGGGATCAAACCCTCAGGCCCTGCAGTGGAAGTGGAATCTTAATCACTGGACCACAAGGGAAGTCCCTGTTAGGTATCTTTTTATATGTCTAAGTCATGTTACCTTTTGCAGACTGTTCTTTTTTGGCTGCTGATCCCCTTTCCAACAACATTGTTGCTTCCTTTTGGGAGGTTACCTCTCCCTTAGTGCAAATCGAGGAGCCAACTCGCAGCATGGAAACCAGAGCATCTGGCCTGACCATTCCAACCATGCCGTCGGTCCTTCTGCTCAGCCCCTGGGCACTTTGTCAGTTTCTGCTCATTTCCAAAACTAGTTTTCCAGCCTTTCTGATGAGTCTATGGGTTCCCAACCTTCTTCCAATAAATTCCTTTTGCCTTATATTGGACAATCTGTTTCTGTTGCTAACAGAACCTTGAAAATATTGATACCTCGCCAACTTACTGCTTTTCAAATTGCAAGTCAGGACACTTTACTGGGTCATGAAGTCATGAAGCTAATCTTGACCAACGTTTTTAAAAAATGAAACAACAACAGAATAAAAAAGCTAAGTAAAGGGAAGTATTGTCTAGTTAATGAAACTCGTTTGTTTTATGTATACATATATGTGTGTGTATGTGTGCATAAGAAATAGGTTAAAACGAAGACATGTCTAATTTTGAAAAACATTGCCCTTATTGAACTTGAATAACTTGAGAATAAAGAATAATCAAGAGTAATCTCTCCTAGATGTATTATCTATTTCTCCCCAAATCTTTAGTACTTAGGAAAATGTACTTCCTTTCCAAGAGAACAGTATATTTCAAGGTCCACCCACCATTTTATCTCTATTAATAGCTTGACATCTCCACCCACCCTTTACTTGATGATACTTAATGATAATGGACATCTTTTCCTCTTGGTCTTTAAATGTCTGTTAATGGCACCAATATTCTGCCACCCACCTAGGCTGAAATATCCCGCAGTAGTCTAGTCCTTGAACTCTCCTCTATTCATTTACTGACTACCTACTGTATCCCAGAAGGACAGAAGACGAGAGAGCAGCAAACGATAACACGTGGCCACATACTTCATCTTTGAAGTACACGTGGTACCCAACAGGGAAGATCATGGCGATTTCACAGTGCCAGTGACTCTTCATACCTTCCTACCAAATAACTACTAACTTCAAAATATTTTGCCAAATCACCCCCCTTGTTTCCGTTCCTACTGCATCACCCTAGTTTCAATCCTTTTTATTTTGTGTAGGCTCTCTCTTGCCTACTGCCCTACTGAAATCTATTCTGATCACGTCACTTCTTTGCTCACAAGTTTTCAATGATGGACTTTCCTGGTGGTCCAGGGGTTATGAATCTGCCTGCCAATGCAGGGGACACGGGTTTGGCCCCTGGTCCAGAAGATTTCACACGCCATGGGGCAACGAAGCCCATGCACCACTACTGAGCCCTTGTACCTAGAGCCTGTGCTCCACAGCAAGAGAAGACAGACATCACAATGAGAAGCCCAGGCACCGTAATGGAGAGAAGCTCCCACTGGCCACAACTACAGAAAGCCTGTGAGCAGGAACGAAACCCCAGCACAGCCTAAGTCTTCAGTGGCTTCCCATCATCTCCTAAACGACTCCAAACTCTCCAACCCAACAGTGTTGATTTGGCTTCTCCACCACTGCTCCAAAGTTTCTTTCTAGCTGCATTTCCACTAATCCACAGTCCACCGGGTCCTCTCTTCCCAACCACATAACTGTGTGAGGCCTGATCTTCTTCATACAAATCAATCAAAACAATATACTGAAACAGACTGAAGCAGGAGCAGATATGAGAACCCAGCTGTCTTCTATTAAGCCGGGCATTAAAGAGATTTTTGAAAAATGTAAAACAAGGCCACACTGCACATTTTTTTGTTTTGGAAAATACAGTTATTATCTTATTAAAAATATGATGCTATGTTAACATGCAATGATTTTTATTGTTACTTTAAAGGAATTAATAAACATTTTTAAAATTTTGCACTTAACACTTTTTATTAGAAGTCAAACGTCGGTAGCTACCACTTTGAAAAGCAAAAACTCTTTGGGATTCTAAATCATTTTTAAGGGTGTAAAGTGATCCTGAGATCAGAAAGCTCGAGAACTGCTGCCTGAGATCTAACAAGTCAGTTAAAGCATACACGGGGTCTCTGAAATGCCCCAGACTTCCCCCCTTACTCATGTTTTTTAACTCCCTGCCCCAGTCTGTTGCTGGAGTTTTTAAACCATTAAAAAAATAAGTAGTGGTAATAGCAGAGACATTACTTTGCCAACAAAGGTCCATATAGTCAAAGCTATGGTTTTTCCAATAGTCATGTATGGATGTGAAAGTTGGACTATAAAGAAAGCTGAGCACCGAAGAATTGATGGTTTTGAACTGTGGTGTTGGAGGAGACTCTTGAGAGTTCCTTGGACTGCAAAGAGATCAAACCAGTCAATCCTAAGGAAATCAACCCTGAATATTCATTGGAAAAACTGATGCTGAAACTGAAGCTCCAATACTTTGGCCACCTGATTTGAAGAGCCGACTCATTAGAAAAGACCCTGATGCAGGGAAAGATAGAAAGTGGGAGGAGAAGGGGATGACAGAGGATGAGATGGTTGGATGGAATCACTGACTCAAAAAAAAAAAAAGGAATCACTGACTCAATGGACATGAGTTTGAGCAAGCTCTGGGAGCTGGTGAAGGACAGGGAAGCCTGGTGTGCTGCAGTCCATGGGGTCACAAAGAATCAGACATGACTGAGCGACTGAACAACATATGAAGAATAATTATTATTACAGAAATAATAATGACTATGGAAACAGTCGCTCAGTCTTGTCTGACTCATTGCGACCCCATGAACTGCAGCCTACCAGGCTCCTCCGTCCATGGGATTTTCCAGGCAAGGGTATTAGAGTGGGAAGCTTCCCTGGTGGCTCAGAGGTTAAAGCGTCTGCCTGCAATGCGGGAGACCTGGGTTCGATCCCTGGGTCGGGAAGACCCCCTGGAGAAGGAAATGGCAACCCACTCTAGTATTCTTGTCTGGAGAATCCCATGTACGGAGGAGCCTGGAGGGTTACAGTCCACGGGGTTGCAAAGAGTCGGACACAACTGAGCGACTTCACTTTCACTTTCATAGAAACAGTCATTAGTTGTACTAGAATCAATAATAATATAAAGAATAAATAAGCCTGGGGACTTCCCTGGGGGTCCAAGTGTTGAGGTCTCTGCACTTCCACAGCAGGGGGCATGAGTTCCACCCCTGCTTGGGGAACTAAGATCCCATAAGTCATGCAAGGGGGTCAAAAACAACAACAACAAACAGAGTAGGGACTTCCCTGGTGGTCCAGTGGCTAAGACGCAGGGGGCCACAGGTTCGATCCCTTGTCAGGGAATTAGATCCCACACACTGCTACCAAGAGTTCGCTTGCCTCAACTAAAGATCTCGTGTGTTCAGAAAGATGGTAACAATGACCCTATATCCAAGACAGCAAAAGAGACACAGATGAAAAGAACAGACTTTTAGACTCTGTGGGAGAAGGTGAGGGTGGGATTATTTGAGAGAACATTGAAACATGTATATTACCATATGTGAAATAGATTGCCAGTCCAAGTCTGATACATGAAACAGGGCACTCAAAGCCAGTATGCTGGGACAACCCAGATGGATGGGATGGGGAGGGAGGTGGGAGGGGGGTTCTGGACAGGGGGACACATGTACACCCGTGGCTGATTCATGTCAATGCATGGCAAAAAACACCACAATATTGTAATTAGTCTTCAATTAAAATAAATTAATTTTTTTAAAAAGATACCGTGTGCCGCAACTAAGACTTGGTGCAGCCAAGTAAATAAGTATATATATTAAAAAAAAAGAATAAATAAGCCTAATAATTGCCATAGGCTTTCAGCTTAGAAAAAAAAAACTCAGATATTCAGAGAAGAAAAAGATACAGAAACAACCATTACTTAAAACTGCTCCTGAATGTCTTCCCATCAAGTCCACTCCTCTTTCATTTTTCTCAAATGGCACCTATGCAGAGACGTTCCTGGTAAATCCATCCACAAGAAACCATTCCTTCCTCCAGATTCCCACAGCACTGTCACTCCAACCTTTCCTGCCAGCCAGGAAACCAGTAAGAGTCCATAAGTGAATGCATACTGAATTCCTAAATATGCACACTGAACTATCACAAATTCAGTACTGTCCACTGGAGGAGGTCCCCAACAGCCTCAGAAAACCACTTACATGGGTTTCATATGATGTGAGCCCTTCCCCAAACTCAGCATAATGTTCCACCAAAGACGCGGCCATCTGTCTCCATGAAAACAGCTATGCTGGAGATCCTTAGATGATGTCCAAGCCGTGCACACTGCGTTTTATGAGCAGTTTAAGGAGACCTTAATAGTAACGTCGATGTGTTTTGCTTTTACACTGACTGTGAACCCAACACAGCACAAAACGTGGCTCTAGGGCTTCTCTACCCCACTCCAGTAGTCTTGCCTGGAGAATCCCATGGACGGAGGAGCCTGGAAGGCTGCAGTCCATGGGGTCGCCAAGAGTCAGACACAACTGAGCGACTTCACTTTCACTTTTCCCTTTCATGCATTGGAGAAGGAAATGGCAACCCACTCCAGTGTTCTTGCCTGGAGAATCCCAGGGACAGGGGAGCCTGGTGGGCTGCCGTCTATGGGGTCGCACAGAGTCGGACGTGACTTAGCAGCAGCAGCAGGAGCAGCAGCAGCAGCAGCAGCAGGGCTTCTCTGGTGGCTCAGGAGTAAAAGAATCCACCTGCCAAATGCAGGAGACGGGTTCCACCCCTGGGTCAGGCAGATCCCACATGCTGCCACAGAGGAGCTAAGCCCATGCGTCACAGCTCTTGAGTCTGAGCTCTAGATCCTGGGGATGTGAAGACTGAGCCCTCACACCACAACTACTGAAAAACCCGTGCCCTACAGCCCACGCTCCATGACAGGAGAAGCCACCACAACGAGAGAGCAGCCCCCACTCTCCACAACTGGAGAAAATCCTGCGCAACAGTGAAGACCAAGGACAACCAATAATGAAATCAACAATAAAAATAAATAAAATGTGGTTCTACTGTCAATGAGGAATGGATAAGCCCTCTGAGGATTACAGATATTGTTGGAGAGACATGCCAGGTGGCTGGGCCATGAGTCCTGCATCGATGCAGTCCTGTCCTCTGGGCAGGGTGCGTGGCCGCCACCCTGGGCTGGGGCTGCTGCCCATCCTGGGCTGGAGTATCTGGAAGGTGAAGGTTGCAGGGCCAGCACTAGGACCCAGCTTCACCACCAACTCCAGAGGTGTGCCGCAGCCACTGCCCTGGTGCCACACCCCTGCCAAGGAGAGAAAGGAAAATGGGGGGAGAGGGGAGGAGCTGGAAGAAAAGCTTGTTTGCACCATGTTGCAGTTAGGGCGGCTGTGGTTGGGCTGATTCATCCAGGGCTCCCCAGAAAGGTCAGGGCCCCAGCCCCACCTAGCAGAGCTCACATCGCCACCACCCACCCCTGCTTCCTGGGTAGCTACAACACCTGACCTGCCTGCTGGGGCAGGGCGGGGTCCTCCTGGTTCCTTCCCTGCCATCTTGCTTGGCTTAGGGGACAAGCCTGCAGCTCCAGCCAGGAGCACCGAAGTTTGGGGGAGGCTTTGGGACATACAGAGGCAGCTCAGGGATCTACCTGCCTGTTCTCCCCCATCCTAATGCTGTGTTCAGGATGTCTCGACAGGGAACCTGTGGTCCACTCACACTCCTTGGTGGGAGTGCCCTCCAAAGTGCACATTCACACACACACACATACACACACAGTGTGCATGGAAGGTCCGACTCCAGTATGGCTGAGTTCCTTCATCGCTCACCTGAAACCATCACAACATGTTTAATTGGCTATACCCAATATCAACTTATTAAACCTTTTTTTTAACTAAAAAATATAAAAAGAAGTCTGACTCCAGTCAGAGTTCTTTCAGCCACTGGGCTCTCAACACTGACCGGCTGTATGACCTTGGGCAAGTTATTTAACCTCTGTGCCTCAGTTTCTCTACCTGCAAAATAAGGAAACCTCAGAGGATTCTTGTAAGGAATAAATGAGAAACAAGTTAATAAATATCCACATTTACTATCAATTTCCATGAGCTTCCCAGGTGGCATAGTGGTAAAGAATCCACCTGCCAGTGCAGGAGATGCAAGAGATGTGTGTTCAATCCCTGGATTGGGAAGATCCCTTGGAGGAGGAAATGGCAGCCCACTCCTGTATTCTTGCCTGGAGGGTCCCATGGACAAAGGAGCCTGGTGGGCTACAGTCCATGAGGTTGCAAAGAGCTGGATACCAGCACACACACACCCAGAACACATTAGAAATTTATTTACACATGGTACATATTACACATAGGCACTTCCCACAGTCCCCAGCACATGGAAGTATTGTGCAAACATGTGCTCTATTATCCCAACATCTTCGCTGCCACCTGTCTGCAAAGAAATGAAGGTTCAGAGAAAATCCACACAATAGATTCCTACAACACCCAACTCTAGGAGCTGCACGTGAGGTGAAGCAGGGGACACGCAAGACTTCTGAGGACCACCCAGGAGGCACCAAGCTCATGTCCAGTGGCTATAAAGAGAGTTTTGAGTTAGAGCCCAAGAGGTTGGGCCCTGGTCAGAAAAAACTCTTGTTTCCTTGGAGACCAAGAGACCCAACAGGAAGAACTCTGCTTGGTCCTAGAGGCAGAATTCTAAGAAAAGATGGTGGCCACCCCTAAGACCAGCAGGTACCAGCTGACGGAAAACAAAAAGACACTGGAAACCATTTGAATGTTCTACACTCTGGCCTACGCTCAGCCACCCAGTACATCTGAGAGTGCGTAACCCTAAGATCCCCGCATACTGTGATGAAAATAGATTCCATCTCTGAACAGTCTCCCGGTCTGTGGTTCTGTAGTAGATCCTGCTTAGAGAAAAGGGAACAGGACTGGAAGGAAAGCAAAAAGCAGTCCTGACCCCCGGGGCCATGTGCGGGGAGGAAAAAAACACTCTTCCCTCCATAATCCAAAGACAGCTTGTGATATCCACTTGCCAGAGAGGAGTAAATCCTCCCTGGGGTCTTATTCCAGGCTGTTTCCTCAGCACCCAGCAGAGTCAGCTTAATAAACAGGAGCTTAGGAAGAAGAGTCTGTGAAGAGCAGAGAGATGCCTTCTGGGGGACATGCCGCCTGGCTGGGAGTGCCCTCTGTACCCCATCCTCCCGTCCCCTGGCCCTTCCTCCCTCCTCCCACAGCCTCTAACACCCCCAGCTGGAGCCCAAGCTCTGCATCTGTCGGAGGCCCTGCTCCTGGCTTCCTTTCCCAGAACCCGGGGGCCCCCAGGGGAGGGGCTGGGAGGTGCAGCCTGGAGGGAAGACGACAGAGAACAGGAGGCAGGACGAGCTGGAGCAGACAGTGCGGGGGCCAGAACTGGGAGTTTCTGGGACAGTCCCAATTTCAAGTATTCTGTCCAACGGTCTGACCACAGGCCAGAACTGTGGGCCGATTTTTATTCTAGAAAAGATGATGAGATGAAGTCATTGGTGGGATGGCGAGCAAAGATACCAGGGCTGCCCTCTCGTTGCTGGATGGCCCCCACGCCCAGCCCCTGGAGCTCAGGCTGGGGCATGATCGTGAGGATGATATGATGGTGACAGAAGTGTCACATGTAAGGGTGTATGACCTGCTTGGTAGTTGGCAGGGCTGTGAGCGTATTATCTCCTAAGCCTGGTGCAGAGCATGGGCCCGGAAGCGTCGGCCCCTTAACTCTGTGTAACCACTTTGTGCCCCGGCTTCCTCGTCTACATAAAGGCATCACAAGGGACTTCCTTGGTGGTTAAGAATGCCCCTGCCAATGCAGGGGATAGGGGTCCATCCCAGGTCCGGGAAAACTCCACGGGCCACAGGGCAACTTAGCTTGTATGCCACAAACACTGAAGTCTGGGCACCCGAAAGCCCACACTCCACAAGAGAAACCACCACAAGAGGCTCGTGCACAACTAGAGTAGCCCCCAGCTCACCACCTGCCCCCCTTACCCCCGCCACAACTAGACCCAGGAGCAGCAGCAAATACCCGGTGCAGCCAAAAAGAACAAAAAAGGCATCATGATAGTATGTCCCTCACAAAGCTGCTGCTGCTGCTGCTAAGTCGCTTCAGTTGTGTCCGACTCTGTGCGACCCCATAGATGGCAGCCCACCGGGCTCCCCCATCCCTGGGATTCTCCAGGCAAGAACACTGGAGTGGGTTGCCATTTCCTTCTCCAATACAGGAAAGTGAAAAGTGAAAGTGAAGTCGCTCAGTCGTGTCTGACTCTTAGAGACCCCATGGACTGCAGCCTACCAGGCTCCTCCGTCCATGGGATTTTCCAGGCAAGAGTACTGAAGTGGGGTGCCATCGTCTTCTCCGCACAAAGCTGCCAGGAGGACACAAAAAGATCCGATCTGGATATTATAAAGTGCTCAGGAGTGTCAGGACAATTAATCCACACAATGACTCGGTGAGGAAGGGGCTACCGTTACGCCCACTTGACTGGTAAGGAAACAATTTCACACAGCCAAGAAGGGGCCAAGCTTGGACTCAATCCAGGGTGGTTTCTGTCTTGAGTCCAGGCTCTGAGCCACTCCACTAGAGAATGCACGGGTTAGGTGGTCACGTGCACAAATCAGACAGGCAAAGGGCCACGACAGACTTCCAGCTCCGAAACTGTCCTGCTGCTTAACCCTCGGTGCCTTGCCTTGCTCCTTCCATACAGTGGACCTCCCGCCTCACAGGATGCTGGGTGAGGGGTGGGGAGTGCTTGCAAAAGGCCCATTAAGGAGCCTCTCTCTGGGCGTGGCCTCCATGGCGCCCCCTGGCCCCAAGGTTTGTAACTGCACTCTCTGCCCTGGCACATGGTAAGCCCGGCCTGCCCTGAGGGGTCGGGGAACCCCAGCGGTTCTGGGCATTTCTAAAGGTCTGAGAGGCTAGAACGCAGATCTGGGCCAACAACGAGGCACCAGGCAACCCTTTGCCGCTCCCTCCTTCCTGGGGACAACGCCTGGGCCCCGGCTGGCTCTCCTTAGGAGTGGCTGTTCTAGGGTGGTTCTAAGCACGGTGGGAGAACTGGGCAGGTTGCTGAGGACAAATAGTTTATGAGAGATGCGGTTTTGGAGGACCTTAAAAAAAGATGACATGTTGCGGGTGTCATGGCCTTGAAGGCTATGAAAGGCCACGCTCACAGGGCTGCTGGACTTTCCCTCGGCTCCTAACGCGGGTCCTTCTATCTTCAGGACAAAGGAAGACCAGGGAGAGGAAAGAGCAGGAGGGGAGGGAGGGCATCCCGGACCTGGGAAGGGAGCCTGCCCTAGCCGGGAAAGGAGCCTATCCCAGGGGCCCAGGCCTGCACGTTCTGACCCGAGCCACGAGGAGACCTGCGAGCACATTTCATGGGGACGGTGCTGGGTCAAGAGTGGCTCTCTGAGCCCTGGTGTGTTCACAGCTGGGGATGGGGTCGGGGAAAGGCCCCAGGAAACCAAGCTGGTAGCTGGAGGACCAAGTGGCGCTCTTCAGCCCATCCAGCAGCCTTGGAGCCACGCGCTGGGCAACAACGCCACCTGGTGGACACATGGGGAGGTAAGTGAAGTGCAAGTCTCAGTCGTGTTGGACTCTCTGCGACCCCATGGACTGTAGCCCGCCAGGCTCCTCTGTCCATGGGATTCGCAAGGCAAGAATACTGGAGTAGGAAGCCATTCCCTCCCCCAGGGTATCTTCCCAACCCAGGGATCGAACCTAGGTCTCCCGCATTGCAGGCGGATTCTTCACCATCTGAGCCACCAGGGAAGCCCAAGAATACTGGAGTGGGTAGCCTATCCCTTCTCCAGGGGACTTCCCGATCCAGGAATTGAGCCGGGGTCTCCTGCATTGCAGGCGGATTCTTTACCAGCTGAGCTATCAGGAAAGTCCTGGGGAGGTAAGCCAGTCAATAATCGCATGGGAGGCTTAGAGGCTTAGAGGGAGTTTGAGGGCTTCCCCTGGCAGAAGCCTCACCTGAGCATGTGCTCTAGACACCCCTAGATGAGGAACTCACTTCTGCATAAAGAAGATTAGGCAGTTATTTGTTAATAAGTGTTTAGGCTTTGTGGAAATCTGCCTCTACCAGTCCCCTACCTGGGGGCTTCCAAAGGCAGCCTTTCAAATGTCTGAACACAGCTACAATAACCCTCCTAAATCTTCTCCCCATTTGCCTCAAACTTTCAGAGTTGTTTAGCACCCACTTAATCTTCCTTCCCTTTCCCTCAGTTATATGGTTGTCTTTTCTCTTTTTGGCCTTACAGAGTCCTGTGAGATCTTAGTTGTTCCTTGGACCAGGGATTGAATCTGGGCCCTTGGCAGTGAGAGCGCAGGGTCCTAACCTCTGGACCCCCAGGGAATTCCATCCTTTTTAATATTAACTTCCAGAGAATCCCTCTTCCAACTCTATATGCAGGCCACCTCCCTCCCCACACTAGCGGAACCATTTTAAAGCATTTTTGGATTGGGATTTCCCTGGTGGTCCAGCAGTTAAGACACCCAAGTTCCACAGCAGGGGGGACAGGTTCAATTCCTTGTCAGGGAACTAAGATCTCTGCATGCCACGCAGCTCAGCAAACAACAACAACAAGAAACCTTGGGATCTCAACTTCCTACTGTGCAGGGTCTGTGTTCAGGAAGTTGATGCTCTGATCTGAGGATTAAATAGACATCTAGAGCACAGGCTCTGAAATCAGACCAGGGTTCAAATCTGGGTTCTGCCACTTACTAGCTCAGGTAAGCTTCTAAGCCTTTCTGAAATTCAGTTTCTTCATCTGTAAATTGAGACTAGAAGCATTTACTAGTTGGCATTATGGTGAATGTGAAATGAGATAAGGCATGTAGAACAGCTCCTGGCAACATCATTCAGCTCCTAAGTGGCCACTATAACCGCATTTTCTAGTGTTTGGGGCTGTAGTGAGTGCTGTGGGCAAGAGTAAGTTGAAAGGGCAGAGATGAAAAGAAGACTTTGTGGAGTTAGCTAGCCAAACAACACAAATCCCAGCACAAAATCCAACAAATGAGTACCGTGTTGCAATCCCCTTTCCAGGGGGGTCTCTGACCACCTCCACAGTCACCCTACCCACCTACACACACACACACACACACAGAGTACAGGAGCAGGCCCTGACAGCTCTTTGAAACTCAGAGGGTTTAAAATTTAAATGTCTTTGAGGGCAAGAGAAACACACCAAAACAAACACACCTCCGCACAGCAGAGAAAGGGAAACTTGGCAGGGGCCCCAGAACTTTCTTCACCCCCAGCCCTCCCTAAACTTCCTCTTGTGGTTTCAAGAGTACAACCTGTTCTCAAGCAAAAGAACGGCGCCTGGGGCAGTGGGCTGGGGCATGCCAAGGCTTCCATCACACCCCACCCTACAGGAGGAGGAGGGGGTGTGTGTGCAGTGGAGCTGCCTGGAGGTCCACACAGTTCTGATCTTCACATCCTGCTTACCTGTGTGACCACCCTCTACCCTCAACTCCCAGCATCAATACCCATCCCTCCCCACTCCCCCTCCTAGTCTGACTACAGGCAGAGAGGGACAGCCTCTGAGCCTCCCTAGATCTGTTTAGAGGCCTCCTGTGAGAAATCTAGTTCCAGAAAGATAATGGAAAAACAGCAGGAATCCATGGAGCCTCTGCCCTGTGGCCTGGCTGGCACCATGGGTAAGTCCCAGTCCGCCTAGAGGGACGCATCTCAGATGTGCAGATGCAGTTTTGGGGATGCCCTCTGGGATCCAGCAGCTATGAGGAAGAAAGGTGCATATCTTAAATTGCTTAAGGTCACTCCCTGATCATCTTCCTGACTAAGCTACCAAGTTGGGGGTCCAGAACGGTTTCTGCTCTTCTTAAAGATTCCCAACAAAAGAAGTGTCTTGGTTTCCCATCTCCCTAGATTCTGGCACATCACCTCCATGCATCTTTCCTGCATCAAACCTTGGTTTATTCCTCTTTGTGAGTGAGGCTTACTCAGGAGAACACACACACACACGCACACGGTCATTAGGAAGGGATACAAGCTCTGTATAGTCCCCACAACTCTGATCCAGGCCTGCTGGGGCTCCCTGTAAATAGCGCCTGCACCCACTCAGCTAACAAGTTGCTCTTCTCTGCATCATTTGAGATACAAGACCACAGACTCCCTTTGGGAAATTCCTAAGCCCCTGGCTTAAGGGTGCATTCCATGTGGTCAATCAAGGAGGTGGGCTAGCCCAGTGGTTAAGAACAGGGCCTCCCAAGTCAAGTAACCTGGGTTTAAATCCCAACCCTGTCCTCTGGAAAATTATCTCCCCCAGGCCCGAATTTCCTCATCTGTAAGATGGGATATCCCATGGACAGAGGCGGCTGGCGGGCTACAGTCCATGGGGCCGCAAAAAAGTTGAATATGACTTAGCGAGTAAACAACAAAGATGGAGATAATACTAGTGTTCACCTCACAGGACTGTTGGGAGGATTAAAGGAGACATTACACCTAAAACATCTGGAAGAGTACCTGACGGTGCTATATAAGCCTTAGCTAGTATTCTGAACCCTTGAGGGAAGGAAATGGGAAAGAGAAGGCACTTGGGACCGCGGAGGTCATGGTCTCAAAGACTGGGCAGAGACTGGGATCTTGGTGGAATCCTCAGAGATGCTTTCGATCCTGAATTCCAGGGGAGTAGAAGCTCTGACTTGTTTGCCATTATGTCCCCACTATTTAGCCTGTGCAGATAGTGGGGTCTCAGCAGACAGCTGAATGAATTCATAAATTGTTGTGTCAGCCATCTCTCAAGTGAGCCTGGGAATTGAAAATGCAGAAGCAGCAGCAGGAAAACAATGGCAGATCCACTTCTTTTCACTCACGTCTAGTGCCAAGGAGAACTGAGCTGGGGGCTTAGATTTGTTACAGGAAACAGTCTTAGCATCCAGGGGTGGGGGGTGGGTACCCCAGCATTGTGTGGACTGTTATATCACCCCTGGGGTGGACTCTCCCTGCTGCACCTACTTGGGAATTTCTGGGGTCCTGGGAACCAACCCAGACACACGCCTTTCCCAGAATCCATCCTGTTCATTCCTGTCTCTTCTTCGTGTCTAGACAGCAGGGTTAAAGAGAGCAGCAGCAGCTGTTTCTGTGTCCCCATTTCCCAATGCCCACCACCTCAGCAGGGTTCAGTCCAGCTCTGTAGAATGAGTAAGTTGCCCACGAAGACCCTACAACTTTTCTGCCTGCTGACTTTCCATCATTGAGAACCCAACTTAAATGTCCTCTTCTCTCTGAAGCCTTCCCAGCCACCCCAACTTGGCAGCTTGTCTCTGTTGTTCTATGACTCAGGCGAGATCACGGTGGATGAATAACACCACTGTGCCCTCAGCATCCCAGCCAAATCCCAGACACACAGTAGGTGCTCAATGTTTGCCGATGAATACAGTAAGGCTCCCTCAGTAACAGCAACCAATCTCTTCAGTTATTCCTCTTGTTGACACAGTAAAAGACACAGAAGAGGCTAGAGCCATCACTTGTGGATAGATGCCATCTACCCATCAGACACCAGAGAGACCACCACTGCGAGACCCCTCTTTCCGGTCCTGTCCTCCAGCCTGCTCCCCCGGCCCTGGCTGGCAGGAGGACCCCAAGGCTCCCTGCCCACCCTAGTTCTGCCCTCCCTCCGTCTCCCAGCCCATATCTGAGGTATGCAGAACGACAACAGACAGCCCAGTGACCTCACTGGGCTTCCAGTTCAGCTTGGAGGGGGACTGTGCGGACACAGAAAAAGCGGAGAGATTTGGAGGGGCTTCTCTGCCCTTCAGCCACGTGCAACTCAGATAGAAAGTGAGTTGAGCTTTGAGAGACAACGGGAGGTGATGAGACACGGTGACCTCTTTAACCACCGCCCCCCATCCCCGATCCCCCGCCAGTCTCAGCTTGGAGGTTCCAGGAAAGCGGGGTGTCGCTGACACCCATCTATCTCGGTTTCTCCAGCCCTCAAGCCTACCTTCTCGGCAGGTGAGCCCCCCGGAGCATCGACCGTGGCCGCACACACTCTCTCCCGCCGCCTCTGGCTTCTGTCTGGGGAGGTGTGTGTGTGTGGGGGGGTCGCCACCTCCAGCCTTGGGGAGGGGCGTGCACCCCTCCCCCAGGCGCCCAAACAGAACCAGCCTCCGCCGCCGCAGACGCGGCGTGTTTACAAAGTCGGCGCCTAGCCGCCAATCCCGAGTTTAAAGCTGGGCAGGAAGTGGGGAAGAGGGGGCGGGGGAGACAAAGGGGCTGGGTGCTCCGCTCTGCGAAGGTTTGGGCCCCGACTCCTCCCGGCGGCTCGCCAGGCGCCGCGACCCTGACCCTCAGACCCCGCCCCACGCGTCCCACGCGCCCCAGGTGAGGGGGTGATGGGGGTGCCCCCCAGGCACAGGTGCTCCCGGCGGGCAGGCGCGGCGCAGGTTTCCAGACATCGGCCTCTGAGCATTTTCCACTCATCCGTTCGCCACGCAGGAAATAAACAACATTAGGCGTTGTTTCTTGACCTCTTACTCTACGCCTGCACAATCATAGACCCTTCGTCTGTATTAGCTCACCCCCAACCCCCATCCATCTCATTCCATACTAGTTTTACAAGAGAGGAAACTGAGGCACAGTGAAGTCAGGCAATGTATCCGAAGACCCAGAGCTGGCGAGTTCTGGGGTTCAAATCCAACCTCTGCGTCCTGCCAGACACTCGCAAACAGGGGTGCACGGAAGACCCTCCCCCCCATCCTGAGGAGGCTGACCCGCGAGCGAACCACAGATAACCACAGGCACCGCGTGGACGCAACGGCCTGGGAGGGAGACGGGCCAGCGACAGCCTCCAGCCAGCAGCGCCTTCAGGCTCACCCGCAAACACCTGCAGATTCACAAAGGGCGAGAGGGCAGCGTGATGCACCGGAACACCGGAACTGGATGGCTGTGAAGCTCTAGTTCCAAATGGGGCTCCTGGGACCCCAGCACAAAACAGGGTTTCCCTTCAGATTTCCCTCTCAGGAGAATCACCTGGATACTTAAGAATACAGATTCCCAGGCCCCTCTCCTAGACTGCAAATCATGGGGACCCAGCGGGATCCCACACAACCATCCAGGAAAGTTCGGGGCGTCCCAGAGATGTGCTTTTCATGAAAAAGCGATTTCATTTAAAAACAGGTGTGAAACCTTGGGCTCATTTTCCGGGGCAAACTTCCGGGTCTCACTGAACCCACCGCTCACAAAAGGTCACGTGAGCCGGGGTGGGGGTGGGGGTGGGGGAGGTCACCTTGCGGACCTCGCAAGGCCTCGGAAAGCTCCGCTGGGCGCGCGTCGCCCCGCCCCCTGGCTCTCGCCCCTCCCCGCCCCCTGGCTCTCGCCCCTCCCCGCCCCCTGGCTCTCGCCCCTCCCCGCCCCCTGGCTCCCGCCCCTCCCCGCCCCCTGGCTCCCGCCCCTCCCCGCCCCCTGGCTCCCGCCCGCCCCTCCCCGCCCCCTGGCTCCCGCCCCTCCCCGCCCCCTGGCTCCCGCCCCTCCCCGCCCCGCCCCCTGGCTCCCGCCCCTCCCCGCCCCGCCCCTTAACTACAAGTCCCGTCGTGCCCCGCACTCGCGCACATTACGCCAGGGCAAGATGGCCGACGCGGCGGCCACTGCCGGGGCTGCGGGCTCCGGAACGGTAAGGGCGGGAGGCAGTCGCTGGGCCGGAGCCGAGAGAGTCGGAGCATTCGGCAACTTTCCCCTTACCCTGGCTACGAACCCATACCCAGAAACCCAGCCCCACCCTGAACCCTACGTGGAGGAGGGTCTTTCAGGCCGTACGTGACTCTCCATCTCCCCCCCCCGCGCCATTCTCGAGACTTGGCAGCGGCCTCCGGAGTCGGTGGACCTGTGTACTGATTGGCCCGTTCTTTGTTGGAGGGGGAGGGGTTGGGAACCCGGAACAGCTCCTGATTGGTCCAGTGAGGCCGTTTTCGCCTTCTTATTGGCCCGCTAAAGTTGGGAGGGATTCCCATTTCAAAATAATTTAGGTTTCCTACTTTTTCTGTCGTCTTCTCAGCATCATGTGTTGTTTGTTGCTTTGACTCTCCTCGTTAGTGAAATGGTGTGGAGATGGGAAGAACGAGAAACAGAGATCACTTTTTTTCTGGGAGATGGGCACGAGTTCCAATCCCATCATGCATGTTTTTTCAGCTATATATTCTGAAAATCTGCTAAAATAGAAAAAACAGCCGCTTTGTGTTATGGAATTGTTAAGTGTTAGGTAGGCAGAAAGTTTGTCTCCGAATTTAGAGCCCCTAGGATGCTCAGTTACTGTTCATTTGGCCAAGAGCTATAAATCCAAAGTACCTGTAAGTATTTAGCAAAAGAACCTTTGCTTGCCAGTGACAGTATGTGAGCTCTAATTGCATCATTGTCCAGTGAATAAAAATGTTCTCTGTTTCTGGGCTGCTGATTCACAGAGATCAGGAAGTAAACAGTCCACTAACCCTGCTGATAACTACCATCTGGCCCGGAGGCGAACCCTGCAAGTGGTTGTGAGCTCCCTGCTGACAGAGGCAGGGTTTGAGAGTGCTGAGAAAGCATCTGTGGAAACATTGACAGAGATGCTGCAGAGCTGTAAGTACCAGGAAACGATAGGAAACAGTAGGCCTTCTTCCAGTCAAACATCTGTTCTGTGTCCTGCATCATGATAGCGTTGAAAAGGTTTAAGAAAAGGAAGGACACTGTTAAGCGACTAACAGGCTTTAGAATAAGATAGACCTGGGTGTAAGTTCTCACTCTGCCACTTAATAGCTTGGGTCAACCACTAAACTTCCTGAACCTCAATTTCCTTATGTGTGAAAAGGGGTAATAATTTGCACATTTTGGACTTTTGAGTATAAGTGAGATATATATGTAAAACAGTCAAAGCTGAAAATGTAAGCCCTCAATGACTTGTAGGTGGTATTATTATTACTGTTTGTTCTCTATGCTCAAAGAATTTGCACTTTTATTGGAGAGTCAGGATTAAGTCCCATGAAATAGATGCCACACATTATATAATCAAATGCTATATTATGTGATACAAAGAGTGAGGGAGGATAAGTTTTACAAAATGGAAAAAAAAAAAAAACCCACCACTGCTTTTAAAAGAAAGTATCTTAAGATTTAGGAGCCTGGAATGGTCTCACACAGGGTTGTGCATAATCAATGTATTTCCCTCTTTGGGCCTTGGGTAGGGAAGGGAAGGATGAGATGAGGGATGGGGCATTAAGGTGTTTTGGGAGGAATCAGCCCTGTGAATGGAAGTGAGAGAAAGGTTTAGGTAGAGAGGGAAAAGTTCAAACAAAGAATTGGCCAGCTCAGCAGGGAACCCTGGAGGGATTATTGCCCATCAGAGTTTCTGACAGTAGGCCCCCAAAGCCCTGCCTTTGTAGTCTTGATCAGTCATGGATGTGGGCTGCTCCAGGAAGGGTGTGATCTGGGGTGAGATGACTCTGCAGCTGATGTTTGGGACTTCAAAATACCAAATGTTTTCCTAAAGCAGCTATCTCAAACTCCTTTAGATTCTTAAATATTGAGGGTCCTAAGGAATTTTGTATACATGGGCTTTTTTTTATATAATATTCTCCCTTTTTTTTTTTTTTAATTAAGCTCTTTTGGAGGCAGGGGCTGCTCTAGGTCTTTGTTGCTGCGTGCAGGCTTCCTGCAGATGCAGCGAGCAGGGGCTACTCTAGTTGCCGTGCATAGGCTTCTCATTGCAGTGGCTTCTCTTGTTGCAGATCACAGGCCCCAGGGTGCATGGGCTTTAGTCGTTGCAGAGTGTGGACTCGGTAGCTGTGGTACATGGACTGACTTGCCCTGCGGCATGTGGAATTTTCCTAGACCAAGGATTGAACTTGTATCCCCTGCATTGGCAGGTGGATTCTTAACCACTGGACCACGAGGGAAATATCAACATGGGCTTTATATATAGAGAGATTTTGCCACATTAGAAAATGAAATTGAGAACATCCTAAAACAAGGATGCACATGGACACATTCCATTAGCCAGCAAAGCCATGATGTCATCACAGGTGACATAGCCTCTGGAAAACATGACAGAGAGTGAGAGTGGAAAAAGTCAAAGAATGTCTCATTTTATTATGAAAATACTTAAGTCCACAGGCTTTTTGTGTTTGTGTAAAATGGAGCACAATTTCAGAATTTTCCTGAAACTGCTCATCCACCTCTGAAGCCCATTCATGGAGCCTAGCCTCCTGTTTCCCCTTTCCCCTGAGGGACTTCTGAGTGACTGAAAAAGAGGTTTCAGCTTCAGGTAAAAGAAAAAAA
This sequence comes from Bos taurus, assembly GCF_002263795.3. Lineage (NCBI taxonomy): Eukaryota > Metazoa > Chordata > Mammalia > Artiodactyla > Bovidae > Bos > Bos taurus. The sequence continues at coordinate 15,797,347 of NC_037350.1, forward strand.
AAACTGACACCCAAATAATAAGACCTTTATTTATTTATTTTTTTGATGGCACAATATACATACCATAAAATTACGATTTTAATTACTTTTAAGCATTCAGTAGTGTTAAATATAGTCACAGTGGTGTCAGCCATCAGCACTGTCCATTTTCAGAACTTTACTTTTTCATGGTTCTGAACAGTAACTCTGTAGCCATGAACAACAGCCCCCTATCCCTCCTTCTTCCCAGCTCCTGGTAACCTCTAATCTAATTTTTGTCCCTATGGATTTTCTTTTTTTCTATATACCTCATGTAAGTGGAATCTTAAAATGTTTGACTGGTTGGCTTATTTCACTTAGCAGGATGTTTTCCAAGTTCATTCATGGGCTTCTCTGGTGGTCCAGTGGTTAAGAATCTGCCTTGCAATGCAGGGGACACGGGTTCAATCCCTGGTTCAAGAAGATTCCACATACCATGGGGCAGCTAAGGCTGTGAGCTCTAGAGCACGTGCTCCACAATAAGACAGGCCACCACAGTGAGAAGCCCGCGCTCCACAGGGAAGAGCAGCCCTCACTCTCTGCAACTAGAGAAAGCCTCTGGGCAGCGACAAAGACCCAGCACAGCCAACAATTTAAAAATTAATAAGTAAATAAATATTTTATAAAAACACAGGAAACCTAGATGGGAGGGAGTTTAGAGGAGAATAGATACATGTATATTATGACTGAGTCCCTTTGCTGTCTACCTGAAACTGTCACAATATTGTTAATTGCATTGGCTATACTCCAATATAAAATACAAAGTTAAGAAAAAAACCAAAAAGTTCATTCATGTATCTTATATCAGAATGCCATTCCTTTTGAAGGCTGAGTAATACTCCGTTAAAGGTATAGACTACATTTTCTGGATCTGTTCCTCTGTGGATGGACGTTGGGTTGTCTCTCCCTTTGGCTGCTGTGAACAGTGCTGCTGTAAACATGCAGACGCAAGTGTCTGTTTGAGTCCCTGTTTTCCTTTCACTTGGGTATATACCTAAGAGTGGAGTTGCTGGCTCATATGATCGTTCTGTGTTTAACCATTTGGGAACTGAGAACAAGACTTTCTGCTTTTGATCCTTCCTTAGACATTTCAGAAATTGGAAGGAGTGCCAAGTCTTACTGTGAGCACACAGCCAGGACCCAGCCCACACTGTCAGATATTGTGGTCACCCTTGTCGAGATGGGTGAGTACATCTCCAGTTTCCATTTCTTTGGTGCAGCTGAGTTGGGAACATGAGAGAGAGAGAGGAGTCCCCAGGAGGCAGGCTGGTCTGCTGAATGTCCTTGAATCTCCTCGTGAGTCTCTGGTTTGCTTTCAGGTTAACAGTTATCACAAGAGGGTTCCTCTGAACCCCTGTAAGAGACCTCTTAACTCCTCTGGGGGACTCTGTTGGAGCTTCCTTTGAGTGGCAGCAAAGTCGGGGGTTTAAACTATTTCACCGCAGCATTACTTCCCCTTCCATGTTTAGTGGCCTAGGCAGTGATTTTTGTTTTCCTGTGTCTTAGGTTTCAATGTGGACACTCTCCCTGCGTATGCAAAACGGTCTCAGAGGATGGTCATCACCGCCCGTAAGTGACTGTGAACCAAGATATCCGATAGTGCTCAATTAATGCTGGTAGAGTGAAGTAATTGAATAGGGCAGGGACTGGTTATAGCTACTGCCTCACTGCAGGCTCCTTTCCATTATTTGGGGCTACCTACAGTGTAATCTTGATTTGGGCCGATGGAATTAGGTTGTGAAATTCATCTCGATGCTACTTGAGAAATATGAGAGTTCTTGTTCCTGCTTAGATCAAGAGTCAGTAAACTATGGGTACTGTGGCCCACCACCTATTTTTGTAAATAAACCTTTGTGGGTACACAGCCACATTTACTTATTACCTATGGTTGCTTTCTTGCTGTAATGGCAGGGTTCAGTAGTTGTGACAGACTGCATGACTTGCGAAACCTAAAATATTTACTTTTTGTCCCTTTATAGAAAAAGTTTGATGATCTCTGCCTTCGATACACTGAGCACCATAAACTGAGTTGGAGTAACTAGTTTGGGTTTATGGAACCTGGCAAGAATTCACTAGTTTGTTTTTGTTTCATCACTCTTTTCAGGCTGGCATCTTTTTAGGAATCTCTCACGGCAGCAGTGGAAGGTGCCGTTTTAATCCCCTCCTCACTTAACTTTCCCTGGCTCAGTGTTTGTCTTTGTCACTTGGGTTCTTGAAAAGAGCGAGTAGCCCACCTAACTTGCTTAGTTCCTCAGGCCTCTCGTTTACCTAGTTAACTTGTCACAGCCACCAACTCACCTACCTGAGAGGCACGCGGGCAGATTATTGTACATGGGAATGTCATCCCAGGTTAAGCAGAGGTTGGGGGCAGGGGTACCCTTTCAGGTCCTCAAGCCATTGAACGCCTTTTATTGGTAGAAGTACAAAGTGCCTGTTGCATAGAACACTGAGGTCCAGCGTTTATTTTGAGAAAAGGAGGGTTGGGTTAAAGACGCAAGACCTCTGGTGGAAGAGTAACCAGTCGTGACTCTGTTGCAGCTCCGGTGACCAATCAGCCGGTGACCCCCAAGGCCCTCACTGCAGGACAGAACCGACCCCACCCGCCACACATCCCCAGCCATTTCCCTGAGTTTCCCGACCCCCACACCTACATCAAAACTCCGGTGAGTGACAAGGCCATGCTAGAGGCTGTGACTGATGCAAAAGCAGACTCAATTCTACCTGGCTGTCAGACTGGAGTCCATAAGTTTATCGGTAACAGGGTAGTTCAGGACTCAGAATGTCTCTCCTCCAAAATGTCTCCAATTTGGCTATCTTCTGCACTTTGCTGGCAAAAATAGAGTTAACGAAGAAATTGAAGCTGGCACAATTTTGCCTCTCCCATCCAGACACAAAAGTCAGTTCGGTTGCTCAGTTGTGTCTGATTCTTTGTAACCTCATGGACTGCAGCATGCCAGGCTTTCCTGTCCATCACCAATTCCCGGAACTTGCTCAAACTCAGGTCCATCAAGTTGGTGATGCCAACCATCTCAACCTCTGTCATCCCTTTCTCCCCACCGGCTTCAATCTTTCCCAGCATCAGGGTCTTTTCCACTGAGTCAGTTCTTCGCATCAGGTGGCCAAAGTACTGGAGTTTCAGCATCAGTCTTTCCAATGAATATTCAGGACTGATTTCCTTTACAACGGACTGGTTGGATCTCCTTGCAGGCCAAGGGACTCTCTCAAGAGTCTTCTCCAACACCATAGTTCAAAAGCATCAATTCTTTGGCACTCAGCTTTCTTTATAGTCCAACTCTCACATCCATACATGACTACTGGAAAAACCATAGCTTTGACTAGATGGACTTTTGTCAGCAAAGTAATGTCTCTGCTTTTTAATATGCTGTCTATGGTGGTCATAGTGCTTCTTCCAAGGAGCAACTGTCTTTTAATCTCATGGCTGCAGTCACCATCTGCAGTGATTTTAGAGCCCAAGGAAATAAAGTCTTTCACTGTTTTCATTGTTTCTGCATCTATTTGCCATGAAGTGATGGACTGGATGCCACGATCTTAGTTTTCTGAATCTTGAGTTCTGAGCCAACTTTTTCACTCCCCTCTTACACTTTCATCAAGAGGCTCTTTAGTTCTTGTTCACTTTCTGCCATAAGAGTGGTGTCATCTGCATATATGAGGTTATTGATATTTCTTCCAGCAATCTTGATTCCAGCTTGTGCTTCTTCCAGCCCGGCATTTCACATGATGTACTCTTCATATAAGTTAAAGAAACAAGGTGATAATATACAGCCTTGACGTGCTCCTTTCCCAATTTGGAACCAGTTTTTTGTTCCATGTCTGGTTCTAACTATTGCTTCTTGACCTGCATACAGATTTCTCAGGAGGCAGGTCAGGTGGTCTGCTATTCCCGTCTCTTAAAGCATTTTCCACAGTTTATTGTGATCCACACAGTCAAAGGCTTTGGCATAGTCAATAAAGCAGAAGTAGATGTTTTTCTAGAACTCTTACTTTTTCAATGACCCAACAGATGTTGACAATTTGATCTCTGATTCTTCTGCCCTTTCTAAATCCGGCTTGAATATCTGGAATTTCACAATTCACATACTGTTGAAGCCTGGCTTGGAGAATTTTGAGCATTACTTTACTAGCATATGAGATGAGTGCAATTGTGCAATAGTTTGAACATTCTTTGGCATTGCCTTTCTTTGGGATTGGAATGAAAACTGACCTTTTCCAGGCCTGTGTCCACTGCCAAGTTTTCCAGATTTGCTGGCATATTGAGTGCAGCACTTTCACAGCATCGTCTTTTAGGATTTGAAATAGCTCAACTGGAATTCCATCATCTCCACCAGCTTTGTTCATAGCAATGCTTGCTAAGGTCCACTTGACTTCCCATTCCAGGATGTCTGGCTCTAGGTGGGGGATCATACTATTGTGGTTATCTGGGTCATGAAGATGGTTCTGGTTCTTCTGTGTATTCTTGCCATCACTGGTTAATATCCTCTAGATACAAAAGTACTTAGCCACATAAAGAAAAGACCTATTCCACAAAACATTGATAGTAATTCTTGGTTAGAGTGTAGCCAAGTGTTGTTTTGTGTATGCTTTTCTGGGTTTTCCAAATTTTCCATAATAGGTAAGAGTTATTTTTGAAATGGGGGTAAAAGTTACTTAAAACATACTTGGTGGGACTTCCTTGGTGGTCCAGTGGTTAAGACCACTGCTCCACTGCAGGGGCATGAATTTGATCCCAGGTCGGGGAACTAAGATCCTGCACCCCATGTGGCACAGCCAAAAAAAAAAAAAAAGCTTGGTAATGTGAAATGTAACTTATCATAGGAGAAAGCAGTGGCACCCCACTCCAGTACTCTTGCCTGGAAAATCCCACGGACGGAGGAGCCTGGTAGGCTGCAGTCCATAGGGTTGCTAAAAGTCAGACACGACTGAGCGACTTCACTTTCACTTTTCACTTTCACGCATTGGAGAAGGCAATGGCAGCCCACTGCGGTGTTCTTGCCTGGAGAATCCCAGGGATTTGTTTGCTCTTTTACGTGCATGTTGTAATGTAATTCCATATGAAAACAACGTACGTTGGAAGATTATCTGACCCTTTTTCAAGGTTCGGGAAACCTGTTGGCTCCTTTTTAGTGGCAACTACATGATAGCCTATGCTCTTGCATTTTTTGAAATCTTGGTTTAAATCTTGGTGGAATACGAAGTCACAGGTCTGATTCTAGGTTCAGTTTATCTTGAAACTTTAACAGCTCTCATAGTTGAAAAAGATACATTACAAAGATAGGTGGCATCTTAGGCTGTCCTTAATAAACCATAAGAGTAATTTTTTTTCATTCTCACCTACCAATTATTTGAAGAATTTTGTTAATTAAATTTCTAACTTTTATAATAAATGTCAAGCAGTTGTCTTAAAAATAATCGTAAGATCTTGCTTTTTAATGTTTTTTAACCAGAGTGTTCAGGATCTCGTCAAATTCTTCATTTGGGGAAGATTTCAAACATGTCAGAAAATCTTGTGATCACATTACACCAAGGGTCCTGGGTGGTCCCATCAGGGCTTGGAGGGGGTTAGAGGTGGACAATTCCCCATTCTCCCTTGAGGATACATTTCTTATGCCTGAGTCCAGCTGTCATGGGAGCTAAATGAAGGCCTAGGATCAATCACTATATAAATATTTGTACATTTCTTAATTTTTAAGATTCAAAGTAAATGTTAATGATAGTCTTATTGCTTTCTTTGTGCCCTTCCACCGCCCTTGGAGATCTCTGCTCTGGGTGACGGTAGAGGGTCATTTAAAGGGTGGGAGGACAGAGCAACAGCAAGGCAGGGACTCAAGAGCAGTGCGATCACGGGTATTTTCTCTGCGTCTTTGCTGCTCTCCCTTTAGACGTACCGCGAGCCCGTGTCAGACTACCAGGTCCTGCGAGAGAAGGCCGCGTCCCAGAGACGTGACGTAGAGCGGGCACTCACCCGTTTCATGGCCAAGACAGGCGAGACCCAGAGTCTTTTCAAAGATGACGTCAGCACGTTTCCACGTGAGTCTTTCCCCTCTGTGGACCCTGCCTTCTCCTTGAGGCATCGTCCTCTCTTCCCTCCCTCATTGTGGTTGGAAGAAACAAGTAAGCTTTGTCCTTATCTTGGGTGGAACTTGTTCTTCAGATTTCTGGCTCTTTTTTCCAGATCTTCAGGGCCTGTCCCTAACGATAACTCCAAAATAGTCATGACCTGTGTTGGAAGTGGGTGCTTGAGGTTCGTTGAGTTGAGGTCACCTCAAGGGTGACTGAGCCCTGGGCGTTGGAGAGGCTTATCCAGTGAGAAGGCAGCCCTGGTGGTAGAAGGACCTGGCGTCAGGGTCCAGGCAGTTACAGAGCCAGGCTTCACCTTCGTGGTATCCTCTCACAGGGCCCACCACTGAAGTTCTCATCTCAGCACTACCATTTCGCTCTGTGACCAAGTTCCTTCCTCCATCAGCCTCAGGGTTTCCCTAGGGGAGCGAGGGCGATGGGCTTGGATGGGTCAGCAGGCTCCTCATGGATCTTCGCTGTGTTCCTGGCCATGGATCTACAGCAGCTAGGTTACTAAGTCCAGAAACTATGCTGATCACTTCCCTTCTGTTACCTCGTGAGCTCCTTGAGTGAACCTCTGAGTCAGGAACTATTTCCACTGCCCTTCCAAGAAGCCAAGGCTTCTAGAGAAAAGCAATGGAGTAATTTGCCGAAGGTCACATGGTGAGCAGATGGTATTCAGACCTAGTTCTTTCTGTGTGCAGGACCCACACCTGAGCCATGTTGAAAATAATCTTTGAGTGTCTCCTGTTAATTCTACCATAGAAGTATACACAGAGACTTTCCTTCAGTTTTTTTTAAACAGTAATTTCTCCTCAGCCTCATTGCTTTTTGGAAGAATTGGATTGCTCCTTTACCTGGAGTGCCCTCCAGCTCCATGGATATACTCCAGGCCAAGAGTTCTCAGGTCCACTGTCAGGACTTGGTCCTTCAGGCTGAAGGGATCCATATCTTTGCTCTAGTAATGAAGCTGAGGGGCTAACTGGCCTCGGGTATAAGATCACTAAGCTGATGCTTCGCTAGGATTCAGCCCCAGTCCTCTCTGGTGCTTGGTAAAAGAAGCTCTGAAGTCATATTGCCTGGGTTCATATCCCACTCTGCCACTTCCTGTGTGTTTGAGGGGGTCTCATAACCTCTCCATTCTTCAAGTTCCCCATCTGTAAGATGAGGCTGGTAATTTACTTGTTTAGTAAGGTGGAGATGAGGATTAAAGGTAACGTGTAAGTGTTACCTGGCCCATGGTGAGTGCCCCAGCGTGTGAGCCATCCCTGCCGCTGGGTGCTGCTCACTGATGTGTCGTAAGGCTCCTGGCCTCTCTTCCAATCCCTCAGTGATCGCTGCCAGGCCTTTCACCATCCCCTACCTGACGGCTCTTCTTCCGTCCGAGCTGGAGATGCAGCAGATGGAGGAGACGGATTCCTCGGAGCAGGACGAGCAGACGGACACAGAGAACCTCCCTCTTCACATCAGCCCGGTGGGTCCAGCCTTCCGTCTGCTTCAGCGCACCCCCCCACCCCCACCCCCGCAGTGCTGCTCACTGCCTGTCTCCCCAGGGGTTGGACAGGACCCCCTCAGTCTCTGGCCTCTTGTGAGGGACTTGCATGATGGGTCTGTGGTGATGTGATCTCTTGCTCCCTGGGGATTCGTTCAGTCATCCAGCAGATACTGAATGAGCCCCTGCCAGAGTCAGGCATGTGTCAGGTGCTGCGAAATTAGCAGAAGGCAAAATAGGCAAAACATCCTGCCCTCACGGAACTAAGGAAAAATGAGACCTTAGGGGACAGGAGTAGGTATGGGCCTGGGGGTGTGGTATTAGACAGGGTGAGTGAGAGGTGGATAGGTAAGCGAAGGCCTGAGGGAACAAGGCCTGCACTTTTCTGGGAGGGGAGCCTTCCCTGCAGAGGAAATGGCAGATGCAAAGGCCCCGAGGTGGGAACTGCTGTGTTGAAGAAGAGCAGAGGCCGTGGGGGTGACCAGGGGGACGCGAGTAAGAGGGGAGCAGCAGGGGACGGGGTCAGGGAGCTCCCGGGGCTCAGGTCTTCACGGTACACCAGCACTTGGGCTTTTTGTCGGTGAGATGGGAGCCGCGGGACCTGCTAAGCAGAGGTGGGTCTCGGGATGGGTGAGGTTGTGCGGTCGAGGTGGACTACGCAGGGTGAGGGCAGAGCAGAGCCCGCTCGGGAGGCTGGTGCAGGAAGCTGAGAGACGGTGGCAGAGAGAGAGACGTGGTCAGGTAGATTATTTAGCCAAATTCTAGATAATTTTCAGAAAAGAACCGACTGATAGAGTGAATGTGAGAGAAAGAGAGTCAAAGACAAATGCAAGGTTTTTTGCCTGAACAGTAGGAAAGAAGGAGTTGCCTTCAGCCAAGAAAGGGGAGGTTTTGGGTGGAACAAGGGTAGCGGGGGAACCAGGAATTGAGGTGAACATGAGGTAAGTTTGAGATGCTTATTATATCCGGGTGGTGAGATCAGGTAGGGGCCTCCCTAGTGGCTCAGTGCTAAAGAATCCTCCTGCCAATGTAGGAGCTGCAGGAGATGCAGGTTTGATCCCTGGGTCGGGAAGATGCCCTGGAGAAGGAAATGGCAACCTACTCCAGTATTCTTGCCCGGATAATCCTGCCCGGATAAACCCGGAGGAGCCTGATGGGCTGCAGTCTGTGGAGTCACAAAAAGTCATGGTGATGTCAGGTAGGAAGGTGTTTGGGCTCAAAGTGCAAGTCTGGGAGTCCTCAGCATGTAGATAGTGTTGAAAACCACGAGAGACCAGATGAGTGCCTAGGGAGCAATGAGGATAAAAAAGAGAAGTACCAGGACTGAGCCCTGGGGCTCTGCACTGTTCAGCAGGTGAGGAGACAAGGAACCAGCCAAGGATGTGGAGAAGGCACAGCAGGGAAGGTGGCGCATCCTGGACGCCAAGGGAAGAAAGCTTCAGGAGGAGGAGAGTGATCCGCTTGATCTGCTTTGTCTGCACCTGTGGCTGGTTCCAGCCATGTGAGGACCGAAACTTTGTCCCTTAGATTTGGCAACGCCATTTCAGGAAGAATGAGAGCAAGTGAATTCAAAGAGAATGGGAGGAGAGAAACTGGAGTTAGTGAGTACAGACTTGTGTTGTTCTTCACAGTGGCAAGTAGTCCACAGGCAACTAAATCTAAATTGATGTAAATTAAATATAACAAAAAATTCAGTTCCTTAGTCACACCAGCTACATTTCTGTAGCCACCTGTGACTCCTGCTACCCTGCTGGGCAGTGCAGATACGAACAGTTAAATCATCACAGAAAATTCCATTAAATGTAGACTGTGATTTCAAGGAATTTTGCTGTGGTGGGAAGGAGAGAAATGGAGTGGTAACTAAAGGGAAAGAATTAAGGTCAGAGAGGTGTGACAAGATGCCTGTGCTGATGGGAGTGATCTGGTAAAGTGATTCAGGAGAGGAAAACATTTTGGAATGATGATCTTTGGTAGGGCAGGAATCCAGTACCCCAAAGGAGGGGTTAACCTGATTGTGGACTTTTCCCAGCCAGGATAGGAGACAAAGTGTGGACAGAGACAAAGGTTGAGGAGGGGAGTGTGCGCGTGGAAACTTGGGGGTGTTCCTTTCTGGTTATGATGTATTGTCCTCCGCAAGTAAGAGGGTAAGAGCCACTCTTATTTATGCATCAGGAGAGAAAGTTCCAAGTAGAGGCACAGACCTGCCAGAAGCTCTAATGCCTTTAAGGCTTATTGGACCCTAAGAGTGAGGTTGCCATATTCATCTGTCCTTTAAGGCTGGCCCTGGCTTTTAAGCAAGAGATGGCTCAGTGGTCGTAACCAGACTGAGGCTTCTCTGAGCTGTGAGGCCCCAGGTGGTAGCCCGCAGCCCTGGGATGCAGGTGGAGAGTGCCAGTTCTGACTCTAGTTTATTGACAGTCTCCCTTGCCGATCACATATCTCTTTAATATTGAATTATTCCTTTCAGAATTAGGGCTGGCGGCCCGTGGCTTTACGTAAAGCAGAGGAGCTTGTTATCCTACGCTTCTGGTTTGGACTCTGTTAAGTCGGTCTAAGATCTGGTGATTGGGTCATGGACTAAGATGAGGTTCACCTTATGAGAAGGAGGAATCTTCTAAACAAGCATCACAATCCCTTTGTAAGTAAGCTCAAGAGCTTGCAGTTGAGTTACTTAACACCCTGGGGAGTGACTTAGGTGAGGTCATGGCAGTGAGTGCAGCGAGGCGGACTGGATGCCAGGAGCTGCCTGAGGACTTCAGGATCCCTGGAGGCCAAGCCAGACAGCAAAGAGTAAAAAGACCTGAGCCTTGGGAGTCAGACTGGCCTGGCTGCAAATCCAGACCGGGCTGCTTTCCACTACGTGATGTTGGTTGCCTGACCCAGCATCTGAGTCTGTTTCCTTACAAATGAGAATGCCTACTTCAAGGGGAAGTGAGGAACCTGAGATAAAATCAGCTCATCTATGTTGGGTGCTTGGCATACGGCAGCCCAAGGCACCCCTGCCCACCCCCTCCCCACCCCTGTTGTATGGCCATGTGCTCTTCTGTACAGAACAGAGAAATAAAAATCTTCAAGAGAAGGATTCCAGCAACAATTTTTGGACGATCAATTGGGCTTGTTATTTTGTTGGACTGGCAACAATCAAACATTTAAAATCCGGAATGTACAAAAAGATGTGTGGTGACCCTCTTTCACTCTCCCTTTCCCTCCTACAGAGCAGCCAGCATCACCACTCTCTTGTGAATCCTTCTAGAGACTTTGTTTGAATTTATTTTTTTGGCCATGCTGTGCAGCACGTGGGATCTTACAGTTCTCCGACCAGGGAGCAAACCTATACTCCCTGCATTGGAAGTGTGGAGTCTTAACCACTGGGCTGCCGGGGAAGGCCTTAGAGATGCTTTTTAATTGTTGTTTTGAACATACGCAGCAAATTGCAGTTTTTACCCCTTGCTTTCTTCCCTTGTGGAGCTACTTGGCAGTCATTCCACATCCTTGTATGCGGAGCTGTTTCGCCCCTCCCTATAGTTCTACCCTCTTGTGTGGACTTTACAAGCCAGTCCCCTGTGGACGTTAGGTTATTTCCTGTCTTTATACAGACATTGTTAACAAGGAGTTCACTAACTGGTGTTTTAACGTGTTCTTTTATCTGTGGAGGACAAAGCTCTCACGGACTGTTGCTAGGTAGTTACTTTGTTGAGCTTGGTTCTAGTTTCTCTATCTAGGAACATGAAGGGGCTCTTCATTTTAAATTGGTGTATCAGATGATTATTTTCTCGTACATTCGAACCAGCTGCCGTCTGCAGGCAATCCCAGTGCCTCACCCTTTACTCTTTTCTGAACAATATACCATTCACTAATTCAACAAGTATTTACTTAATACCTGGTAGGTGCCAGACATTGTTCTGGGTGCTTGGGACACATCAGTGACCAGCACAAAGACAACCGCTGCCTCTTGGCAGCCCGTGTGTTGGCAGTGGGGGCTTGACCATGAAGCGTAACACGTAAATCCGTCACTGTATCGTATGTTAAAGATGAAAAGTGCTCTGGGTGCAGGCGGGGGCACTGAGTAGGGAAAGATCCAGGGTAAAGCTGGAGGTTTCCGTTTTACGTAGGGTGCTCAGGGTACACATCATAGGGAAGGTGACATCCGAGCCGTCTTGAAGGAGGTGAAGGATTGAGCCTTGGGCTCTCTGGGGCAGTGTCCTGGAAAGGGAACAGTAGGAAGGCGAGAGGGGCTGTGACTGAGGCCGGTGGGATGGGCGTGGGGGAGAGGAAGAGGGAGAGGTCAGGTCAGGAAGGGCCTTGTGAGCAGTGTGAGGAGCTGTCTTCCAATTGGGTGAAGTGGGAGTCATGAGAGGATGTGGGGCGGAGGAGGGGCAGGTCTGAGTTGCTCCAGGGAGCATTGGCCGTGCTGGTGACCACGGGCAGGCAGAGGATGGACTGTGACGGGATGGCTGTTAGGAGGCGGCTGTCCATCCAGGTGGGACACAGCAGGGGGTCCTACCAGGGGGTTCCACTAGAAATAATAGAAGTAGATTCTGCCTGTATTCTGAAAGTAAGGCCAAGAAATTTTCCTAACAGATTGGCTGGGGGATATATCAGAGAAAGAAGAAAAGCAGGCATGACCGGATTTTGGGGCTTGGGCCAAGGGGAGAATGGAGTTGCCATCACCTATGGCAGTGGGAGGAGCTGCTTGTGCTCGGGGTTGTTTCAGGCACATTGAATTTGAGATGCCTGGAGATGGCAGGTGGTAGAGTGACAGTGGCCATGCAGGCCTGGAGGTCACGGGAGAGGTGACAGCTGGGTAGGTTCAAGTGGGAGGTGTTGCCATGGAAATGGTGTTGGAACCCGAGGCTGGAGGCAGCACCCTTGGGTGCCTGGGGTTCACACAGAGCATACACATTGCCTGAGTCTGGCCTTTCTGAGCCCAAGTCACTCCTGACAGTCCTTTTTACTCCCACCTTTTCTTTACAAATCTCAGTTTAGTTACTTTATTTCTTTCATCTACTTCTATCCCTGATGACAGCGTCCTCTGCCCTGCTGTCTTCTGACAGCGCCATCTCCTGCTTGAGGTCAGATCCTCTTTTGCCTCAAGTTATACAACAGCTGACCTGGTGGCTCAAATGGTAAAAAATCTGTTTTTAATGCAGGAGACCCCGGTTTCATCCCTGGGTCAGGAAGATCCCTTACAGAAGGAAAAAGCAACCCACTCCAGTATTCTTGGCTGGAGAATCCCATGGACAGGGGAGCCTGGTGGGCTACAGTCCACGGGGTTGCAAAGAGTCGGACACAACTGAGTGACTAACACACGCAGACCAGGAACCTCAGTGACGGAGCCTTTGGCCTGTCACCAGGGGGTGCAGCCCAGCCAGCAGCTTCTGGTCACTTACTGCCACTTGGGCCTGAGTCCTTCGTGTGATTCCCCCCAACGCCTCTCCTGCAGCTTCTGCTCATTTTAAAGAACTTGGAAAATAGAGAGTGTAAAAAAGGAAGGGAAAATCAGCCACCCGTATTTCCAGAAGCAGTTTGTAAAACTTCAGCATCATCGCTGTTTTCTATGTCTGCATCCCATTGTGCTTTTAAAAAAAAAAATCTTCAAGATCGTATTGAATATACTCAAACGTATAAACTTTTCTCCAAAAATCACTTTTCTTGAAAAATGAACAGTGAGAGGCCTGATCCACGGGCCACATGTGGAGGTGGTGGATGACATTCCCATGTTGGTGCCTTCGTGGGAGCTCTCAGGGCTCCAGCAATTTCCGGCCTTCGCTGGGATATGACCATTGGCACCACGTTGCAAGTACCAGATGCTTGAGAATTTGTGGGGAAGGAGATCATGATTTACATGAAGTTAGCTCCAGGAGGGGCTCCGTGCACACGATCTGTTCTGGTCCGGTACCTCTCAGTCCTGCAGGGGACCGAGGGCCCCTTCTCTCTCTCTCTAAGTTTTAAAAAGTATTTATTTGATTGCGCTGGGGCTTCCTTGTGGCACTCCGGATCTCTTATCTTTGTTGTGGCATGTGGATTCTAGTTCCTTGACCAGAGATTGAACCTGAGCCCCCTGCCTTGGGAGCGAGAAGTCTTAGCCACTGGGCCACCAAGGAAGTCCCACTTCTCTTTTTCTTTATGTCCCCACAGGCTGAAGCATCTGACTTGTGGTCCCTGACTCCCTGCCCCCCCCAGCTCTCTGTCCCCTTCCGACTCCTGTCCCTGCCTTCTCAGGATCTTGTGTTCTGTGCTCCACTGTGTCACCTGGCACTCCCGCCTTCCTCTGATCGCAGCCACTGCCTGGCCTCCTCTGGGGCAGAGAGAGGCCCATTAGCCCAGCTTCTGATTTCTCAATGAGAAGGGTACTTGTAGTGGTTCTTAGCCGCAGGCATGATCACTTTCCTTATGCTGCTGGTTGTTTTGCTTTATTTCGGCTTTTGCTCAAAGGATGATTCTGGAGCCGAGAAGGAGAACACCTCTGTTCTGCAGCAGAACCCCTCCTTGTCGGGGAGCCGAAATGGGGAGGAGAGTATCATCGATAACCCCTATCTGCGGCCCGTGAAGAAACCCAAGATCCGCAGGAAGAAGTGAGTTGGAGGCTGGGGTGCAGAGACGCCTCCCCGTCCAACCGAGGTGGTCTTCTCTGCTCCTGGGCAGAAAAGAGAGGCTCATGGTGGGTCTGAGCCTTGGGCAGAGCTACTTGGGTGACAGGAAGTGTTCCCCCCCTTCCTCTCCATCCTCGTTTCCTGCACGTACCTCTTTCTTGTTGCATGGAGGTTGAGCATCCTGCAGTCCAGGGACCAACCCGCACAGCCCAGCAGTTTTTGTTCCCCTCACCAGAAGGAGAGCTGGTGGGGCCCCGCCAGGTGGGCTCCAAGGATTCCTCTTCTTTCTAGGTCCCTCTCCTGAGCTGAGAAGGAAGCCTGCCTTGTACAGAGGTGTGGATGCCACCCTCCTGGGCGAGTTAAAGCCACTCGAGGGAAGAGGAAGGTGGTCGTCTCGGGTTGAGCCAAGGCTGTGGGGTGTGAACCAGGCGTGATTTTAGTAGCCAACTCTATTACAATTACCTATTCTCGCTGGATTTTTGGGTTGATGAAGAAATGATGAGACTTTTAATCAGCTGGCCATACCATGGGGTACAGGAATGGTGAATTCATTTATAATCATGGAACTTGATTCTTTGAAACCTGGGAGACGAGAGAAGGTAGCAGAGAGAAAGGGCTCTCTGCCTGCTGTGCTCGTTGCCAGAAAGACGGTGTGCTTAGTTTGTGTTTCAGGATATCTGGACCCTTTCCTTGGCCAACAGTTTGTGGCACCAATTTATCATCCTAGAAACTCCTTATTTCTCTGCTTGCCTGGGCTGCAAGTGCCCTGTTGATTTGGTTGAAGGTGACTTGCCCTTTTTCAACATGTTGGAAGCAGGAGGCTCACCCATTGCAGCCTCATTGTAGGGCCAGCAGGAGTCAGGAGGCGTGACCAGATGCCTTCATGGGGAGGAGAGTGGAAGACAGCACTGACTCTCATCAGCATCTGATGCAAACTCCCTGAGGCAGGGTAGTGCCCTCTCCTGAGAGGTTTATCATTTACTGTCCTGTCATGGAACATGTGCCTGGGAACGACCAAGTTCTGCACCATCCTGGGAAAAGAGATTTTTCTTTGGCAAGACCCTACATCAGTGGATGTACTATGCTATGATTTGATAGCAGAATCATTGATTTTATACAATAGGAAAAGGATCGATGGGACTGGGAGGTGGTAGGGATGAGATTTTGAAGGCCGGGCTTGGCCATATGGTCCAAAGGCTGAGAAACCTGGCAGGTCTGCTGGAGGCTGGCATGGATAGAAGGCCATGTGCCCACCTTACGGCAGAAGTGGGCCAAGAAGAACCCGCATGTCTGAATCTGCCCAAGCTCTTTGCCTCTTCATCCTTGATGTGCCTACAAACCAAGAAAGGAAGATGCTGGGCAAGCTGATACCTTTGGCTGGTCTCCAAAGGAAAAGGTTTTCAAACTTAAGTCTGAGGAAGAGAAATGCCAGTGAAACTTGGAAGTTAATACCCAGAAAACACGAGACCCTGGGTAAAGTCCTTAGGTCCATCCTGAGCTCTCCTGATACTCAGCCTCCACAGTCATCTCTTAGTCTTCCATCCTTTTGGTTGAATTTGAAAACTCAAAAAGCCTGGCAGCCTGCTAACAGCAGGCAGCAGGCTCCATGTGCTGGCCTCACTATTCTCTAAACACATCATCCCACTGGCTAGAAGGAAAGTGCTGCTATCAGTAACTGAACAAGGGAAGCAGAATGAGAAAATCAGATTCCCCAGCTCTAGACCAAATAAGAGTTTCCCCCGTCTGTAGTGACCTGAAACCCTTCCAGTTATAGTCGTCAGATCGGACCTGTGCTGACCCCTTCCAAGCTTGTCATTTGGCTCTTTGTTAAGTTTAAATACAGTCCCAGGGTCGAGCCATGGCAGGTACAGGGAAAACTTCCACTTCTTGGAGTGGTCATTCCAGCAGTTTCTCCTGATACTTCCCAAAAAAGCCCCTGTTGATGCTGTAATGCTGAGTGATGAGGTGAAATTTGGAAAAGAATTGCCCTTCTGCTGTTGAGACTTCAGAGGCCATGCTGCTCTAATTCTGTCCTGAACGAGACACTGGGATATGCTTGGACAACCTGAAACTTTGACCCAACTCTTACTGTGTAAAAACTGCATGATCCTCACTGTATACTTATAAATGTTTATTTTTTATAACTTTGGGAGAATGCGTGGAGGGAAAAAGTAGTCAATGAAATCAGATTAAGCATGTGATTTATGAGCTCTTAATAAAAGGTCATGGCACCCCACTCCAGTACTCTTGCTTGGAAAATCCCATGGACGGAGGAGCCTGGTAGGCTGCAGTCCATGGGGTTGCGAAGAGCCGGACACGACTGAGCGACTTCACTTTGACTTTTCACTTTGATGCATTGGAGAAGGAAATGGCAACCCACTCCAGTGTTCTTGCCTGGAGAATCCCAGGGACGGGGGAGCCTGATGGGCTGCCGTCTATGGGATCGCATAGAGTCAGACACAACTGAAGCGACTTAGCAGCAATAAAAGGTCATAATAAACTTTGTGAATGAAACAATTACAAGCATTGAACTCAATTTGTATGGAAAAGTTACAGCATTGAGTAAGGCTGTGTAAGTTAGGCTTAGTCCTAAACTAAATAGTCTAAAATTTTTTATTTGGGAAGTCTGCAAACACAAAACTAGTGTTTTCCCTATGTATTATTCACCCAGCTTCAACATTTAGCAACATCTTTTCAATTCTGTTTCATCTATGTCTTCTACTGTTTTATTTTTTTAATTACTAGAATATATTTTAAAACAAACCTAAGAGCTGTATCATGTAATCTGTAAATATGTTGTTATGCATCTCTAATAGACTCTTTAAAGTTTTTTTTCAGGTAATTACAGATTGAGAGGATGTTACCCCCACTCCAAAAAAAAACGTTTTACCAGGGAGGTTACTGGTAGCATCTCAAATAACTAATATCAAACCCAAGAAAATGACATTGGTACAATCCACAGAGCTTATCCAGATTTCACCTTTGTGTGTGTGTGTGTAATTCTATATAATTATGTTGTGTAAATTCACAGTCAAGATATCTAACATTGGGGAGCAGGCAGGGATAAACTGGGAGGTTGGAGTTGACATACGGACTACTACAGATGAAAAAGAGGACTTCCCTGGTGGTATAGTGGATAAGAATCCACCTCCCAATGCAGAGGACGTGGGTTTGGTCCCTGGTCTGGGAAGTATCCACAGGCAGAGGAGCAACTAAGCCCATGTGCCAGAACAAGAGTAGCCTGAGCTCTGGAGCGTGCAAGCCCCAACTGCTGAGCCCACGTGCTGCAGCTGCTGAACCCTGAGCACCCAGAGCCTGTGCTCGGCGACGAGAAGCCGTCGCAGTGAGAAGCTCGTGCACAGCAACGAAGATAGCCCCCGCTCGCCGTAACTAGAGAAATCCTGCATGCAGCGACGAAGACCCACTGAAACCAAAAAAAAAAAAATCACCATCAAAGTTATAGATAACTAGTAAGGACCTACTCTATAGCACAGGGAACTCTACTCAATACAGTGACCTATATGAGAAAAGAATCTAAAAAAGTGGAGATATGTATATGTATAACCGATTCACTTTGTTGTATAGCAGAAACTAACACGACATTGTAAATCAACTTGCCCCAATAAAGTTTTTTTAAAAATTCAGAGCATTCTCATAACCATAAAGTTCCTTCATGTTGTCTTCTTATAACCATATCCACCTCTCACATCTTCCCCATCCCTACCCTCCGGCAACCACTGCTCTCCTTTCTCCATTTCTTTAATTTTATGTTTAAAACATCACATAAGTGGAATTGTGAGGTTTGTAACCTTTTGAAATTGGCTTTTTCACTCAGCATGAGGAGTGAGAGCCGTCCAGGTGGGTGTGTGTCAGCAGCTCCGCTATTGCCGAGTGGTGTTCCAGGTGTGGATGTACCGTGTTTGTTTAACCATTCGGCTGTTTCCAGTTTGGGGCTCTTACGGCTAAAGCAGCTGTGAACAGCTGTGTATAGGGTTTTATGTAAACATAGGTTTTCATTTCTCTACAAACACCCAGTAATGCAACCACTGGGTCCTATGGTAACTGTATGTTTCATTTAAAAAAACAACTAACTTCCACAGGGGCCTGTATCATTTTGCCTTCCTACTGGCAATGTATGAATAAGCCAGTTTCTCCACAGCCTCACCAGTATTTGATGTTATCATTTAAACAGTTGTTTTAGCCCTTCTGATAGGCATGTGATAACACTCACTGTGATCTTACTTTGCCTGTCCCTGATGGCTAGATGTTGAACACGGTTTCATGTGCTTTTTGCTGTCTGTGTATCTTCTTTGGTTAGTTACTCATTTAAATCTTTTGTCCATTTTCTAACTGGATTGCTTCTTTGTTTTTAGATTTCTTTATGTATTCTGGATACAAGAACTTTGTCAGACATGTGGTTTGTAAATACTTTTTCACACTCTGTAGCTGGTCTTTTCATTTGCTTCACAGGGATCTTTTGGAGAGCAAAAGTTTTTAATTTTCATGAAATCCAATTTATTTTTTCTTTTATAGATTGTTTCTGTTGACAGGCCTAAAACCTCTTTATTGAGCCCTAAGTCCTGAAGATCTTTTTCTATATTTTTTCTAATATTTTAATAAATACATGTTTTATGTTTTAGGCCTTGATCTATTTTTTTTTTATTTTTTATTGAAGGATAATTGTTTTATAGAAGCAGTCATAGATATACATATATCCCCTCCCTTTTGAACCTCCCTCGCATCTCTCACCCCTTCCCACCCCTCTAGGTTGATACAGAGCCCGGGTTTGAGTTTCCTGAGCCATACAGCAAATTCCCGTTGGCTGTCTATTTTACATATGGTAATGTAGGTTTCCATGTTACTCTTTCCATACATCCCACCCTCTCCTCCCCCTCCCCATGTCCATAAGTCTAGTCTCCATGTCTGTTTCTCCATTGTTGCCCTGGAAATTCTCCAGTACTGTTTTTCTAGATTCTGTATATATGCATTAGAATACAATATTTGTCTTTCTGACTCACTTCACTCTGTATAATAGGTTCTAGATTCATCTGCCTCATCAAAACTGACTCAGATGCATTCCTTTTACTCAGTGGCTGAGTAATATTTACTCAGTATTACTTAGTGGCTGAGTAATATTCCATTGTGTATATGTACCGCAACTTCTTTATCCATTCATCTGTCCATGGACATGTAGGTTGCTTCCATATTCTAGCTATTGTACATAATGCTACAATGAACAATGGGATACATGTGTCTTTTTCAATCTTGGTTTCCTCAGTGTATATGCCTAGGATTGGGATTGCTGGGTCATATGGTGGTTTTATTCCTTGTTTTTTAAGGAATCTCCATACCGTCTTCCATAGTGGCTGTATCAATTTACATTCCCACCAACAGTGCAAGAATGTTCCCTTTTCCCCACACCCTCTCCAGCATTTATTGTTTGTAGACTTTTTGATGATTAGGCTTTGATCTATTTTGATATACTTTTTATGAAGTTGGGGTTTAGGTTGAGTTCACTATTTTGCCTGAGGATGTCCAACTGATTCAGTTACCCTTTGTGGAAAAGTTACCCTTCTTCCACTGAATGATGTTTGTGTCT
The DNA here is from genome assembly GCF_002263795.3 of Bos taurus. Lineage (NCBI taxonomy): Eukaryota > Metazoa > Chordata > Mammalia > Artiodactyla > Bovidae > Bos > Bos taurus. The sequence goes on from NC_037350.1 coordinate 15,817,124, forward strand.
TTGTCAAAAATTAGGTTTCTGTATGGGAGTGGTGGCTCAGATGGTAAAGAATCTGCTTGCAACGCAGGAGACCCTGGTCAGGAAGATCCCCTGGAGGAGGGCATGGCAGCCCACTCCAGTATTCTTGCCTGGAGAATCCCATGGACAGAGGAGCCTGGCGGGCTAGTCCATGGGATCGCAAAGGGTCAGACACGACTGTGCAACTAGCACTTTGACTTTCACCAGGGAAGTACCCTGAACAGTGATTTTATAACATCCTCCCATATCCAGTTCATACTCAAATTTTTCCTATTATCTCAAAGATGTTTTTATTTTTTAATCGTTGGCTGGTTTGAGTCAGGACCAAAATAAGATCCACACGTTGCCCGAGGTTTTCATATATCCTAAGTGTACGACAGTCCCTCCCAGCTCTGGCCTGGGGATGAGGGTGCTGGGCAGGTCCTTTTCTTCTTTTCTGATCATGAGGCAGTTAAATAAGGTGGAAAACTAATAACAAAGTGGCCTGGTTTGGGGGGTGGGTGGGACAACCCTAAATGGAACTAGCCTTCCTGAACTTTGATTTTCTGGAATCTTAAGTTGCTCAACTTAATGGTGGTGGTTCTGTAAAACAAGACTCAGTGACATTTATTTGTATTTATGGCTCTCCCACAACCTACCAAGTGTGTGTGCACACGTGCTCAGTTGCTTCAGTCATGTCCAACTGTTTGCAACCCTATAGACTTGTAGCCTACCAGGCTCCTCTGTCCATGGGATTTCCCAGGCAAGAATACTGGAGTAGATCGCCATGCCCTCCTCCGGAGGATCCTCCCTACCCAGAGATTGAACCCAGGTCTCCTGCAATGCAGGCGGATTCTTTACCCACTGAGCCACCTGGGAATCAGCTGTGAGATGGAGGGCAACTCCCTAAATGTCCAAATCAGTTTCCATAAAATGGATAATGATGATGCCTCATCAAGAAGATTTAAGGAGAACATCTGTACCTGTGGTTTGTAACTGACAATGTTACTCATTTGCCAAACTGTTTTCCTCTCTGTTGCTTTAAAAATGACATACAAGCTAATACTAAGAGAGAACTTAATGCTGGTCAGTCACTATTGTGTTTTCCACATATGGACTCATTTAATCCTCACAATCACCTCAAATGTAGATGTCCTTACTGTCCCCACTTGGAGTGGAGACCCTGGAGGCCCCAGAGCTCCGAAATACCTCAGTCTGCCTGGCTGATAAGGAGCAGAGCTGGGGTCCTGCCCGCAGACATCCCGTTCAAGTCCACGCTTGTTAACCTTTCATGCTCTTGCTTCACGGCCACAGGATTCTGTTCCTCAAAGGCGTTGCCACTACTGTGTGCCACGTGGGTCCACCCGCACACACACCCACACTGTCCCTGGGAGCTGGAAATGAAATCAGTTGCAGAGAGTGTTGGTGAGGCTTCTAGTCACTGTTATTCTTTCCTTGACGGAGTAGATGTCAGGTTTACCAAAGTTTTTATCAAGGATTTTGAGTGGTTCCTGAGTAATGGCTCGGTAACAGATCTGTAAGGAGACATAATTCCTGGTGTGTGGAGAGTGTGAGTCTTGTCAAGGGACACGCCACAGGCGTGTCCCCCTATCACTGCCCCTTGGGGCCCCTGGCAGAGATGGGCTGGAACGACTTTTGGTCTGACCCAAAGTGGTATTTCTGCTGGGTTAAACAGTATGTTCCAACCTGAGTTAGGCTGCTCTCACAAAAAGTCCCCCAAATAGAGTCACTTAAGACAGACTGTATGCCTTCTGTGAAAGTCGGGGTGGGTGTTCCAGGCCGGCTTGCCAGCCTGATGATATCAAGTCGCCGTCAGTCTCATGGCTCCCCCATCACCTCAGGTGACGCTCACGTCTGTGCGCTGGAAGACAGCTGCCACCCCTTCTGCAGGGTCCACATTCCAGTGGGGAGGAGGGGAGGGGTGGAAGCATGTGTGTGAAGGGAGCTCGGAGCCCAGAAGCTGCCCCCCTCCCAAGCCCTGCCAAGTTGCACAGCAAGTGAGGAAATGGGGCTCTGTGTCTAGGACAAATGTGGGAGGCTTGTCAGCAAGGAAAGAATGGATTTGGCAGACAACCGGCTGTCTCTGACACAATGAGGGTTAGGACACGTGCCCGGGAAGGCTTTGGTGGGACAGGCAGCAAACCCTTCTCCAACAGTGGCTGCACCTGACTTGGCACCGTCAGCTCCCCGAGCCGGTCCAGAGGTGGCAGAAAGATGCTCCTCAAGGATGCGGCCCTCAGCGAGCTCTAGCCCGGCCTCGCTTCTCACAAGTGGCCTGCTGACTGCCCCTTTCTTCAGAGTCGTTCCTTTGGCTCCAGAACATTGCCCCTGTCTCCTGACAGTGCTCCCTCTTGGCCTCCCTTTTCTTAGCTGGCTCTTATTCCCCTCCCCGACCACCCAGCTGGGTGTGATCCCAGACCACCCTTTGCTTACACAGAACGTGGCTCATCTGCTCTTCCACCCCCGGCTGTCACCACGCCGCAAGTCCTCAACATCTGCCTGTGGCTCTCCACTGAGCTATCCGGTTATACCTTCAAAACAACAGGTAGGTTGGATTTTATTCACTCACCCCCCCCCCACACACACACAAACCACTTCCGCTCCCCAGCTCTCCCACTTCATGCAGAAGTTATTACAGAATAAGTGGGGCCAGTAGCAGCTGGGCCCAGAGTACTTACCTTGGGCCAGGACCACTGGCTTTGCAGCATCATCTCATCCTCCAGATGGTCTGGACTCCTCATCCTTCATCTGCATTTGATCGCTCACCGGTTTCTGCCACCTCTTCCTTCCCTGCCTGCTGGAGGCTGCAGCAGCCTCCTTGCTCATCCCCACGTGCCCCCCCCTCCACCCCAGGCTTTCTGTAAGCTCTTTCTGTAAGCTCCACCGTTGTCATCCCCGCCCCGACTCCTGCACTAGACTTGGAAGTTCATCCCTACCGCTCTGCATGAAACTTCCAAACTGCCCAACCTGGCTTTCCAGGTCCTCTGCCAACTCAGTGTTTCTTTTGGATAACTCATGTATCTTTCATTTATCTGACAAGTGTGGATCTAGAGCCTTTTATGTATGTCAGGCACGGCACCAGGCGTAAGGACACCAGCACGAACAAGACATGGACACTGCCCCTGGGGAATCCGTTCTAGTGGGAAGACATACAAAGAAAACAAACTATGATCACCGCAGATCGTGACGTGCTAAGGACATACGCAGAGGTCTTTATGCTGGCGGGGAGGCGACATCCTCATCACTGCTGCTCTTTTTCCCCTTAGCCTCCTAAAATCTCATCCTGTCCTTCCAACCTCCAGAGCCCCTCTCCAGATGACACGGATCCTTCCCTTCATTCACTCATTCGACAAATATTGAGCTACTATGCACAGGCGCTGAATCAGACATTGGGATGCAGCAGAGGATAACTACACTGCTACATTCTCTGACCTTCTGCTCTAATTGAGGGCCAGTTGAGGTTTGTGAGACAGCTCATAAACCATAGACATGTAATGGGTGGTGAATTGGGGTCCTGAAAGAAAAGCCACGGTATACTCGGGCTGGGGAATTTGAGGAAGGTTTAATAAAGGGATTACCTCCTAAGGTGTGGACGAGCTAATAGAGGAGCACAACACAGGTAGCCGGACCTGGGTGAGTACAGGGAGGGGAGGGTGCAGTTACCAGACCTGGAGAGGCTGTTGTGAGACCCTTTTGCCAGGAACTGGGGCCAAGGCCATTGAGGGGGCCAGTGGGCAGCAGCCACCCTGCAGGGAGAGAGCCGATCCAGGGATTAACACCCTGGCCTCCTATCCACTCCCTTCCTGTATCCTGCCTGTTCTCTGCTGAATGGAAGCCAGAGGGCATGGTACCTATCCAGGCAGGCAGAGTGGCCAGCCTCCCAGGCCCTGTGCAGGGTGGAGAGATGGAGAGTGAGCAGATCAGATCAGGAGGAGCAAGTGAAAGGGGCTAGGTCAGGGTGGGGAAGGAGAGCTGTCAGAGCAGGGCCCTCCCTGCATTAATGGGGCCAGCCGCATGGAAAAGCATTCCGAGGAGAGAGGGAAGAGCAAGCACAGGAGGTCTGAGGCAGGGTGTGGGTCCCTAGACCCTGGAGAGCAGAGGGAGAGAGGGTGCTGGGGAGGATCAGGGGGCCAGGGGGCAGCACGGCCCACACAGCACAGAGCCTGAGTCAGGGCTTTCGCTGCTCTTCAGAGTGAGATGGATCACCAGGCAGTGACAGTCGTTGACTCAGCTTGTCAAAGGGTCATTCTGGCTCCTGGGTGTCCTGGCTAGAAGGACATGAGAGATGCCATTTCTCTTCAGTTACTTTCCTGTGGTCTGGTATTTAACAAACACGATCAAGCTGGGGGGAAGCGAGTCCTGGCCCCAGGACTGCTCCCTGCATCCTGAGCCCTGAACCTAGGGGAGAGGAGGAAACACAAACACACACAGATAATTAATTCCCTCCTCTGGGCGGTTGCAGTGTTGTCAGGGAGACAGATAAACACCAGAACCTGCTTACCACCACTCACCAAGACAGAGGAGCCAGGGTCAATAGAGGGCCGGACTTAAGGGATAAAGCAGCGCTGAGATCTGAAGGGGAAGGGAGGGTGTGAGCAAGTGAAGCTTCTGGAAGAGGTAAGGATTGAGGAGGGCAGAAAGAGCTTGACCCAGCCTTGGGTGATCCAGCCTCGGGGACTCAACTGCCCTAGCGCTGCCCTCCTGTAGTCTTCTCCCGTGAGGTTACTTTGCTGTCAGCGGGAACCAGATTCTCCTGGTGGAGCTGGCGGAAGTCCTCCCACCCTCGCCAGGGCACTGGCCCTCAGATTGTACCCCCGCGGGGCAGGTTGGGTTTTGGAGTGTGTCTGCCAGCTCTGTACCAGCCTTGCCCCAGGAAAGGGGTCACCTGATCTGGCAGGGTCCAGGGCTGGAAGGGGCCCTGGCCCAGCCCCTTTACTCAGATGAGTTGCTGATGATCTGGGAGGCTTTTAAATTGAAGGGCCAGGATCCTCGGAGGCTCTTAGAAGTGCTTGTTATGACCAGAGGGATGACCCAGGCCTTATCAGTTATTTGCCATCATGAAAAAGCCCTGGGGCCCCAAATTCTAATGGTGTTTCTTTTGGATTTTTAGGCATTCATTTATGCATTTTTTTAAACTACTGATCTAGTAGAAGTGGGTCTACCTTACTCCTGTTTAACTCAGGCTCGTACTGAAACGAGTCTTTAATTCTCTGATGTCACCTGACCGTGCCCAGGTACAAGTGGGGAGCAGCTGGCCTGAGGGTACAGATTTCCCATGGACACTCTCACTCCTGGAATCGAGTTCAAGGTATTTTGGGTAAAATACCTCCTGTTGGAGCCGGGGGCTCACCATCATCTCTCTTTTATTATGGTATTGTTGTTTTTTTTCCTAGTTTACTAAAAAGTTATTTAATCTTGAATAGATAATAGATATATGCCTACAATATAACATTTAAAAGACAGAAAAAGATATAAGTAATAACTAAGCGTCCCCCTTCTCCCCTCTCTCCCACATGTCCAGTTCTCTTCCCTGGAGGCCTCCAGTATGTCAGTGTCAATATCACCTGATGTATTTTTCAAGAAATAGTCTATGCATCAAACACGAATGCCTGTATATACTTTCTTCCCTTTTTATATAATGGGAGATGCTGCATAAACTACCCATGTTTCACCCCCCACCCCGCCCTGCCGACTTCCCAGTGTATATTTGGCGATGGTTCCATGTTCATAATAAAAAGCTACTTCTTTCTGTTTTATGGCTGTACCGTGTCCCATTGTATGGCTCTACCATGGCTTACTTGTTTAACCCATTCCAAGTGGAGGGTCATACAGGTGGTTTCCAACCTCCTCCTGCTATTTCAAGCATGAATGTGACAAGTGGCTTTATGCCTCTGGGATTTCATTGCCTGTGACTACTAGCTAGATAGATGTGCAGGTAGGACGTTTGCCTTCCCAACCTTCTCTCCACCCCAATGCTCAAACATCTCTGACCACCTCCACCAAAGCCTGCTCTCTGCTGCTGCTGCTGAGTCACTTCAGTCGTGTCCGACTCTGTGCGACCCCATAGACGGCAGCCCATCAGGCTCCCCCGTCCCTGGGATTCTCTAGGCAAGAACACTGGAGTGGGTTGCCATTTCCTTCTCCAATGCATGAAAGTGAAAAGTGAAAGTGAAGTCGCTAGACCCTCAGCGACCCCATGGACTGCAGCCTACCAGGCTCCTCCATCCATGGGACTTTCCAGGCAAGAGTATTGGAGTGGGGTGCCATTGCCTGCTCTCTAGTGGGCATCAAACTGGGAGTCCTTGAGGGTAAAAGCAGCGGGGAGACTGGGCTTTAAAGCCAGATTATGGCGTTTCTCAACCTCAGTCTGGGCTTCCCTGATGGCTCAGCGGTAAAGAATCTGTCCACGATGCAGAGACGTGGGTTCGATCCTTGGGTCGGGAAGATCCTCTCAAGGAGGAAATGGTAACCCACTGCAGTATTCTTTCCTGGGAAATCCCATGGACAGAGGAACACACACACACACACACACACACAATTGTAGTCTACTGATATTTGGGGCGAGATTTGCTTGCATTGTAGGACATTTAATAGTAACTGTGACCTCCACCTGCTAAATGCCCTTAGGATCTCACAGGTCTTTTGTTTGTTTGTTTTTAATTTATTTATTTGGTTGCACCAGGTCTTAGTTGCAGCATGTGGGATCTATTAATAGTTCCCTGACCAGGGATTGAACCCAGGCCCCCTGCATTGGGAACAAGAAGTCTTGGCCACTAGACCACCAGGGAAGTCCCTTCTCCCAGATCTGACAACAACCACCACAATAAATATCTCCAGACGTTGCCAAAGTTCCCCAGGGAGCTACACCCCTCCTCACCTTAGGAACCACTGAACTAAAATTAGGCACCAGGGCTGCATATTCAGACATCGGAGAGAGCTGTCTGAAAAGAATTGGGAGCAGTCAAGACTTTTTCCCCCCTCTCATATCAGAATAAATCTCCTTTGGCTGATTCCTTTAATTTCTTTGAAGCTAGACCACAGAAATGTTCTAGAAGACAGTGTGTGTAACACTTCAGAGCTTGCATAGGAATCCTGGCTGTGCAGCTTGCTAGCTCTGTGACCTTAGGCAAGTTACTTTTCTCATCTGTAAACCGGAGATAATAGAAATACCTACGTCCTGGGGTCCCTGGGAGGATTCCTTGAAATAATATGTGTAAATGCTCAGAACAGTGCGTGGTGTGTGACCAGTTGTGGCAGGACAGGTTCCTGGGACACTGTGATTTGTGTACAGGACATGTTTGGGGAGAGCCTTTAGGATGCATACTTGTCAAGTAGGGAGGGGTGAGGGAGGGCAGGGAGAGAAGGCCAGCCTCCCTGGGGGAGCCCAGGAGTTGTGAGGAGTCTTCAGAGCTGTCCTGGCTTGGAAGGAGGAACCATCAACAAACATGGGCTGCCTCCAGGGAGCCGACATGACCTTGGGTGAGGTGGCTCTCTAATGGAAAGGGCAGTCAGCCACATGGAAAAAGGACCATGTGGAGGGACCCGGATAAGCACAAACAGTTGCAGCATCTCTGCCAGCAGGGGGAGCCAGAGCGTCAGTCCTGAAAAGGGAGGGTCCGCGGTGTGAGTGCTCATTGGCCAGTTTTATGAGGCTATATATATATGTTTTTTTTCCTCTCTCTTTCTTCTTTAAAATATTTACTTATTTGACTGTACCAGGTCTTAGTTGTGGCATGTGGGAATCTAGTTTCCTGGCCAGGAATTGAACCCAGCATTGAGAGTGTGGAGTCTTAACCACTGGAGCACCAGACAAGTCCCTCAGACTATATTTCAATAGAAGGAAAGTGCTTTTAAAACACTCTGGACCCCCAGGAATGCCTCCCAGACTAACAACGCCTCATGCCTGCTTTCAGCACCCTGCTTATCCCTCCCTTGTTCTCTCTTCTTACTGCCCTACTGGAATCAGGAGGGGTGCTGTCAGCCACCCCAGCCACAGGGCCCTTGAGGCAGAGGGCGGGGCCCCAGGTGGTTGGATCTTCCCTGTCCTCCGCCATGTGGCTTAGGCCACATCTCTTGGCCTGTTGGGAGTTTAGTTTCTTCGTTGATAATTGGATGCTGCCTTCCCAGAGAGGCGTGGGATGATTAAATAAGATACTACACCACAGCAGTTCTCACAGTGTGGTCCTTGGGTCATCAGGACTGGGATGACCCATCTGGGAACTTTGTGTTCAGTTAAGTTGTGTCTGAATCTTTGCGACCCCATGAACTGCAGCACGCAGGCTTCCCTGTCCTTCACCATCTCCTGGAGTTTGCTCAAATTCATGTCCATTGAGTCGGTGATACCTTCCAACCACCTCATCCTCTGTCACCCTCTTCTACTCCTGCCCTCAATCCCAGCATCAGGGTTTTGCCAATGAGTTGACTCTTTGTATCATGTGGCCAAAGTATTGGAGCTTCAGCATCAGTCCTTCTAATGAATACTCGGGGTTGATTTCCTTTAGGATTGACTAGTTTGATTTCTTTGCTGTCCAAGGGACTCTCAAGAGTCTTCTCCTGCACCACAGTTCGAAAGCATCAATTCTTCGGCACTCAGCCTTGTTGATGGTCCAACTCTCACATCTGTACATGACCAGAAATGTGAATTCTCAGGACCCACAGCAAACTCACTGAATCAGGAGTGCTGGGAATGAGCCCCAGGGATCTGTGTTTTCACAAATCCTCCAATATACCTAATGCAGCTCGAGTTTGGGAAATACTGGCAGATGGGGCAGCACTTAGCTCAGTGACTGGATCCTAAGGGGAGCCCTGTCAACCTTAGCATGAACGTCATTTTCTGGGCTTGAGGTCAGGTACCTGTGAGCAGAGCGCCACCTGCTGGTTCGACGCACAGCCAACTTCACATGTACACATGAGGTTCACACGCAGCAACTCAGCCTAGACCTCTGGGCAAGGACAACAGTGCTATGACACAGACTCCTCTCCTCGTTCCCCTCCACTCTGCCTGGAGAGATCAGGTTAAAGTGAATGTCAACGGCAGCTTTAAAGGGCCAGGACAGGTCATCGAAGACAACAGCAGTGTGTGTGTTTGCATCAGCAATAACAGGTACCCTTTCCCAAGGGTTTGCGTGTCAGACACTGTAGAGGAAGCAGATAAATAGATGCCTGCCCTCCTTCCTCTGCCCGCTCATGCATGAACTCCCACTGGGGCCACAGGGCTGAGGGCGGCCTTGATGACCTAGTCACAGGCCAGCAAGGGGGGCCGCCCGTGGTGCTAGGCCAGCAGCGTGTCCCGTGTGGTCACCTGCTCTATTTGGCCACCCAGCTCCCCTGGGTGGGAGAACTTTGAAATGTCTTGCTTTATATCCTAGTTATTTGTGTGCGTGTGTGTGTGTGTGTGTCCTGCACTCGACTGTGAGCCTCTTGCCCAACTCCTTGCCTTTGTTTGTTTTCTGCCTGTACTGGGTGACTTGTGGATCTTAGTTCCCTAACCAGGGATCGTACCCAGGCCCTTGGCAGTGAAAGCATGGAGTCCTAACCACTGGATCTCCAGGGAATTCCTGGTGGCTCCTTGCCTTGTACTGTGCAGCCCTCTAGCACTGTGGGATATTAGGTTTGTGCTGCCTCGGGTATTTGGAACAAATGCTGGAAAGTTTTGAACCAAAGGGCAGGAAGATCACAGATAGAGCAAGAGAGAGAAAGAGAGGAAGCAGGTGCCCACTAAACCCTCTCTGAGTGGCTCAGAAAACAAAGGACAGTGACACGAAGTGGCAGGAGACAGACCTCTCCTGGGGGAAGTCTTAAAGGAGACTGGAGGCTCCGTCTGGGGAAGACAGATGGAAGAAATACAGTTTTCAGGGATGAGAAGGGAATGCCCCACAGATGGACCTCTAGCAACATCCCACCTCAGTGGCACCGGGAACATGATGCCACACTGCAGTGGGAGAAATGGAAGACGGCGATGTCGCTGGGTCCCCATTCTGTGTGTGGATCCCTCCTAAGGCCGAGAACCTTGAGCAGGGAGCTCGCTGTTTAACAGGGGGTTGAAAAAAAGCAAAAACAAACCCAAACCCCTCGAACTGTAAGGCTTCCTCCTGAGGGAGGGCTCTGTGGCATGGGAGTGGGGGGACAGTGAACAGACTGATCCTGACTGGCTTCTGCCACCCTGGCCCCCAGGGGTGCTGCTGCTTCTCACTGTCCGGCCCACATTTGACAGAAACATTCCCGGTGACGCTGGTAGCACAGGGACAGGCTGGAGACCGATCACGGTGCTGAGGATGGAAGGGCAGAAGGGGAGTGAACGTGGAGTGTGGGTCATTGGGCTGCTTGGCGCTGGCAGCTCCAGGGGGCAGCAGCCCTGACCTGATACGAGGGTCATCTGAGGCTCCCACGCCTAGCCCTCTGAGGACCAGATGGACCACACCTGGTAGTACCCAGCGCCTTCTGCCTCCACTTAGAGGGCATCAAAGTTTCAGCGCACCAGGCAGGAGCCTCTTCAAGGCATCTTGATGCCTTTATGATGAAACCCACGAGGCCCATCCCTAAAACCATTACTTTACATCCTGCAGGAACCTCAGCATTAGATCAGGTCACAGACATCTAGAAACAAGAGGGTTGGGATTTCTCTGGTGGTCCAGTGGTTGAGAATCCGCCTTGCAATGCAAGGGACGCAGGTTCGATCCCTGGTCCGGAAAGATCCCATGTGTCGTGGAGCAACTAAGCCCAGGTGTCGCAACTATAGAGCCCTCATGCCACAACTAGAGAGTCCATGTGCCCTAACGAAAGATCCCCAAGAATACAACGGAGATCCTGCATACTGCAGCTAAGACCCAGTGCAGCCAAAAAAAACCAAAAAACAAAACCAGAGGGTTGTGTGATCACGAGTCCATAGGAGACGTGGCCTTTGCCCTCAAGGAACTTAAACAGTGCATGACAGCATCTGATTATATACTAACAGGCAGCCATTCAACAAACGCATATTAGTACCTGGTGCGCCCAGGAGCAGCCTGAGATGCTGGGGATACTGTGATGAATAAGACAGGCGTCCTTGTGGAGCCAACAGGCTGCTGGGGGAGGGAGACGTAGAGCGTCTGAACACCACGTGAGGGGAACCGGTAGCTTTAACAGGAGCTGAGGTGGCCGAGGGCGTGAGGGATGTTTGGCGGGGCCTGAAGGATGAGCCAGCCAAGGGAAGTGGGTGCCACGGTGTGGAGGACAGAGGGGTCTCCGAGCGGCGCGGGGCTGGCTGGGCCTTGAAGAGCAAGTCAGCCTTGAGGAAGCTGAGGGGCGGATAGTGAAGCCATCGGTCTGGCTGCTCTGGCCTCACGATTGTGTGAGAAGGAAGGAGGGGAGAGGAGAGGCCGAACTTGAGTGGCCCGCAGGATCCACAGGGAAATGGCCGGGGACAGAGTACTTTCAAGTTAGCAATGGGGAGCTCGGGTGCAGGCCAGACGGGGGTGCCACTGAGTCTCCTGACACGGACGCTAAGAAGGAAGACTGGTTGGCAGAGGAAGGAAGGAGACAGGTCTCCTAAAGGACAGGAAACCTCAGAGAACTGTCTGTAGGAGTTCGGAGAGCAGTTCTCAAGGAGGGGAGCAGGAGAGGCTCCCCTGCGCCAAGTGCTGACGACGGTTCTAGAGCTCTGAGAACTGGGCAGGAGCACAGGACCGTTCCGGTAAAGACGAGCATCCGCAAGGCACTGCCTGGGTCTCCACCTGCTCCCAGAAGCGCACTTTCCTTCTCTCACCTTCTTGGCCAAAAGCGCCCCCAGAGGCCCCAGCAGCGGGTCCACAGCGGCCGGCCAGCCCCGGGCCTTCGGGAAGAGGAGGCCCAGCTCCTCTGCCTGGACTCAGGGGCCGCCCGTTCCGGGCGGCTAACTGACTCATGGTGGGAAACCAGCACTGCCCTCGAGCTGCAGAGATGAAAGTGGCCACAGGCCGCCGAGGGGAGGCAGGTGGGGGATGAGCAGGCGGGGGCAGGCCTCCGCTCACCCCTTCACGCCTCCCAGTGGAAGGCACCTCTCTCTCCTGCAGCCTCTGGCAGGGGTGGGAGGAGGCCTCTCTGCTTCCAGGAAACCCCACCCTGGAGAAAGCCGTGCTTTCTCCTTTGGGAGAAGAGGGCCCTTCAGACATCACTGCAGGCCCCAGGACCAGACCCGCTGCTGCTTTGGGCCAGGCCTCAAAGGGGGATGGGGGGGGGTGGCTCTGGGTACCGGGACTTGGGCCACATCCAGGGAGCAATGAGGAGGCTCCAGAAACCAAGGTGCAACCACCCCGATCCAGGAACACCTGTGCCACCTACAGCCATTAACTTTGCCTATTAGCTTTTCCCTCCTCAGGCCCTCCCCCTTCCCTGCTCTGACAGGTACACAGTTTGGGGGGGCCGTGATGTGACTGGGAGAGGGATGAAACGTGGGAATGGTGGGAGGCAGGCAGCGGTGAGGAGCAGAGGTTGGAGGCAGGTGGGCTATTCTGAACAATTCACTCTTCTTCTTGGAGCCCGAATTTTCTCATCAGCATGGAAGTAGGAGTATTTTGAGGCCGGCACTCCTTAGACAGCTGTCGGGAGTAAACAAGCAAAGGAATGAATTTTCCAAACTGTCAAAATTAAGTACACTGTTGGTGGTTGCCACGACCATGATTTCATCAGGAGTTCTCAGCGTGAAGTCCATGGAGCCCAGTCTGGGGGGATCTGTGGAGTGTCTGAAATAACGTGTAAAAATGCATGTGGGGGCGTCTTTCTGGGGTGAGCATCCATAGCTCTCAACAGCTCTTTAAAGAAATCTGGGACTAACAAAGTTTAAGATTCAGACACAGGGTGGTCCAGTGGTTAAGACTCTGTTGCCAGTGCAGGGAGCACAGGTTCAATCCCCGGTCGGGGAACTAATATCCCACATGCCATGCAGCAGGGTCAAAACCTTTTTTTTCCAAAAAAAAAAAACCACACACACACACACACACACAGCACACATCCATCCCGGTCACTTTCGAGATGAGTTAGAGATGACTCAAGGTGATTCCTCGATCTGCCCCTCCCGCAGAGCAGCCAGAGGCAGGGCCCCATCCTTGCTCACAGTTCAGGGTGTGGATGGTGAGAGACAAGAGAACCAGGGAGCCCCGGGATGGGAGAGGGGAGGCCCTTCCAAGTTGCTGGACAAGTGAGTCACCCTCCCAGCATCCTTTTCCCAGAAATCCCCCCAACAAAAGGCTCAGACACAGGAAACACAACAAGCACACCCTCTCCCTCACACGGTCCTGAGATGACCTCTGGTTCTCAGTTTCCTCTTCTGGGGAAGTTAAAGATGCTTTATGGAAAACCAATTACTGAGTACCAGATTCATGTTGGATGCTTGGCTGGAATCCCATGAAGGGCACCCTTTCAAGAGGCCTCTCCCTGACCAGCCAGTCACAGTCAACCCGCTCCTCTCCTGCACCCTCCACTTATTCTCCTAGTCCCTGTTTTCTCCCCTCCCTACCGTTCTGTATAATAGAGGCTGTTTCCGTGCGTTCCTTCCATTCTCTCTCCTCCACGAGACTACAGTCTTGCCATGGGTAAGAGGCATGTCAATGTTGATGGCTGTATATCCACGCTAAGCACAGTGCCTGCTATCTCGTGGCCACTCAGATCCCTGTTAAATGAATGCACGACTGTCTCTAGTTGTCACAACAGCCTCATGAGGTAGGTTATCACATCCATTGTACAGAAGAAGAAACTGAGGTTCAGAGACTCAGAGACTTGCTTTGGGGCACAGTCTGTTATCACCAGACTTTAGCTCTACTCCCTCCCCTTGAAAGGACTTGGAGAATGAGAAAACCTAAGGGTCAGAAGAGAGAGCTGGGCCCAGCATAATGGCTCCAGTTCAGCCACCACCCTGTGCTCGGCCTTCCCCAGCTGAGTTCCCCCAACCTCTCGTCACAGCCCAGGACGTCTCAGTCATCAATCTGCAGCCACAGGGCTGGAGGCTATCCAGACTGGCCTGTTTATTTCCAAGCCAAGAGAGAATCAGTCCTTCCCTGCCAACCCCAGAGCAAGATACAGCTGGGAGTCCACATCCCCCCCCTCAAGCCTTAACATAGCAGATAAATTAGTGAAATCTTGTATAAAACATTGTACAGGGGGAAATACATACATATATATAGAGCCAGTGCTGGCACTGGGGTGCGGTTGGCTTTTTAGACACAGGTGACCAGATCCTGCCCCATCAGAGCACCTGCCCACCCCAGCACTCTTTCCCTGAAGTGGTCATCTGCTACCCTCTACCCTGGTACTGTGAGTGGTTAGCACACATCAGAGGTCCAACATCGTGCCCCCAAAGGGAACTGCTTCCTGGGTGCCCCCACCAGCCTGCTCCTCTGAGGTGGGCACCCCCTGCCCTATCCCCTCACCCAGGTAGCCTGCCTTGGCCTGGCCCCAGGAGTTCAACCCCCCAAGACCTGAAGACAAGATGGACCAAGGAATACTGTTCCCTGATATGTCTGATGGCCAGACACCATCTACACCAGGACTTTTTTTGAAAGTGGAAGGGGTTCTAATTCACTGGAAAACAGGCCTAAATCCAGACTTTCCACAAACAACAAATGGTCACCCTACTGATCAGGCTTCCCTGCTCTGAATGGGCCTGGTCCTGCACTCTTGACTTTCCAAATCACGGTCCCTACTCGCAGCAAACTCTTCTCAGACCTCTATTCCCATCTCTGTCGCCTTCTACTCTCCAAGGCCTTCTGGCATCTTGGTTACACATCACAAGGCCTCAATAATATTGGGGACCTGTAGTCCTGGGGTTGGGAGGGGTGGTTGGGATGATGCCCCTCCAAATCCCATACAGGACCTGACCACCACTCAAGGCCTTTGGTGTCAAGCCCCAGGCTTTCTGGCTCCTTGGGCCCAACCCCCCAAATCATGGCTGCCTGGGTCTGAGTAGAAAAGCAAGCCTCCACCGTGCCTTCCATCCCAAACTTGCCAAGTCTCCCCTCTCTAGGCCCTTCTGTAGCTCAAGGCCAGGGAGAAATGAACCACCAATTCCCCCATCCCCACTCACGGAGAGTGCAAAGCACTTTGTTCCGGTACCTTCCCCACTTGTTGTGCCTGCATATTCCTGATCCCACTTCAGTGTGGCTTTCATACCAGCAACCCCAGGTATCACCTCTGGATTGGCAACTGGTGGACAGGTGGAAGCTGAGAGCAACCTGTAGCACCCTGCACCCCCACCCAGACAGAGCTGGTCCCCAGCCCCTCATGAGAGCCTGACCGGCAACCACAGCCATTCTGATGGGTTCCCATTGGGTTCCCATTGGGAGCCAGTGCCCCTGCCCTTCCTTTTAGAACCTGCTCAGCAGGGCTGCTTGGAAAGCTGCTTTCAGTAAGCCCTACTAAAGCAAATAGTCCCAGATAGTGAAAACTCAGGCTCTGGGTCCTTAAAGGTCCTTCTCTTCTCCCTTCTCCTCCCTCCCACCCTCTTCTGCAGACAGTCCACAGCCACACCAAGGCTTTGGGAAACAGAAGTCCAATCCTGATCTTCCTGGGGCCAAGGCTTCACTCGTTGTCCATCTGTCTGTCTTTGGGAAACAAAGACTCTTCTGTGTCTGAGTGAGGCCACCTAACACCAGTTGCATCCTTCCCAACCCCACCAAAACAAGCGCCTGGATCCAACCCCTTGCAGGAGAGCTGAGAAAACCCTGAGCTCAGGACGTGGCCTTCCAATGGGCCCCTGAGTAGGCATAGGAGATGGGATGGCGGGTCCCAGGCCTCACAGTGAATGTGTTGATGGAGCTTCCGTACTGCGTGTTGTTGTGGGGAGACCTGGCAGGAAGCAGGAGAGAGATGAGGTTAGTATCTGCAGCTGGTTAACCATCACCCCGAGAATCTCCCCAGGGCCATCAGAGGAAGGATGGAGCTGCCCCTCAAGCCCAGGGCTTATCCTCCCCAGTGGAACCCCAGTATTGACTCATCAGCCACAGGGTTCCCTCCTGTCCAGGCCCTGTTGCCAGAGTACATGCCCAATACCCTCCTTCTCAGAACCCTTCCCTCCTAGCCTGGCTCTGGATGCAACTCGGTGATGGGAAATCTCAGCACTCAAGGACCACTCAGCTCTCCCCGACCCCACACGGGGACTCTAGGAAGACGGAGTCAGGAGAGAGAAGACAAAGGAGACAGTGGGTGTTAGGGAAGCGGGCCTTCCTGCCCCTTCTCTCTGCCCTGAGAGCCAGGAGGGAGAAAACCAAATGTCCAGGCTGATGGCTGCAGCCTGGCCAGCTCCGGGTGGTCTGGGGGTGAGCCTCCCTCTCCCCTGCTTTCCCAGCCCAGCCCCGCTCTCCCCTGCCTTCCCTGCCTAGCCCCCGTCTCCCCTGCCTTCCCTGCTCAGCTCCCCTCTCCCCTGCTTTCCCAGCCCGCTGCTCACCTGCCGGTGGCCTGCGTGCAGCCGTAGTCGCCGCCGCCGCCGCCGCCGAGAGCTTTGTACTTGGCCTCTCCGCGAGGGGCCTCCAGGGACACCTTCCGCGAGTGCAGGCCGCCGGGGGGCCCGCGGCCAGCCGAGTTGACGCGCCGCATCTCTGGGCCGCTGGGCGCTGCGAAGGGGCCCCCGGGCTGCGGCCCGAAGCAGTTGGGGAAGCTCAGGCTGCGGCCGGTGCCGCCGCGGGGCGGCCCTGGGTTGCGGTGGGGCTCCCCGACGTACAGGCGCTTCTTGATGAGCGAGCGGCCCCCACCCACGCCGGAGAAGCGCTCTAGGCCCCGGGCTGGACCTGGATCCGCGAAGTGAGAGAAGACGCGGGGTGGGCCCGCATTCGCGGGCTGCCCCAAGTCTGAGAAATTGTTCCGGGGAGGCGAACCCCGGCGCCCCAGATACTGCAAGGGGGCGGCCGGGGGCTCGGGGTCATTGCTGAATTCTGGCGGCGGCGGGATGACCTCAAAGTTGAACTCCTCCTCCTTGTCTTCCTCTGGCTTGTGGGAAGGAGAAGGAGGGGAGGAGAAAGACTTGGGCAGCAGGCGGCCCTGGAGGAGGCTGGAGGGCGCTGGTCTCTCCCAGGCCGCGGAGGCCTGGGGCTTCACCTTTGTCCAGCTGGGCCCGCTGCACGACTCCGTGTCCTCTGGGTCCCTGCGGGGCTGGAGTTCCCACTGACAGAGTCCTTTGGGTTGTCCTGGCGAGGTTAGCTGGGGGACCTTCTCAGTCTCCTTGGACACCTTGGGGACCACAGTGAAGGAGTTGGGCTGGCCCTCGTTGTACAAGATGGTATCAGACCCTGCCTTGGGCTGGCTGGGGCCTTGGAGACTCCCTGGCAGGGAGGACCGGCCCAGGGCGGCCCCCCTGGGCCTCCCCTTCTGGGCCCTCTGCTTGGCCGCAAGGAGCAGGGCCATCGGGGAGCCCCTCTCCACCACCTCCCCCGTCACCGGGTGCCTGAGGAGTTCGTCAGCAGCCTGGGATGAGACTGGGGCTTTGGGTGGCAGCTCCTGGGGCTCCTTCACCGCCACAGGCTTGCCTGACCCTGCAGCTTCTCCTCTGGACAGGGTGGGCATCACCACAGCCACCTCTCTGCTGGAGCTGTTCTGGCTGCAATGGGGCTTGTAGAGACACGGCACCTCTTCTCGCCCAGGTGATATCTTTGGGGGGAAGGCTGGAGATGAGAGGGCTCCCTGTGTAGGAGGCTTACTGGTCTCTGAGGAGTGCCCCTCTACCTCTGGCTTGGAGGGCACTGCAAGTTCTTCATGTTCTGGCTTCTCCCACTGCCCAGCTGGGACCAGGTTCTTTTCTGCTATCAGTTGGGAAGATGTGATGGGTAGAGGTGTGGCCTTGGGTGGTGTGGCTGGCCCAGACGTGGCTTTGGGTGTTGTGGCTGGTCCAGGTACGGCTTTGGGTGTTGTGGCTGGTCCAAGCATGGCCTTGGGTGGTGTGGCTGGTCCGGGCATGGCCTTGGGTGGTGTGGCTGGTCCGGGCGTGGCCTTGGGTGGTGTGGCTGGTCCGGGCGTGGCCTTGGGTGTTGTGGCTGGTCCAGGTACGGCCTTGGGTGGTGTGGCTGGCCCGGGCGTGGCCTTGGGTGGTGTGGCTAGTTCAGGTGTGGCCTTGGGTGGTGTGGCTGGCCCGGGCGTGGCCTTGGGTGGTGTGGCTGGTTCAGGTGTGGCCTTGGGTGGTGTGGCTGGTTCAGGTGTGGCCTTGGGTGGTGTGGCTGGTCCGGGCGTGGCCTTGGGTGGTGTGGCTGGTTCAGGTGTGGCCTTGGGTGAGGTGGCTGGTCCAGGTGTGACCTTGGACTGGAGTGGTGTGTTTGGCAGAGGGGTGGTGGATAGAGGTGGCAGATTCTTGGCCACAGGCTTGGGGAATTTGCTGTTATCATCTCTGTTTTCAAAGATTCTTCCCCCTTCTGGCTGAGGTTTGGGAGGCAGAGACCCTCTGCTGGGCCTGGCCTCCTTCTCAGCTAATGAGGAAAGCTGGGCCTCCAGCTTCTTCCGGATCTCCCAGACGCTAGGAGTTGGTGCGTCTTGGGGGAGGTAGTCCACAGGAGGGAGGATCAGGCTGGTGGCAGCCTTCTTTGGCCGGCTGCAGGGACTCTCCTCAGGAACACTTGAGGGGGCCTCCTTCTCTGGCGGGCTCGGGGGGGCCTCCTTCTGTAGCAGACTCGGGGGCGCCTCTTTCGCAGGCAAGCTGGGACGCTTGTGGTCCTCTCTTTCCTGAGAGGCTGCCGTTGGACCTGGTCTGTGACTGGCGAGCCGGTCCTCTCTCCTGGAGCCGCAAAGATAGGCTGACAGCTGGTCCCGCAGCTTTGCCATCTGGCTGGGGTCCCGCCAGTCCATGGGCTCCGAAGACACTGTCTCCTCCGGGCTGGGGGGTTCAGGTTTGGGTTTGGGAGCAGGAGAGCCAGACTTGGGTCTTTTCATCAAGCCAGCAGGTGCAGGGGCTGCCTTCTCAGCAGGTGGCAGAGGAGGGGCGGCTGGGGGCAGCGGGGGTGCTGGCGGAGGGAGTGGGGGTGCAGGAGGGGGCAGGGGAGGGGCTGGAGGTGGCGTCTCGGCTTGTTCACTGCTCTGGACCTGAGGCTGGCCCCGCCTCGGACCGGCCGGTGCCACAGCACCGGGCTCCTTGGGGAGCGCTAGCTCAGCAGCCCTGTCGGGGTAGGCCTGGCACGCAGAGCGGATATGGAAGCTGGGAGGCAGTGAGGGTCGAATGGGGCCCTTCTTGGTGGACTCTTTGTCCTCAGGAGGAGTCCCTTGTGCCTCTGGAATAGAGATGGACGAAGTCCTGACTGGGGTTGGGGGAGGCACCTTGAATGACCGGGGGAAGGTGAGGTGGGACTCCGGACCTGGGAGGGCCTCCGTGGGCTCAGCAGGGCTCCTGGGGGCGCTGCTTCTGGGGGCCTCTGGCTGCCTGCCATTCAGCGCCACTTCCGATTTCCACTTGGTGACACCCCCAGCGGGGAAGAGGCGTGTCCCCATGGTATGAGGAGACCCTGGGGCTGGGGGTGTCAGGGCTGGCAAGAGGGGTAGAGGTGGGGCTTGAACGGCCTGGGGTGGGGCGGGCGGAATGAAGTCAGGAGGCGTGGGTGTGGATGGGGAGGAAACGGTGGGTGGCGGGGGAAGGGCCCCCATTCCTGGGGGCAGAGCTGGGGCTGTGCTGGGTGGGGGTGGGGGTGGTGATTCCAGCAGGGGAGGAGGTGGGGGAGCTGTGGAGGGTGGAGGTGGCGGTGAGAACTCTGGAGGCTGCAGAGCGCCTAGGGGTGGCGCCGGCGCTGGGCCTGGAGGAGGTGGGGGGATGAGTAAGTCCTGGCCATAGTGCCCAGGCCTTAGGTCCCCCACAGAGCTGTATAGTCGGAGGTTGCCATTGACGAGCGTGCTGGTGCCTGAAAGGAGGGAGAGGCAGAGGTGAGGAGGGTGAGTGGGCAGTGCGGGCTTGCTGACCTCCTGAGAGAGCAGCTGGCTGGTTTCGTGAACACCAAGCGAGAAGCAGCCATGTCTCCAGTCTCCTGACCTCTCCTGGGAGGGACCCTCTGCTTTCCAGGGAGGGACCCCTGCCCCTGCCTGTCCCTGGCACAGCCTCTGGAGCCTGTGCTGAATTTTCTCCATTGGCTTCCAAGGCTCAGGCTTCACGCTTCTCTGCCCTGCTCACAGTCCTATATATAATCCCTTTTCTCTTCAGTTAGCCCCTTGGAGTGCACCGGGTGTTTCTTACAGGTGCCTCAGCTGGTACAAAGCCAGAAACGCCAGGGTTCAAATCCAGGCTCTCCACTTACTAAATGTGTGACCTTGGACACACTGGTTAAACTTGCTGAGCCTCAGTTTCATTATCTGTAAAATGGGAATAACGTCAGCAATTGCCTCTTAAAGCTGTTGTGAGCATTAAGAGAATTTATGTAAAAGCATGGAAAGAGCTTATCAGGTGCTGCTGCTGCTACTGCTGAGTTGCTTCAATCGTGTCCGACTCTGTGCAACCCCATAGATGGCAGCCTGCCAGGCTCCCCGGTCCCTGGGATTCTCCAGGTAAGAACACTAGAGTGGGTTGCCATTGCCTTCTCCAGTGCATGAAAGTGGAAAGTGAAAGTGAAGTTGCTCAGTCGTGTCCGACTTTTAGCAACCCCATGGACTGCAGCCTACCAGGCTCCTCCATCCATGGGATTTTCCAGGCAAGAGTACTAGAGCGGGGTGCCATTGCCTTCTCCATATCAGGTGCTAGGTCCAGAGAATGGTAATCACTTTGATTACTACCACCTGTGCTTAACTTTTCATTCTGCATAAGACGGGGAAGCTGGGAAAGATAGGAAGTCATGGATGGAAGTAGGGGCCTGGACACCTCGGTGAGGAAGTTTGGGTGAAAGTTTGGGAGGAAGAAATCTGCGTGAGCAACTCCTGCTTTCTAAAGATCCTGAATCTACCAAGAACCCAGAGAACCTCACAGAGAACTGGAATGGACTCTGGACTGCCGGATGGATGGGGTGTGTAGAAATGAATTGACTTGGATGATTCAGGCACTAGAGAGATACTGAGTCCTCCACCCTGGCCCCAGAGGCTCAAATCCCTATCCCCCGGCCCCAGTCCCTGCCCCCTCCCTAGTGTCTGCAGACCACCAGGATGCCCTGGTTACTCCTCTCTGAGGGGCACATATCCTTTGCCTCCCCCACCTCTCAATTTCTGGCACAGAATGAAACAAACCCAGAAATGTGCAGCTCTGACGGGCTCCTCCCAGTTTCCTGACTTCAAAATAAAGACCAGACAACATCCATTGAGCACCCAAGTGTTAAGAGCTGGGACACAGCAGAAAAGACAAACCAAAAAATAGTCAAAATACTGGCCCTCTGGCAGCTTGTGTTTTAATGGGACAATTTAATAGACAGTGAATATATTAGTAAATTTCCAGCACATCGAGGTGAAGAGTGATACGGAGGGGAAACCCAGGAGGGGTGCCGAGGGTGCAGTGTGAATAGCAAGGTCCGGGAAGACCTGGCTGAGAAGGTGACATTGGAGCAAAGACGGAATGAGAGAGAGTGAGCGAGCTGTGCACACGTGCAAGGGAAGAACAGACTGGACAGCAGGAAGTGCAACGGCCCGAGGCTGGAAACGAGCCTGGATCTTGAAGGAGCAGCAAGGAGAGTGGGATGAGACGAGAAAGCCAGCAGATTAAGCCAGGTGGGGCCGGATTCTGGCTGTCCTGGCAAGAACCCTTCCGTTAGGTGACAAGGGAAGTTGCTGGTGGGTTTTGAGCAGGGATCTGACAAGAAGTGACTCACTTCCTATCCAGTACTTTGCACCTCCAGAACTGGAATTGTCTTGCCGGAGATAAGGAGGGGCAAGGGGTTAAGTGACTTGCCCCAGGGAGTGAGGCTAATATGCGGGGGAGCTGGGATTCAAAGCCAGGGCTGCCTGACTCCAGGGTTCTTTCTATCACTCACGCTGCCCTTGTTCCTGCTCTGGCCACGTCCCTAACCATCCTTCCTCCCCTGGGCCTTAGCCCTGGCTCTCCTCATCTCCCACCCACAGCAGCTAGCAGCCAAGAGGCCTGGAGACTCCAGCTTTATCACCAGCTGGGGAGGGAGGTCCAGATGCTTGGGCTTAAGGAGGAAATTAGAAAGATGGACAAGTCTCAAGCCTGGGGTCCTCTTACCTGTCGCTTGTTTGTCTGCAAAGCTGTCTGGCACACAGGGTGTGGGTACAGCCAGTCCATGGTTTTCCTGGGCATCCTGAAAGACAGCAGAACCATCAGGGGACAGGGAAAGACAGACAGTTCTTAACTTGCTGCTCCGTGAGGCTGTTATAATTGCTGGAAAGTCCACAGGGATAACCTTGTAATTATACTGAAATATGGGCTCAGTTAAAAGGGTGAATTCTGTGATATAGTCAAGTCTTGTTATTTGTGGTAGTTAGGGTCTGTGAAATTGCTGCAAACAGTGAATTAGTAAAAACTGGAGCCATGCCTTGAGGGAAATACAGGGTAAAGATTCTGTAAATCTTGGTCAAGTCACTTTCATCAGCTGATCAATATACAACTTTGTCTTTATGCGTGTTTCTCTTTAAAGATACCTTATTTAATGTCTGTTGTTAACTCCCTGATATTGAACTCATGGCCAGCAGCACCATAACTCACGCCTTGGAAGCTTACCTATTTTCTCTGTAAGGTACTTCGTAGCTTCCTTGCACGTAGGGATATTAGACAGCACATCGGCCCTGTGCTTCGGGGGCATTTTATTTTATTTATTTATTTTTTTTTCATTTTATTTAATTTTTAAAATTAAAAATGTTTTTCTAGCCATTCCACTCAACATGTGGGATCTTAGTTGCCCGACCAGGGATCTAACCCATGCCCCTCTGCATTGGAGACACAGAGTCTTAACCATTGGACTACCAGGGAAGTCCTTGAGGGCTATTTTTAAATAGCAAAACCACCAACAAAAAGCAAAGAAATATGAAAAGCACGGCACTAAACAGAAAAGGACGCAAAATGTCCTGTTCGACCTCAGCTGGTTCTCTGTGCAGCACTGGCAAACCTTTCACTGCTCCGCTCGAGCCAACTGATTTGGGGGGTTACAAATAAATTTTAGTGAGTAGGCGAATTACAGGTACCGAATCTGCAAATAATGAGAGTCAACTGTATATAAATCTCAACTGAAACAGATAAAAACAAAACAAAACTGTTCATGACTCCCCAGGGATGTCCACAAGATCAAAAGCCAACCCCCCTTGGCCTGGCCTCCCGTTGACGCTTAGTTTTCATTAGGTAGTTACAGAAAAGTAAATAAGAAAAGAGCGGTGACCTGGAGTATTGACAACACTGTGGATACCTTTCAGATCTCTAGGCTTGCAGACCATAATGCGTTTACACAGCTGTTGGTCTGTACATACAATTTTGCATTCTATTTTTTTTTTCCCTCCAAACACACATTTCCATATGTCAACAAAGTCCACACACCTGTCCTTTAGAGGAGCTGTGGGGCGTTTTATGGTAGCTTTCAAGGTCCTCAACACCCTGGCAGTATCCTTCAGGCTAGTGTTAATTTCCATTCACCTGTTACAGCAAATCCAACAATCTAACTGAACCAGCTCCCTCTCTAGGATCCTTCCAACCCACCCCTCTGGTTCACGTTCATCCCTGATACTGGGTGTTGGTCAGGCTGTGCCCCTCTTCCCACTGTCCATTTCTAACAGTAACACCCCTTGCTCTGTGCTGTGAACACATGCTCACCATCACACCACCCTGCAATGAAGAAGTTGTCCCCGTGAGCCAGAGAACGCAGAGGTTTAGAAGTCTGACAAGTTGTTTACACTCTCACGACCAGTGGTGCTAAGCCCAGGTCTGTGGAGCTCCCCCGCTGAGTATTTGCTTCACTAAAGTCCAAGTCTCTAACCCTAAAAGGATTCACAGAGCCCCTCTAGAAAGACAGTAGAGGGAATGAGAAAATTCTGGAGCCAGATTGCTTGAATTTGAATTCTAGCTCTGCCTTCCACTGGCTATATGACTCAGCCAATGACTTAGGTTCTCTGTGCCTCAGTTTCCTTGACTATGAAACTGATTTAAAAATAAAATTTACTGGGACTTCCCTGGCAGTCCAGTGGTTAAGACTCCACACTCCCAGTGGCAGCGGGCACAGGTTCGATCCCTGGTTGGGGAACTAGGTTCTCACATGCCACACAGCATGGTCACAAAAGAAAAATAGAATTTACCTATTCTAGGGAAGTTGTGAGGATTAAGTGATGCAATACACAAAACACACTTAGCTCCTGGCATGCAGTGAAAACCCAACAAACGTTGCTGCTGCTGCTGCTAAGTCGCTTCAGTCGTATCCGCCTCTGTGCGACCCCATAGACGGCAGCCCACCGGGCTCCCCGTCCCTGGGATTCTCCAGGCAAGAACACTGGAGTGGGTTGCCATTTCCTTCTCCAATGCATGAAAGTGAAAAGTGAAAGTGAAGTCGCTCAGTCGTATCCGACTCCTATCGACCCCATGGACTGCAGCCTACCAGGCCCCTCCGTCCATGGGATTTTCCAGGCAAGGGTACTGGAGTGGGGTGCCATTGCCTTCTCCAACAAACGTTAGCTCTTGTTATTCCTACAGAGCCATCCCTTGTCTGCACCAGGCCATACTGACCGACTGCTGTTCAGAGCAACCCGCAGCCAAGTCCCACAAGGGAGGACTCCTGTTCGCGCTCTAGATATTCCCCCAGTTCCTCCTATGAGATCTGGTTGCTCCTTGGAGCCCACGGACATGTCTTATATGAATCCCCCAAACATGGACACATAGTAAGCCAAGCTATTACTCACTGATGGGCTGATGGCGCCAACTCTCTAGACTTAATGGTTTAATATATACGAAGAGGGATTCAAGGCAGATGTTTCACAAATATCCACAAGACCTCGGGGTACCAAGGGCAGTCTCAGAATTAGTCTCTGGTTATATGAGGGCAGCAAACAACTCATTTTATTCTTAAAGAATTCTGAAGAACTGGAATGGCCTTGCTCCACCATCTACTTTTTTTCTGCCTCTGTTTGAGTCAAATGGCCACATACTTGTTCTCAACCTCTCTCAACCCTGCATTCTGAGATGCGGTACATAGTGCACGAGAGGCAGTACACAAGACTGTCTAGCTGTTCAGTCGCTAAGTCCTGTCCAACTCTTTGCAGTATACCCACGACTGATTGGCTAATAACCCTCATGGAGTACGTATACTCTGATTTTGATGAGATGGAGGCCAGGCCTTTAAAAGCCAGGGTTGAAAAAAAAAATAAAAATAAAAGCCAGGGTTGAGCTCTCATTACTCTTTTGCACATAATTGGAAAGTAGAAAGACCTAGGGACTTTTCATCAAGAGTTTTCAGAGTCCAGTCGTGCTCTGGATTTTGCCTGTGCGTGTGTGATGTTGCCAGGAGTGTGAGCTTGGATGAGCCGTAGCAACTATGATGTTCATCTATCATTTATGCACCTACTGTGTGCCAGCACTATGTTATCTCAAATCCCTTAAGAGACAGGGTGCAAACCTAGGCCTCCCAACTTCCCTTTTCTACAAATCAGAGACTCATTTTCTTCATGTATAAAATGGAGGTATTTCCTGCTTTGTGGGGCCATTATGACGACCACAGGAGATAATGCTCCTAACCCAGGAATCTGTGTTCTAAATCTTCTTCCCACAAAAGTGAAAATATTGTGAGCAATCAAAGCAGGCTGCCTGGAATCCCAGAAGCACCTTCTGGGTCACCCTATAATTATGTGTGAATGAGGAACACAGACGGACTTTATGGGCTGGAGGTAATACTGTCCACCCCACCTTTGATCTTAACTCTGAAAACGCATTAGATCCCAAAGACCACAGGATGGAAGTCTGTCTCCTGAGCGGCCTTGGAACGCACACACACACACACACACACAGAGTCCAGAACACACCTATCACATCCCCACAGTGCTTGAGGTGCTGTGGTACTCTGTTACCCTTGGGGTAGGTCCCAAAGTCCAGCCTCACTCCTTCAGTTCAGTTCAGTCGCTCAGTCGTGTCCAACTCTTTGCAACCCCATGAATTGCAGCACGCCAGGCCTCCCTGTCCATCACCAACTCCCGGAGTTCACCCAAACCCATGTCCATTGAGTCGGTGATGCCATCCAGCCATCTCATCTTCTGTCGTCCCCTTCTCCTCTTGCCCCCAATCCCTCCCAGCATCAGGGTCTTTTCCAATGAGTCAACTCTTCACATGAGGTGGCCAAAGTATTGGAGTTTCAGCTTCAGCATCAGTCCTTCTAATGAACACCCAGGACTGATCTCCTTTAGGATGGACTGGTTGAATCTCCTTGCAGTCCAAGGGACTCTCAAGAGTCTTCTCCAACACCACAGTTCAAAAGCATCAGTTCTTTGGCACTCAGCTTTCTTCACAGTCCAACTCTCACATCCATACATGACTACTGGAAAAACCATAGCCTTGACTAGACAGACCTTTTTTGGCAAAGTAATGTCTCTGTTTTTTAATATGCTATCTAGATTGGTCATAACTTTCCTTCCAAGGAGTAAGCATCTTTTAATTTCATGGCTGCAGTCACCATCTGCAGTGATTTTGGAGCCCCCAAAAATAAAGTTTGATACTGTTTCCACTGTTTCCCCATCTATTTCCCATGAAGTGATGGGACCAGATGCCATGATCTTAGGAGCCCCCAATACTGAAATGAATGCAGCTCCAAGCCCCAGCTGGCCCTGCTTCTTCCCCTCCCACCTACCTGGGCTAGCTGTCCCTTCCACCAGCGTGGACTGAGGAAGGCAAATACAAACTCATTTTAATGCAAGTGCTAGTAAAACAGACCTGGAAGGTACGTCACTCCCCTCTCAACACGGGGACCCAGGGAGCTGGCATCCAGTGCCCTGGCTTGGGTGGTGACAGAGTTCAGTGTGCAAATGCACAGGTGTGAACAGCATCCATCTCCACGGGGAGTGAACTTCCTCACCTGCCTCCCTTAGCCTCAGAGGACAGAGTCTTTTCCAATGAGTCAACTCTTCGCATGAGATGGCCAAAGTACTGGAGTTTCAGCTTTAGCATCATTCCTTCCAAAGAAATCCCAGGGCTGATCTCCTTCAGAATGGACTGGTTGGATCTCCTTGCAGTCCAAGGGATTCTCAAGAGTCTTCTCCAACACCACAGTTCAAAAGCATCAATTCTTTGGCGCTCAGCCTTCTTCACAGTCCAACTCTCACATCCATCTGTACCACGTGCTCTGTCTTCCATCTCTTAATTCATTTACTTTTCACAACATGAGATGCGATCGGTGTTATTACACCTCCCCTTTACAGATGAGCAAACTGAGGCAGAAAGGTTAGGTGACTTGCCTAAGAACTCACAGCTAGTTAGGTATCACTGTCTTTCCAAGCATCTACCCGTCACCCACACCCCCAGCTTTTCACCTGGCTCTGCCAGGCACATCCTGTGTCCCTCCCTTCCTGCTACCCCGAAAGCTTGGCCCTCCTTCAGTCCTCACTGTCTGTTACCCAGACAGACAGACTACTGCTATCATCTCCCTGGCTTCTGCCTCACCCCATTTTTTAAGCCTGATGCCAGGATGTTCTTTCTAAAATGCATCTCAGGGAGTTCCCTGGTGGTCCAGTGATTAAGACTCTGCCTCCCAATGCAGGGGACACAGATTCAGTCCCTGGCTGGGGAACTAAGATCCCACCTGATTCGGAGCAACTAAGCCTGGGGGCCACAACTGCTGAGCTCCCATGTCCCAACTAGAGAGAAGCCCTGGAGTCACAAATAAGACCCAATGCAACGAAAAATAAATAAATATTTTTTTAAAAAGAAAGAAAGAAATAAAATGCATCCCAGAGCAGGTCCCTTCCCTGTTCAGCGTCCTTCTGTCGGTCCGGAGGATGACACCCAAACGCCTTCGCATGGCGTTCTAGACTTTTCATAAGCTGTCCTGTCCACAGCTCCCGCCACATTCTCCCACCCGCTCCACAAACTCTGGGCTCCAGTTAGTGGTTCTCGTGTTTTTCCACCAGTGTCCCTGGAGACCTGCCTCACTCAAGAGCAAATGGGCTCCCTGCAGCAGGGATCTTCAGTACGGCAGAGAGACCACTCCTTGGAGGGAGTATTTGGAGGTTCTGGGGGTGAATCTATAGCTTGAAAAAGCCCCTAAATGATTTGGCTCTACTTCTCTCCCCCACCGTGCAGAATCACTGCAGCTGCTTGAGATTCACTCCCACATACTCTCAGACCTCCCAAATCTTGCTTTGCTCTTTTTTTTATTAGAGTATAGTAGATTTAAAATGTGTTAGTTTCTGCTGCACAATAAAATCAATCAGTTATGCATATAGCTATATCCAGTCTTTTTAAAATTCTATTCCCATATGGGTCATTACAGAGTATTGAGAAGAGTTCCCTGTGCTATACAGTAGATCCTTATTAACTATCTCCTTTAACTTTGGCTCTTATTCTTAGATGCCCTTCTTTGTCCAGCTAACTCCTACCTATCCTTTAAACCCTAGATTAAATACCCCTCCTCCACGAAGCCCTCCTTGGCAACCTCAGCCCGAGTTCATTTCTCTTCTCAGTGTGTTCCTCACCCTGTGTGTGCATTCTGATACCTGACATTTATTAGGTGCCTACTATGCGCTAGGCACTGTTCTGAGTACTTCACATGTAGCAACCTAGTTAATCGTCGTAGTAACCCTAAGAGGTAGGTTGTTGTTTTTATTGTATAGAAGATGAAACAGAGGCACAGAGAGGCTGAGTACATCGCCCAAGGTCATAGAGCTAATAAACAGCAGCGTTGATACTGGAACTCGGAGCCTGCCCTCTTTGCCACTATTCACACTCACACTTTTCCTCCAGCATGCTGCTGCTGCTAAGTCGTGTCAGTCGTGTCCGACTCTGTGCGACCCCATAGACGGCAGCCCACCAGGCTCCCCCGTCCCTGGGATTCTCCAGGCAAGAACACTGGAGTGGGTTGCCATTTCCTTCTCCAATGCATGAAAGTGAAAAGTGAAAGTGAAGTCACTCAGTCGTGTCCGACTCTTATAGACCCCATGGACTGCACCCTACCAGGCTCCTTTGCCCATGGGATTTTCCAGGCAAGAGTACTGGAGTGGGGTGCCATTGCCTTCTCCTCCAGCATAAACGGGGCCTGTTACAGGTGGCCCTGGTCTCTGCTGGCCCAGCCCAGCCTGTCTGTGGGTAGGGGGATGGCTGATTCTTTTTGCCCCACCTGGCACAGACAGGGCAATTCAGTGAGAGTTGGATGAGTGAAGAAACTCCTGGATGAATGAATGAGAGGTGGCAGGAACACAGGACAGGGAGGTGTAAAGTCTGTGTTCTGGCGCCAGACCCACCACCAATTAACTGGGAACAAAGGGCCTCCTTCCCTCCCTCCTGTGAACGCTCTTTAGGATCATCTCCAGCCTGGCGTTCTGTGAGTCCCGGCCCATAAGTCCCACCTGTGCTCAGCTCACCTGTGCCATGTGGGCAGCGGCCTGAACACCAGAGGCCACCCTTCCACGACCAGGTGTTGAGATGGACCTCCGTCTTTGTCTCGGGAGAGTTCTTGGGGTGAGGGGGGCGGCGGAACAAGGTGGGGCAGGGGAAGAGGAAGGGAGAGGAGGGGGGAGGGAGGAGTCTGTGAAGCTGCTTTTCCAGGAGTCACAGGGCGAGGCCAAGCGGGCAGGACTGGGCCTGAGGTCACCTCTGGCTCCATCGTGGGCCTGTGACTGCCGCAGTCAGCCAAGGGCTGCCCCACCCTCAGCACGCTTGCCCTGGGAAAATCACAGACCCCACGCCCCAGGGGGCTGCCTGCAGGGGCTGGCGTACCCCTCAAGCAGACTCAGGAGGGAGACGTGTCTGGCCCTTGAAGGACAGCGGCCCCACATCGAGGGACAGGGTGTGGCCACCCGGTGGGCAAGGGAAATGACCAAGAACATGCAAATGAGCATCTGAGCCCCTCTGCTGGGGCAGCCTCTTGGTGCCTCCATCCTCAGCCAGGCCACCCCCACTCCGCAACAGCAGCCTTGCTCAATGCCTGGGGCAGAGTCCAGGTGGGGCATTCCCCCTGAAGCTGGGCCTCAGCCCTTCCCGAACCCACACCCGGACAACACCCAGAAGCTAAGATCCCCGTCACCTTGCCCACTCCCCAGCTCAGTCAAGCAGCCCCATCACAGCCTTGTATACTGAAAGGTCACCCGGCAATGATTAGCTGGCAGGGAGCCTAGGGACGGAAATGCCATTCTGAGAATATTTATATATATTTCCTTCCTTATACTTGTCTCTATTTTCAGTTCTGAACAATGAACTTCTGTTTCCTTCACAATTAAAAAATACACACACACACAATCCGTAGTTTTTTGTTTTTGTTTTTTTAAGTTCTTGTAATCAAGAAGAGCATGGGACTTACTTCCCTGGTGCTCCAGTGGGTCAAAATCCACTGTGCAATTCGAGGGATGTGGGTTCGATCTGTGGTTGGGGAACTAAGATCCTCCATGCTGCATAGCAACTAAGCCTGTGAACCACAACTAGAGAGTCCAGGTGTTGCCACACCAGTTCCTGCGTAATGCAGTGAAGATGCTGCATGATGCAGTGAAGATCCTGTGTGCTGTCCCTAAGACCCAGTGCAGCCAAATAAATGAATACTTAAAAAAAGAAGAAAAGCATGGATTTTGTAGGTGGGTAGACCACACTGGAGAAGGCAATGGCACCCCACTCCAGTACTGTTGCCTGGAAAATCCCATGGACGGAGGAGCCTGGTAGGCTGCAGTCCATGGGGTCGCTAAGAGTCGGACATGACTGAGCGACTTCACTTTCACTTTCCACTTTCATGCACTGGAGAAGGAAATGGCAACCCACTCCAGTGTTCTTGCCTGGAGAATCCCATGGACGGAGAAGCCTGGTAGGCTGCAGTCCATGGGGTTGCACACAGTCGAACACAACTGAAGCGACTTAGCAGCAGCAGCAGCAGCAGACCACTCTGGCAATCTTAATTTAACTCCATCGTCTCAAAGATAGAATCACACACTCCGTGGTCAGGAAGTGTGCCCCCTTCTTGCCTTTTGAGGTTCAGTTTTCTCATCTGTAAGATGGGGTTGATCCCACCTCTGTGGGTTTGCTGTGACATCAGAGGCCTCCCCACACCTAAAGAGATCCCACAGAGAAGCACTCAAGGAGGGGGCATCTCTCTGGGCCCCCACCCCTCAGGTCCTAACAAGGCTCAGTGGGTGAGCAGTGGCCCGAGTCCATGGATACTCTGTTCTGGGAGGGACTCCTGGGATGTGTCTGTCTGGTTGGGCTTGAAGAGATAGATGGGTGCTTCCCCGAAGTTAGGGCCAGGTCACCGGGAATCCCCTACTGCCCTTTTGACCACAAATATTTCAGAGTTAAAGAGAAGGAGGAAAGAAAGCAGAAAAGAGGAGGGGAGGAAAGCATTCACTATTTGAGGACTGAGGTTGTCTCCCCCTTAAAGTTATAGGGAGTCAGAGCCCACCACTAGCCCCCTGATGCACCACCAAGGATCTGGGGGACAGCCTCACCCCACCGATGGCCCCGGCCCAGTCCCCTTGCCCTCCCTGGGCCGGGACACACATCCTCATACCTGGGGTTCCTCAGATCGCAGGCCAACCCCAAGGGTGGGTCACAAGGGTTGGGCCAACAGGCTACACACAGTTGACCTTGAGTGCGAGCCAGCTCAGAGCCTTAGTGACACACTATGGAATGCAAACTTCCTCACAGATTCCTCCAGGAGCCTGGCTGGGGCACCTCAGGGGGCGGTGCAGAGCTCGGGGGGTGAGGGAGGTGACCCTGAGTCAGAATCAGAGCCGGGAATGGTTGGGAACACTGCGGAAGGCTGGGGAGCAGGGGGACGGGCCCCCGGAGTGAGGGCCACAAGGAAACCCCTCCCGGCACCCAGCGTCCCCAGCTGGGTGAAGCCCTGGCGGTTGTTTCCCGGCTTTGGAGGACCCAGTGAGCATTTAAAATCAAGAGCTCCAGGACCTTCCTGGTGGTCCAGTGGTCAAGACTTCACCTTCCAGTGCAGGGGGTGTGAGTTTGATCCCCGGATGGGGAGCTAAGACCCCACATGCCTTGTCAAAACCCCAAAATAGAACAGAAGCAATACTGTAACAATTCAATAAAGACTTTAAAAAAAATGGTCCATGTAAAAAAAAATAACCTTAGGAAAAAAAAATTTTTTTAATATAAAAAGAGCTCCAGGACTTCCTTGCCCCAGCCCCTGCCCTCTGCTGAAGCTCATGCCTCCTTCCTGGGGGACGAATTCCACAAACAATACTGTCTTACTCTGGACCGACCTGCCACCCCAGGATCTCTCTCATCTGTAGCGGGCTGTGCTCTGTTGCCCTGCAGGGCAAGGAGTCCATGGGGTCAAGGAGACAAGCCCTAAGAGCCCACCCCGCCCCCTTCCTGACCTTGCTCCAGACACCAAGGTCCCTAGAATCCTCCATTCAAATGGCCCCTAGGCCTCTTCTGGTGCCTCAGTGGTAAAGAACTGCAATGCAGGAGATCCAGTTTCAATCCCTGGGTTGGGAAGATCCCCTGCAGAAGAAAATGGCAACCCACTGCAGTATTCTTGCCTAGAGAATCCCCACGGACAGAGGAGCCCAGCAGGCTGCAGTCCACGGGGTCAGAAGGAGTTGGACACAACTGAAGCAAGTAACACTTTGACACTTCAGGTCACTTCTAGAGCTTCTTTCCCAATCAGTCCTTCTGAAGGCAGCCTGAGTGGGGGGCACAAATCCCTGAACCCACAGGGTGGCCAAGTGTGTGTGCTAAATCACTTCAGTCGTGTCCGACTCTACAACCCTATGGACTATAGCCTGCCAGGCTCTTTTGTCCATAGGATTTTCCAGGCGAGAATACTGGAGTGGGTTGCTATTTCTTCCTGCAGGGATCTTCCCGACCCAGGGATATAGAACCCGTGTCTCTTACGTCTCCTGCGTTGGCAGGCGAGTTCTTTACCACTAGCACCACCTGGGAAGTCCCATTGGTGGCCAAGGGGCAGTCATATGTGGTGAGGATGAGGGTGTATGCTGGGCTTTGGGGGTTCAGGCTGAGGCCCTCCCTGTGGAAGAAGAGCCAGGTGGGCAGAGGCAGGGTGGCTTCGGCGGGGAAAGGGTGCTCCATCTGTTCACTGGCTGCAGGCTTCCGACACCCACTCCCACAGGAACACCTGGAGCTCCCCTACCCAAGAGCCCTGCCAGCTAACATCAGCCAAGAGAATCACTCAAAAGCCAATCATGACCGACTGCACTCCCCAGCTCACCCAAAGGAGCGCCAACCCCAAAGGGAGCCTGGGCCTTGGCTTCCAAGACAGCTCCTGGGGACGGGGATAGAGAGGAAGGGTGGAAAGGAGAAATCCAGCTGACTCGGGCTGCATCTCTGCTGAGTAGAGGGTGGGCCTCCAAACAGTCAGGCTTCCTGCCCGGAGCCCAGCCTGACATCTCCCCAGGCCCTGCCAGCCCTGCCTGACTCAGAGGGTGGGGTGACCCAGGGAGCTCTCACCGCCCGAGGCACCCTGGGGGACCTGTCCAGCCAGTTTCCCCATATTTGCCTCATTGGCATTTCTTTTTCAATTCCTCATATGCACTGCCCTGGAGATGGTCGGGTTCAGACTGGGGTAGGGCCAGAGGCAGCCCCAGAGACAAGTTTGCCCTTCCCACCACCAGCCGTCCTACCGTCTCAGCTCTGAGAAGCTAGGGACAGACTCTGGCTTGAATTCTGGGCCGAGCTTCCCCTTGGAGGGAGAAGGAAGTGGGGAGAAAGGCCCCTTCCCAGACTTAGCCCAGGCCCATCCATGGTGGTGTAGATGGGAATTGGGAGAAGACCTGGGCTTGGGGTCTGTCTCTGCCTAGGAGCTGAGGGAGTTGCATGCATCCCCCCTCCCTGGGCTTCAGTTTTCTTATTCCAATGCTCACCAAGGTCCGTGCCCACCCCCCACCCCCAGTTTTGAAGTTTGCCATGCTAATCCAGCTCCTTGGAGTTCTCAGAGCAGGAAGTTGGGGCAGGGTGGGGTCGGGGAAGCCCTGGTGGCTAGAGGACCTCCTTTTCAGAGGGCCTGGCATCTCTGGGGGCCTCCAGAGACCTGACCCCACTTCCTGCCCCTCTGTTAGTGAGTTATTTGAACACAGAAAGTCACAGCTGAGGGGACCTTAGCAGACCATCCCATGTAACCCTGCTGATGGGTGAGGAGCCAGAGGCCCCGGGAGAGGAAGGGCCTCATGGCCCAGAGGCAGAGCTGGGACTGGTCACCCAAGGATCAATCCAGAGCCCATCCCAGTCACCGAGAGATCCCAGGGTCCTTCTCGTAACTGGCCTTTGGCGGCCAGCTGCTTGGGAAAGTATGGAGTAGGCCAGAATATTTCTCCATCCTTTGAACTTTCACCTCAATAGGCAAGGAAGGTCTAGGAAGGAAGCAGAAGCGCCAGCCACGCCTGTCCCCTCCTCATCTTGCCCTCCCCTCTCACACCATCCCACGGGGGGCTCATGAGGGGTCATGGGAGCAACTGTGTGCTCAGAAGACGGCCCGGCCTGGCTGGCACTCAAGGAAGAGCATGGGCCTGTCATGGGCACTGCAGCCTGGCACCTCCCCTGCCCCAAGGTCAGGCCTGGGAGGTGCCCCCTGAGTGTGGGAAGGCAGGACAGGGAGGGGCGAGGCCCAGCTGTGAGGCGGTGTCACAGCCCAGCTCCCCAGCCAACCTGGCTTGGGGGTGGGGCTGGGGGCAGGGTGTGCACGTCTGCGTGTGAACCTGCAGTTCTGTCCTCCTGCCTCTCATTCTCCTGGCCTTCTGTCCCAGCAAGGGGAAAGCAGAGGCCCCAGTCCAGAGCCTAAGGCAGAGGAGATGGGTTCCCCATAACCCAGATGCTGGAGCTGCTTTGTATCTTAGGACCTGAGTCAGGAGCAAAACAAGTCCCCAGGACACAAGCGGTCAGGCTCAGGGCTCCTAATCTCGAGGTGCATCATAGGTGGGCTTCTGGGGCCTGAGATCCCTGTGTTGGAATTGTAAGCAAGATCGTGCGGATGTGGCCCACAGCCTCAGCACGGTCTCAGAGGGGTGTGTGATCCCCAAAAGGCCAGGCAGGAGTGCAGAGAGGCAGACACAGGAGATGCAGGTGGTTCTGCAGGCTGATGTTGGGAGGGAAGAAGGAAAAGCTTCTAGGTCGTGGGTGGAAGGGCAGGTAGGATGGCCCAATAGAACTTGGACCCGGGAGCCTGGCTACAAACCCCAGCTCTGCCACTTATGAGCTGCCTGTCCTTGACCAAGTTACTTCCCCATCCTGAGCTTCAGCTTCTCTATCAGTTCAGTTAACACATGCTAGGCACTTGGGATGGTGCCTGACACACAGGAAGGGCCCCCCACGAGTCAGTCACGATCTCATGGCCCTGCTGTTGGCTAGGACCACGCCAGCTGCACAGTTGGCACTGAAGGCATGGAATGACCTTCCCTTTCTGGGTTCAGTTCCTGCCAGCGTCTAGGGAGGCTGGTGTGGACCCCACAAGGTCCCTTTCAGTTGTGGATTCATGGTGTGTTCATTCCCTCGTCCTCACCAGTGAGGGGCTGTGAGTCTGCTGGGGAGAAGCCCCCATCTCCTGGGACTGGGTCTGAGGCTTGCCCTGAAGGACTGTTCCCAAGCCAGTACCAGCCAGCAGCCCGTAACCCTGTGCAGCACTCCCAGTCAGGCCCTGGTGGGCCCGGATCAGAACCAAACCAGAGGACCCAAACCAGAAGGGAGGAGGGCAGAAAGGTATGGACCTGTGCTGTTAATCAAGTGGTCCAAAGTGCATGGGTGGGTAGAGGCAGGGATACAGGATGCTGACCAATCAGAACAAACTCAGTTATGCCTCATTAACGCTTTACTTGCTGGTGCAGACCTGAGAGAGGAGCTAAGAGACCAACAGCCACTCAAGGGGCAACAGCCATTTATTTCAATATTTTATCAACCACAGTGGGCACGGGTGTGTCAGCCCTGGGTGCCCACTGCTGTAATTCTGAGTATGCGGTAGATGAAGGGAGAGAATCAAATTCACCTCTAGTGACAGACAATCTCAAAACTGTTTCATCTGCATATATGGGTGCGGTAACCCTGGAAACAGTTTTATGCATCTCTGGAAACAGTGAGGAGTGGACTCATCTGCTTTATACCTTTTCACTGGTGGTGGTGTACTTTCTGTATTTGTCTGCGATGTCCGTGAATTGCTTTTGTAAGCGGAAAATAAATTAAAGCCGTATGCCCAGCGGTCTGTATGCTCAGCCCTCCACATACAGGCCTTGGGGACACAGCAAGGAGAATGTAAGATTCAGTCTCTCCCATCTAGAATCTCAGGTCTGTGGCGAGGCTGAACAACCAGAAAAAAATTGACGATGGTGCGAGGGAGGTGGTTGTGCCAGGCAGTGCTGGGCAGAATTTGTGGGTGGGGGGACCAAGGTGTTGGGTGCTGTGAGGTCTAATGGGCCCCTGAAAACTCAGATCACGATTTGGTGCCTTTTGAGCTGAGGCAGAACAGAGCCTCATGGAAGTATGAGATGCTGTGACCCCCGTGTCACTGTCCCAACCGGGACCCAGGTCTCACAGATGGTAATGAACCTAGAATTTATGAGGTTGGCTGTTTAGGTCTAAATCTGGGCTGTTGTATATGGTAGCCACTGACCACAAGTGGCTACTGAGCCCTTGAAATGTCACTGCTCAGAAGCAGGATGTGTGCTCGAAGTGCGACACGCTAGACTTTGATGACTTAGTGTGAAAGAATGTAAAACATCTCAGTCGTACCTTCTACGCTGGTTAAATGTTGAAATGATCATCTCTGGACTAATTTTACCTATTTCTTATTCATGTTGCTACTAGAAATAATAGTTATACCTGACGCTTGCATTGTATTTCTATTGGACAGCACAGGCCTAGGCTGTCTTGGAAAAGCCAGAGCTCTCGTCACAGTAAATAGAACCAGTCACGGGGAGGTTGTTTTGAGTCTCTTTCCCTTGTCAGAGAACAAAAGCCCAATCACAGGCTCCAGAAGGGAGTGTTTGGTTTCTGGCAGTTTCAGACCCACAAATAAAGCAGTCCACATGCTCTTCTCCCAAGGGTCACTGCTATTTGACCTTTGAGACAGTTCCAGTGTCACCTCTTCCAAGAAGCCTTCCTTGACCAATCCCTGTGGCTAGGTAGGCTGCTCCTGCTCTGGTCTATGTATTAACAGTCTCTTTACTGATTTATCCCCTATACTGGGCAGAGGGTTCCTTGAGCAATCCTGGGTCAATCATCTCTGAATCCCAGCATCCTATGCGAGGCCTGGCATGGAGCAGGCAGCCCCCGGTGAGTGTAAAATAGGAATCCCATTGAGCTGGAGGTACCCACTGCTGCGTTGCTTCTGCACCCAAGTTCCCCATAACCCCTCCTTAGGTTTCGACTCAAAGGAGCTGACATCCCTAATCTCAGCCTTCCTGTCGTGAGCCATGCCTCCTCCCAGTAGCCACCCTC
This sequence comes from Bos taurus, assembly GCF_002263795.3. NCBI lineage: Eukaryota > Metazoa > Chordata > Mammalia > Artiodactyla > Bovidae > Bos > Bos taurus. Next base: position 15,854,541 of record NC_037350.1, read on the forward strand.
AGTTGGCATCAGGAAGGAAGAGGATGGACATAGGGTGAGGCTGATGACCACTTGGACCAGGGCAGGTGGGGCCGCCTTCTCTGTGGCAGCCCAGGTGGCCCGCCCAGAGCAGACCCTCCGACCTCAGGGCAGAACGTACTCACCAGCGGAAGAAAGGTGAGCAGGGGCCGGACTCTTGGCCGAGCTTTCAGCGTGGCGGTTCCCGACTCACTCACAGTGTCAAACCGGTTGTCTCCATAATAGATCCCATCTAGAGGAGACAAGACAGGGGAAACCATGACTGGGGATCAAGGGCATGGGGGCCGACTGAGTTTAGTCTGCCCTGCAGTTCCCAGTAAGGACAACCAAGCCCCTTGGTGGCCCCTGCTTGGCCCTGCCAGGCGCCTCTTCATGACAAGATCCTACAAGTGGACGTGCGCTGATGGGGCCATGGGAATCAGCACTGCGAGGGACTCCAGGGGTGATTTCTCGGGGTCTCCTGGGGCTTTCGGCCCCCAGCTGCCATCTGTCTCCTGATCCACCCACTGCGGGATCTGAGCCTTCACTCCCACAAGACCCTCCTTTGGGGGCGCTGAGAGCTTGGCCAAGGCCCCAGCTAATGCTTATCTCTGAGAGAGGGAAGAAAACAAGCTGTTTTCTCTCAAGTGTTTGAATTTCTAATCTGAAACTAGTAGAGCAGATGAGGCCACCCAGTAGCTCAGCACCCACCTTCTGGACTCTGCTAACCTGAGATCTCTTTTATTTGTTTGTTTATTTATTTGGCTGTGCCGGGTCTTAGTTGCAGCATACAAACTCTTAGTTACAGCATGTGGGATCTAGTTCCCTGACCAGGAATTGAACCCAGGCCCCCTGCATTGGGAGTGCAGTCTTAGCCACTGGACTACCAGGGAAGTCCTTAACCCAAGATTTCTTTAGCCCCCAAACCATGAATGATTGGGGGTCATGGCTCCATTTGAGGTGTCCTTGAGGGCAGAGCAGAAAGAATAGGACAGTAGGGTTCACCTGATTTAATACAGATCCCAGCTCTGCCATGGACTTGCCATGTCATATAACCAGTCTGGATCTCAGTTTTCTCATCTGTACAATGGGAGCAATGATGGGGCCAGCAAATGTGGTTCTGTCCCCTGTAGAAAGATGATACAGAACATTTCTCTTCCTCTAGTTGCTAGCCCTGTGCTCTGGGTTGTTTCTACAGGAGTGGGAGGGAGTGAGACGCTAGTCACATTTTCTCAACCAATCGCCCTCATGACTCTTAGCACACATGGATGGGAATTTCCCACCCTGCCCCAGATTCACACTGTCACCTCCAAGAGGCAGGAGTCACTGCAGACCTCCTATTACATGGGCCATGAGCAAGGAGGACTTTCTCCATTTATGGGACGTGGGGGACTTCCTCTTTAGCCAGGGAGGACAGAGGAGAAAAGTCAAAATTCCATGAACTAGTATCCTACTAACTGAAACACTGGATGAATGGTGATTACTTTTCCTCTTGTATGTGACTTTAGGAGGAAATTACGAGTTTACAGATCTGACATAGAGGGCCTTGAATACGACATGGAGGCTCCAGGGGGCATCTTAGAAATGGGACCCAGAAACCTTTGTGTGTTGCCCTACCAGGCAGAGAGCTGGCTGGCACATTCCAGATTCTCCACCTTTCTGAGGGACCAACGTGGCAAGCTTTCCCCTCGTCCCCGGAAATTCCAGTTCCCAGCACTGCCCTGTCCCATACACTCCGGGCAAACCCGATTTCCCAGTGTGGCTGCCAGGCTCCACGCCTGGGCCTGGAGACCAAGATGCCAGGGGGTGGGTGGGGAGGGAGAAGGAGGTTGTAAGAGTGTAGATTTGGCCCAATCAGAAACAAGAATAGTAGAGATAACCACACCTCCAACCACTAACACTAAAGCCCACCCAGTTCTCACTGGCTCTAATGTCTCACCAGCGTGTTGACACCAGGGTTTCCGAGGACATTCTCTAGACAGGGCTTTGAAACCAAGGACCTAGATCTGACCTGGCAGCCAGGTCCATGGCTGCCTGGCCCCTTATTAGGACATGGGGTAGGGTGGGGACTAACCCAGGCATGCTCCCCTCCCTCTCACTATTTCATTTAAATCTGTACCAGTGTTGGGGTCAAGGGAGCATCCTCTCTGCAGTTGAGTTACCACAATATTAATAGTTACTATTATTGTGTACCAAGGAGTTTTAGAGGTTCCCTGGTAGCTTAGCTGGTAAAGAATCCACCTGTGATGCAGTAGACCCTGGTTCAATTCCTGGGTAGGGAAGATCCCCTGGAGAAGGGATAGGCTAGCCACTCCAGTATTTTTGGGCTTCCTTGGTGACTCAAACAGTGAAGAATCCACTTGCAATGAGGGAGACCTGGGTTCAATCCCTGGGTTGGGAAGATCCCCTGGAGGAGGGCATGTCAACCCACTCTAGTATTCTTGCCTGGAGAATCCCCACAGACAGAGGAGCTTGGTGGGCTACAGTCCATGGAGTTGCAAAGAGTCAGACACGACTGAGCTGACTAAGCACAGGAGTTTTAGAAGCAAGCAACCTGGCAAGCTGATCACTATAATAGCAGTAATAATATAATACCATGTAGAATTTATTGGACACTTGTAATGGGTCAGGCACGCTTCTAAGCATCTTTCATGCATGCTCAGTCACTCAGTTGTGTCTGACTGTTTTCAACATCATGGACTCCTCTGTCCAAAAATGCTCGAGTGGGTTGCCATTTCCTCCTCCAGGGGATCTTCTCAATACAGGAATTGAACCTGCATCTCTTATGTCTCCAGCATTAGCAGCAGGATTCTTTACCTCTGAGCAACCTGGGAAGCCCACAGATTCCATGACTCAGCCCATCTTCTGAGGCACTGTTGTCTTGGTTGGTTTGTGGTTATTTTGAACTGGGGAACCCTTTCTAAGAATATGATTGTTCTCTAGAATACCTGTGGAAAGGGAGCAGCTCTGGTAGAGACAGGCGTGGAAGGCCCAGGTGGCTCCCTTCCACGGGAGCACCTCTTGGAAATTCAAGTTGCTTTCCCAGTTCTAAGAGGTGTGGCTGGGATTCAGGGAAGGAAATATGATGAGGGAAGCAGAGGCAAAGTGGTGTGATGTGTGAAAGACTCAGCTGGCCATTGCCAGCTCTGAAGATGGAAGGGGCCGTGAGCCAGGGAGTGCAGGCAGAAGGTGGAAAAGGAGAGAAAGCATTCTCTGCTAGAACCTCCAGAAAAGAACAAAGTGTTGCTGACATTTTAATTTTAGTCCAGTGAGATCAGACTTCTGATCTACAGAACTATGAGATATTAAATGTATGTTATTTCAAGGGGGAAAAAAGAAAAGAAAAAGAGGTGTGTCTAGAACCTGATACACTTTCCTGGGCCCCTCATACCCGGGCACAGTTCCCAGCTGGTCAAGTCACACCAGCAAGCGGGGTAAGTGTGACCGCTGCCATAAGCTGGGATGCCCGAGAGTTCAAGGTCAGGGCTGGGGCTTTCTGAGCCTCAAGGTCAAGGTCCAAAATAAAGAGAAAGACAATAGAATCAAACTTTGGGGATTTTCCTGCAGAAGTAAATGAACTCTGCTGGGATCAGTCTCAGGGACACTAGAATAACTTTCTGGGAAGCGCCCTCCTCAATAGAGGAGATAAAGGAGGGCCTCTTGAGGGAGATGAAGTCAGGAGATAAAGCTGCTGACAGAGAGGAGGCTGGACAACTCTACCCAATGGGGCAGAGCCACCAGAAGGCGGGTGGCCCTTTGCTCCCTTGTCAGGGAGAATTCTAGAGTCTGGACCCTTGGGGCTGCCCTCTGTGCCAATGGGGAGACTGAGGCCCAGAATGGCTGGTGAGGGGTGCTGGCCCAAAGTCTCAGAGCAGCAGTGGTGCCAGGGCCCAAATGGGGTACCCCCTTGCAGTGCTGAGCTCCAGGCTCAAATAAGGGGGTGCCCTACACATGGCACGTGGCTTACTGCCTCTCCCCAAATAGGCTGACCTAGTTTTCTCGGTTTGGCGCGGGGTGTGTGTGTGTGTGTGTGTGTGTGTGTTACGTGGAGGGGGGAACCGCCAGCTCTGGGGGAGCTGAGGACAGGGTACCCATGGCTGCCTCACTCCCAGCCCTTCCTTTCTGCTTCTCCCCAAAAGGAGGAACCTCTCACTGGGCCTTCTTTCCTCACAGAGCTCAGGGTTGAAAGCCTGACAAAATGCTCTTCCTCCCCAGCCCCAAAGCTGCCCATGGGTCTCCATGGAGGCTGAAGTCCAGGACAGTTATTTAGCTCCTTCCTCAAATCCTAGATAGGTCCAAACTAGAGAGGAAATGAATGATAAAAATGTAACTGTCTGGGACTTGCCGGTGGCCCAGTGGCCAAGACTCCAGGCACCCAATGCAGGGGGCCTGGGTTCGATCCCTGGGTGGAAACTCGATCCCATATGCCGCAACTAAGAGTGTGCTGCGACTAAGCCCTGGCACAGCCAAACAAAATAATTTTTTTTGTAACTGTGTGATACGTAATTTTTTTATGTAACTGTGTGATACCTGATACACAGTATTATGAGCTAGGACCATTCTAAGCTCTCTTTACATCCCTCTTCACACACCTGTGTGGGAGGCACTTTTACTATCCTCAATTGCCAGATGAGGCAACTGAGGCTCAGAGAGGTTAAGTCCCTGGCCCAGGGTCCCACAGCTGGTGAGAAAAAGAGGCCAGGATTCAAGTCCAGGCAATCCGACTCTAGAATCCAATTCCCTCTGGCTACAGCCAGCGCAGCAGGGATTCGACATCCCTTTGCTCCTCTCCAGTGAGCTTGAAGAGTTGGTGAGGTCTGGAGGAGACAAATGCATCCGGGAATCAGATCTGAGGTCATGCCCCAGCTCCTCCGGGTAGCATTCGAGGACTCTGAGCACTTGCTCAGGCTGGGTTTCCCCTCTGCCAAATGGGGATCTTTTAGGGAGAAGCCTCCCAAAATCAAGGGAGAGAAAAAAGCTAGCAGAGCTGAAAGGAAGGCTGGGGTGACAGCGCGGGGTCCCAATTTTCCAGGAGCCCCCACATGAACCCACAAGCACTGGCCACAGGTCTCATCAAATTCCAGGTGCTTGGGGCTTCTCTGGTGGCTCAGTGGTAAAGAATCTGCCTGCAGATGCCGGGGACAGAGGTTTGATCCCTGATCCGGGAAGATCCCACATGTCGTGGAGCAACTAAGCCTGTGCTCTAGAGCCGGGCAGCCGGAACTACTGAGCCCTCACACTGCAACTACCGAAGCCTGCGTGGCCTGGAGTCTGTGCTCCAGAGCAAGAGAAGCCACCGCAATGAGAAACCCGTGCACTGCAACTAGAGGAAAGTCAGCAACGAAGACCCAGCACAGCCAAAAATAAATAAATAAATATTATGCTTTTTAATAAAAAATTCCAGGTGCTTAAAAAGGGTGGGGTTTGCAGCTGGGAGAGTTTGTTACCTTGACCAGAGTAACCCAGAACCCCAAAACAGGCCCCAACCTCCACCTCACCGAGGTAGGGCATGGGATCCTTGTCACTTGGCTGGAGCCCCAGACTTTCAGGGACGAAGCTAGGGGGCCCCATGTGAATGTAACCCACAAACGGCTGATGAGGCCCTTCCTTGCTAATTAACAGGGCCACATGACAGGAACCTGAAAAGGCTGGTGTGTCCCAGCAAGTCTCAGCAGGTCTGACCCAGGGTGCCAGAGAGAAGCCTTTGTCCAAGGGCAGAGGGGACGCGGAAGGTGGAGTTGGGCTGGGCTGGGAGAGCCACAGAATAGGGGAGGGGAGACCACGGTGGGGAGGAGCCTCAGGGTTGGGGACTGGGGGAGGAGGAGCATAACAAACAGGCACCCCCTACAACCCCGCCTGCTTCCAGGCTAGGACACGCTCCCCAGAGTACAGCCTACAGCCCTGGTGAACTTCACCTAAGAACGAGTCCGAAGTGCATCAGAATCTGATCTTAACAAGGTCCCGGGTGACTGGATGCACTAATTTTTGAGCTGCCTGGAGTCAGACTGACAGCCTCTGAGTGTTTCCTCAATTGAGAAAACAGTTTTTAGCATGGTGTTTGTTTCAGTAGATAAGCGCTTGCTAATGCAGGAGACTCAAGAGACATGGGTTCAATCCGTGGGTCAGGAAGATCCCCTGGAGAAGGAAATGGCAACCTACTCCAGTATTCTTGCCTGGAGAATCCTGTGGACAGAAGAACCTGGTGGGCTACAATCCATGAGGTCGAAAAAGAGCCGGGCATGACTGAGCATGAGGGGGAAAAATAATGATGATGATGGTATTATTATCATTAATTTATTGGCTGGGAGAAAAGGGGCACCCTGTAGCCTACAGTGGTCAAGGAAGGGCCTGGCTTTCTAAGTTGAACTACAGGAACAAGAGGAGCTTATATAATAGGACAGCAGAGTCGGTGTGTGTGTGTGTGTGTGTGTGTGTGTGAAACCACAGCACACCTCCAGGGGATGGGAGTAAACAGAAATCTCCTTCACACCCCTGCCACGCACAGGTCATCTTTCCTTTCAGGAGGCTGGTGCCAGCCTGTCCTGGGCCAGAAATATGTGCTCAGCGCCATGAGTTCATGGCTTTCTTACCTGTTAGCCTGGCCTGAGACACGAGGTCCCCAGGAGCAGGACCAGTAGAACCAGCAGCCACCTTAGGGAGAACGCCCAGGGGTTCTCGTGGATAAGGAACTGGGATAGGCACTATACATTTATGTAGAACTGCAGGAAGTCCTCAGTGGGAGAGAGAAGGGCCCAGCTCTATCTGGGGAAGGATTCTCAAATTTTCCCATACAAAAGAATCACCTAGGGGACTTCCCTGGCAGTCCAGTGGCTAAGACTCTGTGCTCCCAATGCAGGGGGCCTGGCTTCAATCCGTGGTCAGGGAGCTAGATCCCACATGTTGCAACTAAGAGTTCATATGCCGCAACTAAAGATCCCACACAGCCAAATAAATTAATTAATTAAAAAAAAATCACCTGGCAGTTGGTGAAGTCCAGAATCTGGGTCTTAGCCCAGAGATTCTGACTTCCTATACCTCAGGTGGGGCCCCCAGGAATCTGCATCTCAAATAAGCATCCTAGGTGGTTGTGAGGAAGGTGACTTACATTTTGGAGGAAGGGCCCCTAGCAAGCAGGGTGTCCTATTGGTGGGGTGGGGTGGAGTGACGGAAGATAAGGAAGCTTGGCTCAACTAATCCAAGAGCCAAGGGAGGAGTCCAGAGCCACTGCAGCCACAGCTGCAACAAGTCCCTTATCGTGAGATTTAGAAAGATCGACATCTCTGTTTTCTCACGTACTTTAAAAACAATTGTGTGGCCTTTTAAGACCCTTGCGTGAGCCCAGCCGGGAGGCCTAGGCTTCATTAGGAATGCAATTGCATTAAGGGCTTCTAATAGTTACTGGATAAATACCAGGGAATTCCTGTAAGGAAAAATCTACCCATCACCACACTCACATGACTGTTTGCATTTTACCTGCTGCACCCAGCCTACCCTTGTGCAAACAGATTTTTACATGACTGTAGCCAAACAGCAAGTGCATACTTCTTAATTCCCTTACATACTCCCCACTGATTTTCTTCCCTCTGCATCCTACCAGCTGTTCTCCAAGAGTATGGATACTGTCAGCATCGCAGAGAACATCACAGACACAGGGACCCTAGGAAACTCTAATTCCAACCCCTTTGAGACCGCTTCACAGATCAGTTTCCTCTGGTCTACAGCAATGTTAGGAGGAGGAACTGAAGCAGGAAGTGCTCAGAGCTAGACATGCCCTGATAATAATAAACCATGCAGGAGTTGACAGATTTGTTCTGTAAAGGGTAGCTAGTAAATATTCTTGGCTTTGTGAGCCACACTGTCTCTGCTGCAGTCACTCAATTCTGCCCTTAGTAGCAAAAAGGTAACCACAGAAGATATGCAAATGATGGGTGTGACTGGGCATGTTCTAATAAAACTTTATTTACAAAAACAGGCCATGGGCCGTAATTTGCCAATCCTTGTTTTAGTGTCTTTCCTTTCAATGCTCTTCAAAGCACTGCCATATACAAAATTCAAGCAATTATTCTGTAAGGAGCCTGGACACCAGACTGCTGGACCCACTTAACAGAAGCAAAAAAAAAAACAAAACAAAAAACACTGAGGCTCAGAGAGTGGCCAGGTCCCCAATTATTAACAGAGGTGGACTCCAAAATAGGTCTGAGGTCTTCATCAAATCTGAGAATCCTCAACACTAGTCCTTCCTGTCCCTGCCTCCAACACATGTCCTGCTTAGCAGAAAGACTTCTGCTACACCCACTGGTGCCCGGGAAATACCCTGGAAACACTGGAGATCCATTCTGCTGGCTGCGCGTTGCTTCCCACCTCTCCACGTGGTGCAAGCAGGCTAAGTCAGCTGGAGACCCAGCTGTGCCCTAGAGAACGGGAGGCTCCCTGGGCTCCAAGCCCTGCTGGTGGAGACAGCAGCTGGCCAGAGGTGACTGGGCACCATGCCCACATCTCTTTACTAACCCCACCAGAAGTCTGTTCGGAGTAGGAAAAATATTGGGGAATTTACCTATGGCAAAAGTATGTAAAGCAAAAATGTAGATAAATGTGCAAGAAAGGCATTCCCTTTGGGGAAGGAGTGTGGGGGGAGGTGTTCTCAGGTAGATGCCTCTCCATCCAAATTCCCCCTTGATTACCTTCCACTTGCGAGGCTTCCCTGGTGGCTCAGATGGTAAAAAATCCGCCTGCAATGCAGGAGACCCGGGGTTCAACCCCTGGGTCAGGAAGGCCCCACGGAGAAGGAAATGGCTACCCACTCCAGTAGTCTTGCCTGGAGAGTTCCAGGAGAAGTCTGGTGGGCTACAGTCCACCGGGTCCCATTGAGGCGGACACGACTGAGTGACTTTCATTCATTCATACCTTCCACAAAGTCACCTCTGCAAGCTGGAGTGTGGTCTCTGGAGCCCCACAACCTGGGTTCAAATATTGGCTCAGCCCCATGAGGGAAATCTGGGGGCAATGAAAATGTTTTAAAACTGAATTGTGCTGACAATTACACAACTTGATAAGTCTACAAAAAAAAAGAAAAGAAAAAAATCCGTGAACTGTACACTTAAGAAAATCCTGGCTCTGGCTTCCCTGGCTCAGTGGTGATCCGATTCCCGATCTGGGACGTGCACAGAACAACTAAACCCGTGCACCAAAACTACTGAGCCTGTGCTCTAGAGCCTGGGAGCTGAAACTAGCAAACCCCACGCACCTTAGAACCATGTTCAGCAACAAGAGAAACCACCACAGTAAGAAGCCCTCGCACCGCCAACTAGAGAGTAGTCCCCACTTGTCCCAAGCCTGTGCAGCAACGAATACCTAGCACAGCCATAAATAAATATTTAAAAACAGAAGAAAAAAAAAATCCTGGCTCGATCATTTAAAGCGGTGTGCTCTTGGGCATGTTATTTAACCTCTCTGCGCCTCCGTTTCCCCATCTGTCAAACAGGAATAACAGTCCCTACATCACAGGCTAGATGAGGATTAAACAAGTCAACAACAGGAGGACTTTAGTACCTTGCACCTAAGAAGGGGTCAATAAATGTTTGGGATTCAGGCGAGGAGAGGTGTTTAGGCCTTACAGAGCTGTACTTGGCAGGACACATGTGTTTGCTAAGTTCCTAAAGCCCTGCCTCCAAACTGCCCTGGCCCTCCCACCTTTGCTCTTGCTGTTTGCTCTGGAAATGCTGGGTGCCCTTCTCTCTCAGCTTGCATGCTAGTTCCAATCAGAGGTCATCTCTCTGTTCCTTTTGCACTTACTCTTTTATAGCAAAGGCTCAGAAAGGGCTAAACGGCATTTGGTCACCTCTGTTCACCAGCCAGCCGGAGATCCTTCGGTCAGAGAGAGGCAATGTCTCATTTGCCCTCTCCTGTCTGGGTGTCTTGTGTCCTGCTTCTGATAAAGCTGGGGGCTAAACTGACTCCAAGAGCAGGGGGTGAGGCTGTGACATCCTCTGGGCGTCCCCTCACTGTGGCCATAAAGGTCAGTGAAGGTAACAGGGTGACAATGAAGGCAGGTGAGCTAAAGCAGTGCTGGGTGACCCTCCTTGGGCCAGAACCTCAGATCAGACACAAGAAGTGAATTCCTGGCTTCACCCGACTAGATTCCCTCTCAGTTATAGAAGGTACAAATTGCAGAAAGATGCAGTGATCAGATGACCCACAGGCAGAGCCCAAAGGCAGGGCAGGTATGATTTCAAATACCTGCAGACACATCAACCTGATTCAGGGGCCAAGGGTGGCTGGCAGTCAGGGGGTGCTTCATAGGCACCTGGGGTTGACCTGACAAGGGCCTGTGATCCCAGAAAGAGACTGGGTGACTGGCACAGCCTGCTATCCTGATGGAAGCAGTAGCTCTGGGCCTCCTCAGGGTAGAGGCGGGTGTGTGGGCACCTAGATAGCAGCTCCTTCTCTGCCTACAAGCCAGGCCAGGCGAGGCCCGGTTGGGAACTGGGAGAGGGGGAACAGAGGAAGAGGAAAGAGTAGGGGTTGAAGGGACCATCCCCAAGTCCTCACATCCAGGCAAGGCTTCAGACTCAACAGAACTGCTGGGGGAAGGGTGAGGGAGGGTACCGCAAACCCCGGGAGCCCTTTCTAGCAACAATAAAACAAACATAACTTCCTCGGAGGAGGGAAAACAAACACCTCGGGAGAGGGACAAGGATCAGATGCGGCCTCCCCTTCAAAGATCTCTGACCTTGCGGTGGGGAGGGGCCCCTCCTTCCCTTTCCCAGAGACCTCCCTTTGCCGAAGGCTCCTGCCCGGCCAGCTCACAGGTTCAAACGCGTTGCTCCCCCTCCGCCCTGGCAAGTCTCCCGCCCTCGCCGCCGCGGATCATCCAGAGCCCGGGGAGAGGGCCGCCCTTGGGGTGGGGGACCACGCGCAGGCCCCCGCGCGCTCCCGCTCCCGGGCGCACTCACCGAAGCCCCGGGTCCCCTCCTCCGGGGCCTCCTGGGTGAAGATCCAGGGAGGGTTGGTGGCGTAGAGGGAAGTGGCGGGCGGGTTGGCATGCTTCTTGCCGAAGAGTTTGCTGAAAGTGCCCTGCACCGTCGGGTTCTTTTTCATGCTGCCGCCGGCCGCGCGGGCGCCGAGGGAGGACCGTCCCTCCCTCGCCTGCCCTGCTCGGGACTGGACTCCGCACCGTCTCCCCGGGGGCCTCTACCAGGCCATGCCCCGCGCCGTCCTCCCCGCCCGCGCACCGGGAGGCAGGTGCTGGGGGCGCCGCCGCTCTCCGAGAAATGCGAACTACCTGGACAGGTAAGAGGCTGCCGCTGCGCCCCGGCCCCGCCCCCCGGCCGCCGCCGCCCCGCCGCCCGACTCCCCCGGCTGCATTCCTGCCGCCTGCTTCCACAACTGGCCATTGTTGGCGGGTCCCGGTGGGCCGGGGAACCTCGCCCAGCCCACGCCCAGCGCGGAGACGACCCACACCCTCCCCGCGGTCGCCTCCCGGGCCTCTTCCTCCGCCCTCTCCCCCCGAGGAAGGGAGGGGGCGGGCCAGGTCCCCGCTTCCAAGGCGGTTCGCGACCAGGACAGTCCAGAACTTGGGAAACAACTCGTGCGTCCAGCACTGGGGCGGCGGCTGGCCTCAGCGCGCACGCCGATGGCTCCTAGAGGCCCTGGAAGAGTGGGCCGGGAATCATCCATGCCTGTAAGGAAATGCCCATAGGAAAAAAAGGGAAAAGCGATACATAAAAGCAATAAACTAGTGTCCCAATCTGATGACTAGGGTGGAAAATATCCTCGTTGACAAGCTCCAAAGAGAATGCAGGATGACTAAATCTTGGCGCGTTTTTTTTTTTAACATCAAATTCTTTATTTTTTTCTGTGAAGTTGTGAATATATATATATATATTAATTGAAATACAGTTGAATCACAACATTGTATTATTTTCAGGTGTACAACATAGTGATTTAATATTTTTATAGATTATATACCATTTAAAATTATCATAAAGTATCAGCTATATTCCCTGTGCTGTACAATAGGTCCTGTAGCTTATTTATTTTATCCATAGTAGTTTGTGCCTCTTAATTCTCTACCCCTATTTTGTCCTTCCCTCCTTCCTTCTCCACTGTCCCCCTCCCCCAACTATTAATAGTTTTGTTCTGTATGTCTGTGGGTCTGTTTCTGTTTTGTTACATTCATTTGCTTTATTTTTTAGATTCCACAAATAAATGAAAACATTTAGTATTTGCTTTCTGTCTGACTTTATAAGCATAATACTCTCTAGGTCCTTCTGTGTTGTGGCAAATGGTTAAGTTTTCATTCTTTTTATGGCTGAGTGGTGGCTCAGTGGTGAAGAATTTGCCTACGATGCAGGAGACACAGGTTCAATCCCTGGGTCAGGGAAAATCCCCTAGAGAAGGAAATGGCAACCTGCTCCAGTATTCTTGCCTGCAAAAATCCCATGGACAGAGGAGTCTGATGGGTGACAGTCCATGGGGTCACACAAAAGTCAGACACAATTAAGCAACTAGACAACAACAAAAGTATTCCATTGTGTGTATAATGTATATATACTTATATGTATACTTATAAATAAAATATCTTCTATATCCATTCATCAGTCGATAGACAGGCTGTCTCCATGTCTTGCCTATTGTAAATAATGCCTCTGTGATCGGTGGGGTGAGTGTATCTTTGGAACTGGTTTTTTCATTTTTTTCAGATCTATACCTAAGAGTGGAATTGCTGGGTCACATAGTAGTTCTATTTTTATTTTTTTGAGAACCTCCATACTGTTTTCCATAGTGGCTTCACCAGTTTACATTCACCAGTTTACATTCCCTTTCCCTCTCTAAGTGAATGTAATTTTTAAAAACTTCTGGTGGGTCAAGTCCACTGAGGTTCAGTTCATTCTCCAGGGAGATGAGCCGTGCACCTTTAAGATGCTTCAGGTATTATTCTAGCTCGGCCAGGGGGTGGTGGCCTTCCACCAGGGGAGGTCCCATCAGATGAAGACCTGAGACACTTCGTGGAAGATTCAGAGAGTCAGGCCCTGGGGGCGGGGGGACGGGGGGAGGTTAGATTTGAATGCTTTCTGGGCACCAGGGGTGGAAGGCTAGTGTGCGGGGAGGCGGGGGGGGTCGGTAATCGGGTCACAGAGTCGAAGTGCTTCCCCTGAGCTACCCCATCAGAACCCCCAGCTGCATTTCCCCTCCTCTTTCTCCCAGACAGTTGGAATGGCACCCCTCTTTTATCACAGACCTTTCTCCTCCAAATTTTTCATTTTGAAAACATTGTAACAATAAAATGATCACCTGCGTGCACACACACACTTCATTTTCATTTTGCTGACAGTTCATAGGTGTGGATATGGCACGTCTCCCCACCCTCACCACTACTTCAGTATCCATTGCCTAAAATTAGGGACATTCTCCTTAATGACCACAATGCAGTTATCACACACCAGAAATTTAACATCGATCGATACACTATTAGTATCTAAAATATACTCCCCGTTAAAAATTTCCCAGTTATCCCCAAGGTGTCGTTTTAGTTTTTGATTTTTTTTCCAACCCGCAATTCAATCAGGATTCACACATTGTGGGACTTCCCTGGTGGTCCAGTGGCTAAGACTTCCTGCTCCCAGTGCAGGGGGCCCAGGTTCGATTCCTGGTCAGGGAACTTAATCACACAAGCCGCAACTAAGAGGTTGTGTGCCACAACTAAAAGATCCCACATTCTGAAACGAAGATCCCTCATGCATGCCGCGACTAAGACCTGGCACAGCCAGATAATTTTTTTTTTTTTTAAAGACTCACCCATTGAATTTGCTGGTCATACTCCTTTAATCTCGTAATTTAGGGCAATCCTCTGCTTTTGTTTTTCATGACTGTGGCATTTTTGAAAAGTCCACTCCAGTGTCAAAGGACAGGATGAGAGGGACCCTCAGGGCTTGTGGCTGGGAGGTCGTTTTCCCACCAAGAGAGGAGGGATTGAGGAACAAATTGGGGGACAGAGCATCTTTAAAGACACTGTGTTCCCCAAATGTTTTTGATTGGTGACACATCTGTGGTCAACCTTGTCCTACCCCACCCACTCCCAGGGCACTGCTGGAGCCAGTTCCTGTTCAGAGCATTTGGGGAGGCTTCCCAGTTGCCTGTTGCCGTGCTGAAGGTTTGAGGTAACTGGAGCTAGAAGAGAATTATAGAAGTCTTATTTCTACCTTGCAGGGTCTTGAGATCTCATCAGGGAACTGGGTTTACATTCAAGGTGGCAGACCACGATGACTAAGTACAGAACAGTGACTGCTGCCAGTGATACATACACAGCAGGAATTCAGAGGAGGAGAGAATAGCATGGGCTTCCTGGAGAGGTCCAGGAAGGCTTCTTGGAAGAACTGAGGCTTGAGCTGGCCTCTGAAGGATGACAAGGATGTTGACAGAGACGGGAAGGGCTTCCACACATACCCACAGGATCCGCCCCTCCACCCCCTACCTGTACATCATGGCTCCTCCCACTGTCCACACGGGAAGGGCACAAGGGGACTCCTGAAACCACATCATGCCCTGGACATCATCACAACCCAGTCAAGTGCTCTAGATACTCAGGCACGAGATAGGGGCTTCCTTCATGGAGACCTCCCACCTTGGGTAGCTCCTAGGCTCTTACACCCTGAAACATCCCCAGGAGAGTTACCATCCAGCAACTCCCTTCATACACAACTTCCACCATATAAATAATATTCTTGTTTTTAAATATTTCTTTATTTGGCTGCAGCAGATCTTAGTTGTGGCACGTGAATCTCGTTCCCTGACCAGGGATTGAACCTGAGCCCTCTGCATTGGGAGCTCAGAGCTCTTAGCCACTGAACCACCAGGGAAGTTCCTATAAATAATCTTGAGAATGTCTGTGTGCCCTGCTCTAGACTATGAAGGATCCAGAGAAATCAGAGACATGGTTCCTGAGTTCAAGTTGCTTTAGTCTATTTGGGGAGACAGTGAGAGACACGTGGAGAGGTGAAGGGTGGGGAGGTAAGTGAAGAGGGGGAGACTAACAATGGGATTAACAGAGATTCAGAGTAGGAGAAAACAGGGTGGGCTGGAGGATCTGAGGAGGGCAGGCAGGAAGGGCGAAGACCTCTGCAAGGGCTCGGGGTGGTGGAACTAGGAACTGGGAGATGGGAGAGAGGTCACAGCAAGGTCAGCCAGGGTGTGACAGGCTTAAAAAGGCAGAAACAACACAGATTGTCCAGTTAAAGATGACTGGTTAAATAAATGATGGCATAATCACACAATGGAATAATCATGCAACTCTAAAAATGAGTGAGTCAGCCAACTGTGTCCAGTTTTCTACCAGATAAACTGATAAACTGTTGACAAAACCATGTGTACACGTGTGTGTGTGTGTGTTTTACCATTTGGGGCAGAATAGGTGGCTCAGACAGTAAAGCGTCTGTCTGCAATACAGGAGACCCGGGTTCAATCCCTGGGTTGGGAAGATCCCCTGGAGAAGGAAATGGCAACCCACTCCAGTACTCTTGCCGGGAAAATCCCATGGACGGCAGAGCCTGGTAGGCTACCATCCATGGGGTTGCAAAGAGTTGGACACGACTGAGCGACTTCACTTTCACTCTGTATAATCTTATTTACTTGTATTGGCACAGAGACACTAAGGAAAGATAACCTAAGAAACTAGTGAAAGTGGTTTCTGGGGGGACGTGGTGGGAACTGGGCAAAGAGAGCGGGAGGGAGAATTCTCACTGAACATTGTTTTACGCTTTCTAATTTCCAAACCATGGGAAATACATTTGCTGTTAAAAAATTTAAAAATAACTCAGCAGGAGAGTTTAGTTTAAAAGCACCATGGGGCTTCCCTGGTGGCTCAGTGGTAAAGAATCTGCCTGCAAATCGGGAGACTCAGATTTGATCCCTGGGTTGGAAAGATCCCCTGGAGAAGGAAATGGCAACCCACTCCAGTATTCTTGCCTGGGAAATCCCATGGACGGAGGGACCAGGCAGTCTACAGTCCATGGGGTCGAAAAAGAGTCAAGACATGACTTAGTAACTGAACAACAACAAATGGACCCACCACAAAGCAGCCTCTGCATCACCTGGGATTTTACTAGAAATATAGGATCTCTGGCTCCATTCCAGATGTTGAGCAACCTCTTGAGACGTCCATTTGTTCATCTGTAAAATAAGCTGTTAATTTAAAATCATTATGGATTCAGTGAGCTGTTGCTCACTGGTACCCAGCAGAAGATCTGCAATATATTTTTTTGAGAGTGTAATTTAAGCAGTTTTTTAAAAAAAATTCTATTGCAGTTTAGTTGATTTAAAATGTTAGTTTCTGCTGTACTGCAAAATGAGTGAGTTATATAACAAGACCCCCAGGTAATTCAGGAGCATGTTATAGTTTGAGAAGTTCAGGCCTAGAGTTGGTGGTTACCAGGTGATGGAGCAGGCAAGGGTAACTGGTGGTAACAGCTCTTTGTAAGGATCTTTAGCAGCTGGATGAAAGACCAGGAGAAGGAGAAAGAGTAGGCTGAGGGACTGTGGGAGGCCGTGTAATTCATCAGTTAATTGCTTAATCATTTGGTTAACTACATAAGCAGGAGGGGATTTGGACACGGGTGCTGGTGGTAGAAAAAGAAAAAGTTGTTAGTCTGTGGGACACTTCTTAGGAAGAAGGGAAGGGCATGGTAAACAGTTTGCATATAGGGAGATAAAAACAACTCTGAGCTCGTTTCCTCATCTGTAACATGGGAGTAATAACAGTACCCTCTCTGAGGGTCATTAGGAAGATTAAATAAGATCATAGATGTGAAGTGCCAGCACAGGGCCTGGCACCCAGGGGCCACTCCTTAAGCATTTGCTCATTTCTTCCCCTTCTGGTCCCTTTGCCTTAGGGGTTAGCCCTGGTTGGGGGTGGAGGAAAGAGGGGAACCAGGGTGACACATGAGCATCCAGAAGGGCTTGAGGCTGCCAAGTAGACAGCAGGGCTCTCCCTGCCCTCTACCCTCATTTCACCCAGATTCCTTTTCCATGTTGGTGTGTGGAGAGGTAGGGGGCTGTTTCTGACAACTTTGGAGGCTGGGTTCCCTGGGGCAGGCTCGGGGCTTGATTCTCTGTCCAGCTCAGCCCCCTGTTGTAGCCCCACTCCATCTAATGATGACATCTCACACCTGGTCCCCCAGGAAAAGAAACAGCCAAATAACAGGCTCCCCTCCAAACAGCCAAAAGCCCAATCCTGTAATTAAATCTTAGCTTGGCAGTTACTTAGTCACCTCCAAGAGCCGACTTTCCTGGCCGGTTCTGGAATGTGGGGTGGGATGGGGGCCCGGCAGGTACAGTCTCCCCAGAGACCCAGCCGGGCCTTTGTCAAAGTGGTGGTCTCCCCTCCGACAAAGCCAAATGCTCCTGGCTGGGGGAGTGCACTCCGAGTGTGGGAAGGGCAGGCTGAGAGACACCAAGAGTCACCACCCCAGGTCTCTGTGGTGAGTTCTGCAAGGGCAAAAGTCAAAACTCCCATCATGCCAATTCCCATATCCACTGAGCTGTGGATCACCTCGTCCTACCGCATGCTCCAGGTTGGAGATGCCTTCTACCAGACCAGCTCCTGACACTGTTCCCTTCAGCCTGCAGGGTGGAGTGGGCTTCAGTCTCCACCCACCACCTCTCCCAACCCCAGCCTTCCTCTGGGCTGGGCAGGTGCCAGGAAATGTGGTCAGGCTAAGAGGAAGCCTGGCTAACATGGACTCCTACATCCTGAGAAGGTGGTCAAGTCAGTACCTGGTGCCTGAGAGTATGAAGATCCAAGATCCAGCCCTGAGTGGGGAGTGGTGTGTTTGAGGGTGCTGGGAAGGGATGCATTTCCCTTGGTAACCGTGGGCTCTGTGGATGGGACCATGGCAGAATGGGAAAGATCCTTGCCGGGGAATAGGTTTGAATCCTGACTCTGTTGTTTAGCAAGGGTGTGACCTTGGCTGAGATACCACCTCTCTGAGCCTCAGTTTGTTCATCTGTAAAACAGGGGCTATTAATGTAGGTGGTTATGAGATTCAATGAGATAGAGAGTTTAAATACCAAGCAGAGAGTCTGACTCATGGTGGGTACTTACTACCTGCATGCTCTCACCCCAGTTCCCTGCCTTGACTTTGGGCATGGACATGCTGAACAGAACAACAGACAGAAGAGAGGCCCTGAGAGGCTGCACGAGAGCAGTACCCATTCAACAAAGAACCTCAAGAAGGAAAATTCCATGGGGGCCTAGGAGACGGGGCGGGGTAGGTGTTTACAAGGTTAGGTTCAAAAGCCAGGCAAAAATATTCCATTGTAAAACACATCCCACCATCTGAAATCATTAAAAAAGAGAGAGATTGTTTAGTACAAAAACAAAAACCCAAATCTCACGTAGATTGTGACTATAGGTAGATAAGATGTATTTGTGAATGAACAGCCAGGGGTTTGCAGGGACCAAGACTGTGGAGCGGACTGGGAGTGTGGGGGTAGTTGGGGCGGAGCAGGTGGGAAGTGCTAGGATGACAGGCGGGGCTTTTACTTTTCAGTAATGTCCTCTGCTGGTAGATCATTTGTCTTAACTTAAAATTCTACAAATAATAAAGAACATTATTTATGTTTTAATATTGGCCATGCAGGTTCTTTGTTATGGTGAGAGAGCTTTCTCTAGCTGTGGCTCACAGGTGCCCTAGCTGTGGTCCATGAGCTTAGTTAGATGCCCCACGGCATGTGGGATCTTAGTTCCCCAACCAGGGATCGAATCTGCATTGGAAGGCAGATTTTTTTAAACCACCGGACCACCAGAGAAGTCCCAAAGAACATAATTTAGCATGGAATGTATTTTCCCTTTTTTAAAATAAAGAACACTGGATGGGGGCCAGCATGGAGATGTGGATTTCAGTGCCACTAAGCTCCTGTTATGACCAACCTAGATAGCATATTAAAAAGCAGAGACATTACTTTGCCAACAAAGGTCCATCTAGTCAAGGCTATGGTTTTGCCAGTGGTCGTGTATGGATGTGAGATTTGGACTGTGAAGAAAGCTGAATGCCGAAGAATTGATGCTTTTGAACTGTGGTGTTGGAGAAGACTCTTGAGAGTCCCTTGGACTGCAAGGAGGTCCAACCAGTCCATCCTAAAGGAGATCAGTCCTGGGTGTTCATTGGAAGGACTGATGCTAAAACTGAAACTCCAATACTTTGGCCACCTGATGCAAAGAGTTGACTCATTGGAAAAGACCCTGATGCTGGGAGGGATTGGGGGCAGGAGGAGAAGGGGATGACAGAGGATGAGATGGCTGGATGGCATTACTGACTCGATGGACATGGGTTTGGGTAAACTCCGGGAGTTGGTGATGGACAGGGAGGCCTGGCATGCTGCGATTCATGGTGTCGCAAAGAGTCAGACACAACTGAGTGACTGAACCGAACTGAACTGAACTGAACCTCCTGTGAGACCACGCAGGCTTCCTGAGCCTCAGTCTCTCCATCTGTAAAGTGGGATGCTCATGCTCAGTCCCTTAGTCATATACAAGTCTGCAACCCCGTGGACTGTAGCCCACCAGTCTCCTCTGTCCACGGGATTATCCTGACAAAAATACTGCAGTGAGTTGCCATGCCCTTCTCCAGGGGATCTTCTTGACCCAGGGATCGAAACTGCTTCTCCTGCGGCCCCTGTATTGGCAGGTGGATTCTTGACCACTGGGTCACCTGGGAAGCCCTATAGTCACGTGGTGCACTCCAACACTCAGGTGTAGTTTCTCAGCTGATTAATGTGTTCCTTGGCTGGCAGAGCGGAGGCAGAACAGCAGATGAGGGTTTCTGGTGCCTCCTGTGCAGGGGGCGCCCCGGGGAAAGAGAGGTGAGCTCTGGATGCAGGGAGTATTTCCCCAGGGCGCGGCCGGCTCCTCTGCACCAGCTCTGTGCTCTGCTTCTAGCCTCCAGGATCTGTCCCTACCCTCTAGGAATCAGCGGAGCCCCGTACACTTTTCACATGTTCTGGAGACCAACACTTGAATGGGGACTTTGAGCCCTGGCTGTGTTTCCATGCAACCTCTTGTGGGTCCATCTTGTCTCTCCCTGTCTTCCTGAGACCTGAAAGTCACAGCAGCTGCATCTACCATTCACTGAGCATCTTTGCTGTGTGAGGCACAGAGCCGAGTGGACTAGGTGCATTAACCCAATACCATCTTAAGAAATTTTTTTTTCATTTATTTTTTTGGCCATACCACATGGCACGTGGGAGCTTAGTTTCCTGACCAGGGATCAAACCCACGCCCCCTGCAGTGGAAGTGTGGAGTCCTCCTAACCACTGGACCACCAGGGAAGTCCCAACCCACTACCAGCAAGTCAGCCCTACAAAGGAAGAGGACAATACATCCATTTTGTGGGGGGAGGAAAAAAGACTTCAAATGACATCTATTGTTTAGTCGCTAAGTCATGTCCAACTCTTTTATGACCCCATGGACTGTAGCTTGCCAGGCTCCTCTGTCCATGGAATTCTCCAGACAAGAATATTGGAATGAGTTGCCATTTCCTTTTCCAGGGGATCTTCCCTGACCCAAGGATCGAACCCCAGTCTCCTGCATTGGCAGGCAGATTCTTTACCAGTGATTCTTCAGGGAAGCCGCAAATGACATCTACGCATACCCTGTGACCAGTCAATTCTCTGTTAGCAATAGGCCCCAAAGAAACCTTCAACCTGGTCCCTAAAGGCTTGTGGATGTGATGCTATTGCAGGGCTGTCTGTGCAGATGGGGAGTTGGAGGCACTTGGGAGGAAAGGCTTTGGAAGCAAGGAATGAGGCTTATGCAGCAACACGGATGGATCTTAAAAACAGAAGGTAGAGATCAAAGTAAACAACAGAATGAGATCTAGAACACACAAAACCACTTATGTAAATGAACACTACCTGCACACAAAACAGTATGTATTTTGAAAACACAGTTGAACAAGAAGATACTTATTAAGAACATTAGAATAGCTGCCTCTGGTGGGCGTGGGTGGAGAGTGTGGTTGGAGACTGGAGATAAAGAGGGAAAATTAATACAATAAGAGAGGAGGCCTTCATGGACCAGTGGTGATAAGGCACCCTGGTGTGAGCTGTAGGAATAGCTCAGTTGTTTGTACTTGAAGTCCAACAAAGGAAACTCAAGTAAGGATCAGAGAGGTTAAGTAATTTGTCCAAATCACACAGCAGACAAGGAGGAGTGGAAAGAGGATGTTCGAATAAGTAGGCTCCTTAAAGCAAGACGGTAGCAGGACCCTGAAAGCCACATGTCTGCACTGTAACAGCAAAGAGGGCAGGAGGGGCAGAGGGATAGAGGACAGGTGTGTGTGGCAAGGCCTGGGGATCTTCTTGGGCTCCACAAGTCAGCCCGGCATGTCACCAGCTCTCCCCATCCTTCCCAAACACCCACTGAGTGCCGTGGGGTACAGATCACCCTCCTTGCCTTCCAGGAATTATGATGAGGAATAAAATGAGCTCATGCTTGGGGTGTGGCAGAGAAGTCAGAAAGAGTGGGCTTCCAGGAGGCAGGACTGATTCAGTGCTGTCTGGGGCTTAGAAACGATAATAACAATATAACTCAGCACTGACCATGCAGCAGGCCCTCCTCCCCACCCTCTCCCAAGCAAGATACCATCTGCCCAGAGCCTTGGAGATCCCAGATCAGAGGCTCCGCCGGGGCTGCCCTTCCTCCCCCCTCCTCCCTGCCTGCCTCCCCTCCTGGTCCCTCCCATCCTCTCCAGAAATTAGGGGTCATTACCATTAGGGTGTGAGATCTGAGCACAGCTTACAAGTCATCAACACCCCAACTCCCAGTCCGCCTGGGGGCCCCCAAGTCTACGCCACACTCAACAGGCAGTGCTGAACAGGAAGGAAACAGTCCTGGGCCCAGCCCTGGCCAGCGGGCCGAGGGCAGGAAGTCGACAGCTGCCCTGCCTCCCTCACCCCGGGCCCCCTCCTTTCCTCCTCACTGACCCAGGGAGAAGTACAGGGCAGTCCGACATGGGGCATTTCTGACACATTCCTGGAAGTCTGATGTTGGGGAGATGGGACCCGAAGGAGGTGTGTCGGGGGAGACATCTGGTTTTGAAGATGGCAAGAGGGCAGCCCATTCAGCCACCTATCCCTCAATACAGTTACCCACCCACACATAATAACAGCCAGTTTTATTTATTTATATATTTTGGGGTCACATCATGCATAATGTGGATCTTAGATCCCCAACCAGGGATCGAACTCATGCCCTCTGCATTGGAAGCACAGAGTTTTAACCACTGGACCAGGGAAGTCCAATAATAGCTAATATTTACTGAGTGCTTCCTCTGTGCCAGGCACTGTCCTAAGTGCTTTGCCCTACTCTATTATTAGTAGTTAGGGACCTTTAGTCCAACCATTTCACAGATGAGTAAACAGAAGCACAGAGAGATCAGTTATTTATGCTTGCCCAAGGTTACACAACTAGTAAAACGGTAGAGCCAGGATTCAAGCTCATGAAGTCTGGCTTTGAGCCTGCAGTCCCATCCTCTATACAACAACCCACCATCTATCCACATGGACCATCTTCCCAAACACTCACCTGTGGCCAACCCACTTAACCACCTGTTTACTCACTCATGCATCCATCCCTTCATCTTCTAACCCCTTGTTTGAAGCGGTTTAGGAAAGGGAAGAGCAAATACAAAGACTTAGAAGGGAGAGAGCAGGGCATGTTAAGGAAGTAGCTGCTGCACAGAGTGAGGGAAAAGACAGCAAGAGATGAGACTAAGAAGGTGACCAGGGCTCCAATCAGGAGGGTCTGCTCATCCGTCGTCTATCCAACTACTCACATCCATCCATCCCCACTCTGCTCTCCTACTCCTCTGTCCATCCGTGTGTCCATCCATGAGTTCATGTGTCCATCCATCCATCCATCCATCCATCCATCCATCTATCCATCCATCCATCCATGTATCCATCCATCCATCCATCCATCTATCCATCCATCCATCCATCCATCCATCCATCCATCTATTCATCCATCCATCCATTCATCCATCACCCTTCATTCCTGTACTTGAGAAGGCAGATAGAGAGGAAGAAAGAGAATAGAGAGTTAGCTGGTTACATTTCTTCCATGCCAGTGATTTTTTGTGAACTTTTGTGGGGCTGGGGCAACATTAGGACTCCCCAAGGTACCTGAATAAACAGAATGATTTCCTCCACTCTCCACTTACCCCACTACCCATAGCTCACCAGTCCTGGGCACCATGGGAAGAAGGAATTGCAGAGTGACTAGGTATTAAGGTTGGAAGAACCATCCAGACCTTGAAACTTCTGCCCCCAGCCCCACCCCTGTATCTCCTTAGGAAGACAGAAGGAATTATGTTGTCAAAGA
This sequence comes from Bos taurus, assembly GCF_002263795.3. Classification (NCBI taxonomy): domain Eukaryota; kingdom Metazoa; phylum Chordata; class Mammalia; order Artiodactyla; family Bovidae; genus Bos; species Bos taurus. The sequence continues at coordinate 15,877,915 of NC_037350.1, forward strand.
GGTGTCACAATGCCCCCAGCCCCATACAAGTTCTCCTACCTTGGTGTCCCAGTACCCTCCCAAGAGTCCCTGAATACCTCTGGAGCCCTTGGCCACCAGAAGTTCCATCTCACCACCAAGGAAGGCACTGGTCAAGGATGTTCCAGGTGGGATGACATCATGGTGTGGGATCAGGGCAGCCCAAAGTAGCAAGAAGTTTGATTGGCAGGAAGGAGTGTGAAGGCCTCAGCCCAGCCCAGGCAGCTGGGAGCTGCCTGACTCCTGTTCCCCAGCCGTGGAGCTGTCCTTGTCTCCCCGGGTCGGGGGAGGGCTGGTGACCACCATTCAGCTCCTTTGTTCTCTGCCCCTTCACTTCCCTGAGAGGCTTCCTGGACCCTTAGTTTGCACGGCCCCACCTCCTAGGCACACTTGTGATAAGTAATAATGCTGGTCAACATTTACTGAGGGCTAAAGACGTCCAGGTGCCTTAAGGAGAATATCTCATTAACTCATAGTAACCCTATGAGATAGAGTCTCTATTATCCTTCGTACATGGAAAAACAGGCAGAATGTATTATAAATTACCAGAGAGACTCTCCTGGTGGTCCGGTGGTTAGGACTCTGAGCGTCCTCTGCCGGGCGCACGAGTTCAATCCCTGGTTGGAGGACTAAGATTCTGCACGCTGCGTGGTGTGGCCAAAACTAACTAAATAAATAAATTACCGGAAGAGCAGGTACCCAGTGGGTGGTAAAGGCTTCCTGAGGAAGCCGAGGCCCCCCGACTTGGCTTCCTCACTGACTCCCTTCAGAATTCCCGTCCCCTCACTGAAGGCAAATAAGTGCTCATAAAGCTTCAAGCATGGGTGACACCTCTGTGTAACTTCTGGACGGGGCTGATGATAATAACCACTTTCTTTTACAGCTCCCACGACTCATGGTGCCCCCTCCACAAGCTGTGCAGTAGATAGCCTTATTAGCCCCATTTTGCAGATGAGGCAAGTCAAGCTCAAAGAGGTTCATTGACTTGCCCAAGGATGCCTGACCTGTAAGGGCAGAGTCACGTCCCGAGCTTAGACCTTCAAACTCCAAAGCCCGGGCACATTTCCAGCATTAGGTGCCCTGGGAGGCTTCACCAGCTGCCTCACCCAGTGCTATTTGCATTTTGACAGGGCACAAGGCCTTCCACGAAAAAGGGAGGTGCAAATGGTGGCATATCAGGCACGGGCTAGGCCAGTAGATGGGCAGGGGGCCGAAGAGGGGCCTGAAGTATTGAACCTCATCTCACATATGAAGTCTTCTTGCCTTACTCAGAAAGTGCCGCCCTGAAGTCTCCCTCTTCCCTATTCTCGGTCCGGGTATAAGGGACAGATGTATACATGATATATCTAAAAAGCCTGGGTGGGTCTGCCTGCGAGTGAGGGGGTCATGGAAGGAGAGGGTCAGATTCTTTCTTTTGGCTCTTAATTCAAAACCCAAGTGAAAACAGGGGAGTGTGATTCATCAGGGAGCGAAAGGGCTGGTGGGACCCTCTCCTTGCCCTTTAAACTTCATTGCCCTCTATGGAACGGGAGGACTAGGAGGCTTAAGGCAGCAGAAAGCAGACAGGGGAGATGGAGCCCTTCCTTCCACCTCTAAACTCACCACCTCAGCATTTCTCCACCTCAGCATTGTGAGCTGATGATTCTTTGCCGTGGGCAGGGCGGGGGAGGCCGGTGTCCTATGGGATGTTTCGCAGCACCCTGGCCTCTGGACTCCAGTAGCACCTCCCAGTTCTAACCTCCGAAAATGTCTCCCCACATTGCCACAAGTCCCCCAGGGGTGGGGTTGGGGCGGAAATGCCCCCAGGTGTGAACCACTTCCCTAAGTGCACACACACTGTGCATTTGACAGGGAGGACCTGAGAGGGGAGGAGACGGTTAAATGAAACCAGATGTTAACCTGGAAAGTACGCAGTAGGGCCCCACCCTGCCTCCAGAGCTGGCCATGCTGGGCTAAGCATGGGATGGGGTGTTCTCAGTGCGCGGAGCTTAGTCACCTGGAAGCTGGCTGGGCCCCCGGAAGGGGTGGGACAAGGCTGGGGCTGCCCAACTTCCTCCTCCTCTTCCCATCTGCCGCCTCCTTTCTCTCTTCCTCCTCCCTCGCTCCCCAGTTCTTGTGCAAGCCTCATCCCTGGATGTGCTGGGGGTCCTGGGTTGCCCAAGCAGGGTCTCGAGTATAGCAGCAGCAGCAGCTGGGGCATAGCTGACGGGAGACTCAGGGTCTAGGCTGGGGTGGAGCAGGAGAGGAGGATTCAAACCCTGGTTCCTGCACTAACTGGTCACTAGTTGTGCAACTTCTGCAAGGTTCTTACACGCCACTCACTAACCATGTGCGCTTACACCAAGCTCAGAGCTTCAGTTTCTGCATTAGGAAGATAGGAGGTTCCTCTGTCCATGGGGATTTTCCAGACAAGAATACTGGAGTGGGTTGCCATGCCCTCCTCTGGGGGATCTTTCCAACCCAGGGATTGAACCCACGTCTCCTGCATTGCAGGTGGATTCTTTATCACCTGAGCCACCAGGGAAGCCAGAAAGATGAGAATAACATCTCACAATGGCTCTTTGGGGCTTTTGCAGAGGTCAGTGGTTAGTCCCTGGCAGTTGGTAGATTCTCGATCCTATTAGTAAAGAGTGTTGCAAGCCCTTCCCCTTGCAGGAAGAGCCCTCCACGACAATTCTGAAAGCACCTGCCTCTGTCACCTCTCACACCAGCTCCGGAGCCTGAGGGGCAAGGCCAGCTGGCCAAGAGCTGCTGGGGAGCAGGGACTGGTTGGGGGCAGGGTCTCTGCAGTTCCCTGTCTCCACAGGCACAGGCCGAGCCTCCCTGCCGTGTCAGGAGGACCAGAAGCCCACATCCTCGGATGCATGCTTAACATGAAAAACCCGAGCCACTTGTGAGCCCCAGGAAAGGAAAATTCTACAACTCCAGGCTATCAGCCTCAACACTGAGGATAAGGAAACTGTCATGGACTCTATAGCACTGATTCTCACCGCCCTTGGAAGGAGCTGGCAATACCGAGAGATGTTTTCGGCTGTCACAATTGGTGGGGGGTGCCACTGGCAGCTAGTGGGCAGAGGCCAGGGCTGACGCTAAGCATCCTTTGATGCACAGGGCAGCCCCACAGCAGATGTATCCAGCCCAAAGTGTCAACGGGGCCGAGACTGAGAAGCACCGTTCCCCAGTGTTCATATGTGTAGTGTCTCTGCTACTTGTATATCCAGAGCCTGGTGCATAAGAGGAGCACAAATGGATAGAACAACTGACATCACATCCTCAGCTGCGCTGAGAGATACTTCATAGAATAAACCTCACACTCCTTGGGGTGTCACCCTGTCTGTGCCAGGTCCAAGGACCCAGAACCAAAACCCAGCATTCAAAACCCCACAGTGTCCCCGCCACACCTGGGACATCAGGCCACCCTCTCTCACCAGCGAGCCTGGGGACTGGGGAGGGGTCGCCCTAGCTGCTCACCTGCCTCCCAGCACATCTAGCAAGGAGCCAGCAAGATGATGAAATGAGGACAGAAATGAACTTGCAGGCCCCATCCCCATGGTGCCGTGGACATGGCATGTACTGTGGGGTACAGGGTGTGGCCCCTGGAGTCAGCCAGGCCTGGGTTCCCATCGCAGCCTAGCTCCTCACCAGTCACATGACCTTAAACTTGGGAATATCCTCCTGACTTCTGTTTTCTCAATTATAAATGGGACTCATAATGATACCTTCCTTAAAGGGTTATTGTGAGGATTCTCAGAGGAGATCCACTGAAAGAGTTTGGCACTGTGCTCATGGGTGGTGGTGAAAAATGATCGTGGATTATGACTATTCATACCTCATTTCCGGTGTGAGCCCCTCTGTTTGTCATCTGTGTCCCAAGGCTGAGCCTGGACGGGTCTGGGAAGGCTGCTGACCGCTCATGCACCCCTCTCTCCAGGTGAATAGGATGTGGTGCTGACCTCTGAGAGCATGTACAGGCTGTTGGGACATTAGCCAGAGCCCTGAAGGACCACTATTTGGGATTAAGATGAGGCAAGCACAGGACCTAGGGCGCAAAATATTTGAAAGGAAGCACTCACCGTGCCTTTGCATGAGTCTGAATATGAGCCCCTCCTGAAAATGCATAGCCTTGCCTCACCCTAGTCCCAGCCCAGCGAAGGACCACCTCCCAGAAGGAGGGCCTGATGGCACAGAGGATGGTGAGATGGATGCAGAGGCCACAGCATCTGAGGCTTCCTGAAGGAGATGCCGTGAGAGCTGCTGGTGTGGGAGGATAAGGGAGAATTTTGAAGTGCAAGGCTGAGGGTCATATATTGCTAGGTGGGAACTTATGGGAGCAGAGACTGCCTTGGAGAAAAGCCCTGGGCAAGTGTGAGTTGGGCAAATAATTTATAAATTAAACACAACAGAACGTACATTATGATTTGAGTAGTGGAGGTTTCGTCAGATGGCAGGGGTTCAACTTCCAATAGCGCTACAGCTAGGGGTTTCCTCCCAGTTCCCTGGGGCCTCTGCAGACAGGAAATGGGTCTTCTTGAGAATTGCAGCCTGGGGGAGTGCAACAGAGCTGCCTGACACTCAGGGATCTCAGCCTTTGGGTTGTTCCATCACAGCTATGAAGATTCCTAGTGAGAGGGCACCCAGGATCTGGGAGATGGTATGGGGGTTCAAAGGTGAGGAAGATGATTCAGCCACAGGATGGTCAAGGAGGGTGGCAACAGAGGACCACATAAATGTCAGTACCAGGAGATAAAGGCTGCAACAGGGGCCTCCCAGGAGGGTGGACCTCCATACCCAATCACCCAAGAGTGGTTATGAAGGGCAGACATTGTTGGGTGGGAGACACAGTCTGTAACAATGAGAAGTGTTCTAAATTAGAACGGGGCTGGCTGGTTGGAAGGCCAATGGCCCCTTACTAGAATCCAGTTCTGTTGAACCAATAGTTATTGAGCGTTCGCTCAATGTCTTGGTCTGGAGTAAGAGAAGGAATAGGATTTTGGAGGTTATTATGTCAAGGGTAAGGGTGAGAGAGCGCTGCTCTTAAGGGGCTCAAAGCTGAACAAGAAAGAGTATCCCTGATGGGTGGGAGGGAGGGCAGGCTAGTCTGGGGTGGACAGCCTGAGCTAAGGTGAGAATGCCTGGAAGGATCAGGTGTGACCAGGAAGTGACAGGCAGACGGGATGGCTGGAACTCAGGGTTTGGGGGAGCCCTGTCCTTCCAGGCTAGGGACTTGGCATTTATTTTCTGGGCAGCAAAAGGTGCTTTGAGGACAAGCCATACATTCTGGCCATTAATATATTGGGTTGGTCCAAAAGTTCATTCAGGGTTTTCCGTAGGATGTTATGGACTTTGGGGCCAATCAATAGAGAGACTAATTCAGTGTGTGAAGGGCAGGCTGGGAAAGCAAGAGATAAAGAAACAGGAAGAGTCGGTAGAAAGCTGGAGTCACCTTGTAGGAGAGAGGATGGAGGCCTGGCAGGGGGCAGGGAGAGAAGGATGTGGGGGACATGGATGGACAGACCAGATGCAGGGGGAAGGGGCAGGCGTGGGGTTGGAGATGAACCCCGGGTTCCCAGCCTCTGAGCTGGTCGAGGTCTCCAAGAAGCAAACCAAGTCTGTAGAAGCAGGTCCGGTGGGGGGACCTTGAAGGCTTTCTCCTGCCTGCAAGTGTCTAGCTCCAGGGCCAGCAGGGCTGGGCTCCAGGCGTAGCTCTGTGGGCCTCTCAGCAGTGCCCCTGCCCCCTCCTTCCTGCCCTTGGCCCTCGCAAAGTCCCCAGCTCTCCCCTTCTTTCCTCCTCCCAGGACTCACAGAAATCCTCAGTACCCAGTCATGGGCCGAAGACACCCTCAGGCCAAAAGGTGAAGGCTCCACACCGTCCCCTGTCCCTGTCGTGGAAGCAGGACCGTGAGCAGACTCTGGCGGCAGCCTACGTGCCCGTGGTGGTGGACCCCAGAGGGCAGAACCCGGAAAAGCTCAGGTTCAATTTCTACACCTCCCAGTACTCCAACTCCCTGAACCCCTTCTACACCTTGCAGAAGCCCACCTGCGGCTACCTGTACCGCCGGGACACGGACCACACCCGCAAGCGCTTCGACGTGCCTCCTGCCAACCTGGTCTTGTGGCGCTCGTAGGCCTGTGCCAGTCAGAAGCCCCCTACCCTGCACCCTCACCCCCACAATGCTGGGTCCCCAAGGGGAAGGGCTGCTTCCTCCCGGAGGAGCAGAAAGTGCCTGGGCTAGGACGGCTGTGCCCTGCCCACTGTCAACAATGGCAAAGGGAGGTCTCGCTTTTCAGCAGCAATTAAAGTTTCTTCTTCCTTTCCCTGGCATCTGAATGGGTGGCTCTGGATGGGTAAACTGAGGCCACAGGGGTGCTGTAAGCAGGGTTATAGCCAGAGGTGCCTGAAGACTTGGAAGGACGTGATTCTCATCAGCTCACCCCAAGAGTAACCCCAACTCCCCTGCAGAGCCTGAGTCCCAAGCAAAGCTCATGCTGGCCACAGTCTGCCTGTGGTCCCAGTTTGGCAACCTCTCCAATAAGAGCTACATCAATCGACCGTGATCTGGGGTTGGAGAAGCCACTGGGGAAGGGGGACGTCCTGCAGGGAGTGAACCTGATCTCCAGGGAGCCTCCTCTCTAGCTCCTAGTTTTACATAAAACTGCCTCTTCTGACTGGTAGTTTTTTTGGTGAGGGATGGACTTCCCATCTCAAGTCTCCCCTCTGGTCCAGCAGAGCTGATGCTGAGTTTAGTTAGGCTCATGGGCCGTGGTTCACGGAGAAGGAGAGTAAAAGCAGAGTGCGCTTGACTCCTAGCCAGAGTGAGTCCTTGGTCACTGCCGCCCAAGGCTGGATCCAATGGCCTGCTGGCGCCAGCTCAAACTGGCCTGTGAGAGCTGGCAGTGGGCAGCTCCCAACTCCACAATCAGTGACTTCATGCTGGTAGCTTGAAACCAGTGAGTGGAAGTATTTACACCCAGGAAACCAGCAAACATCTATAAAACAGGATTTCTTTTTTTCCAGAGAGCCAGTGGTTAAATATTTACCAGCAGATGACTGAGTGATTCTAACTGGTTTCATTTCTAGGAATCATGTCTTATTGCAGGTAGAGTGGTGGATTCAGTGGTGCATACTTCTAGGGCACAGGAGACAAGGGGGCTGGTGTGGGATGAAGAGACAGGATGCTGGGGACCCAGACAAGCAGCCAATGCACTGGCCAGATTTCCCTGGACACCCTTCTCTGAAGAGAAGATGGCAAGCCAGAGAAAAAGGATGAGAGGGTGTCCTAAATATATCACCTAACTTCAAAGGATCCAGGTTTTTCTATATATTATATTTGAAGTAGGCTGTCTTTCAAATTAGAGGCTTTCCTCGAATGTCTAGTGATCCTTGGCTGGAAGCAGGCCATTTGGCATCGGTATCAAGTCTCTCCTTCCTGGTTGTTCATGGAGCCAGTGTGGGAAGGAGCTGGGCTGGGGTCTCACTTTTCATATGCAGACTTTGCCATAACTTTCTGGTTTCCAGAGCAGCCCTTCTCTCTTGAGCTATCTCTCGAGGCTAGAGCTTGTCCAGTTCAAGTCTCAGAATAACGTTCCCCCAGGGCCAGGAGGAGAGAGATGACATCTTAAGATGTCTGTTCTGCTGCCTTGAGGAGGGCCTCTGGGGAACTAGTTGCTCCTGACACAAACTTCCCACCAGTACCCCTCCTTCTGTCCCACCTGTCTGGTACCCCAGCCCCCATGACACCTTCTGTGCCCACCTCCTGAGCTTCCAGAGTCCTGTTGTGGGAATTTAAAATTTTATTTATTCTTAATATATTTATTTGGCTGCACCGGGTCTCAGCTGCTGCACTGGGGATCTTTAGTGGCAGCATGCGAACTCTTAGTCATGGCACGTGGGATCCAGTTCCCTGACCAGGGATGGAACCCAGGTTGTCTGCATTGGGAGCATGGAGTCTTAGCTACTGGATCACCAGGGAAGCCCCCCTCCTCCTCTCTGAGCACACACAGGTTTCAACTTTCCGCACTCTGGGAAGGCACCACTCGTCCCTCTGTTTCTCTCGTCCAAAATTTGTATTAGAACCTGTCATCTGCTGTCTTCTTCTTGGTCTCTTTGGATCTGCAGCCTTTAGAAATGAATTGCCATTTCAGTGTGCTTTTCAAGAGACAAAGATAAATGCAAGTTTTCAGCACAACCCGAAGCTGTACCTCCCAACAGTCATCCCACAGACACTGGGTGAACAACTAGCGCATGCTGGGCCCTTGGGCTACAAAGACGAGCAAGAATCAACTCTGCGCCCCCAGACCCGACAACCTTGAGGAGTGGGGGCGGGGCCCGTATCTGCACGCGCTCAACTGACGCCTCCTCCTCGCTCCTGGAGAAGGTCGCCCCCTAGAGGTTCACCTTGGTAAAGCGGCCTCCACCGACGCTTCCAGGACACCTTGACAAAAGCCAGCCAAGGTGCCAGGTCGGTCTGGGCGGGACACTCTCTGGAGGCCCAGAACCTATGCTTAGGGCTCTGTTGTGTTTCTGTGGAGGTGGCCAGTGGGCAGACGGGCACGTTGGAGCGAGTCAGTAGGGACTGGGATTGCCACCCCTCCCATCCCTTCCCGGCATGGCTTCTACCTCTACACCCCTGCCCGCCATGTTCCCTCTCCTTGGCATCATTCAGCCCCGTAGGTGCTCTCACTCTGGTGTGGCATCTGTCCCGGGAAGGAGTCCTGCAGACAGAGCAGCCTGGGGAGGCCACGGTCCTCTCTCACGCGGCCACAGCACGAGCCGTCCACTGAGACCCTCTGTACTCCTCTCATGGGTCCCAGTCTTCCTCCTCCCACGGTCTGTCTCTTCCTCCTCCCACCGGTCCGTCTCTTCCTCCTCTCATGGGTCCCTCTCTTCCTCCTCTCACTCTCACGGGTCTGTCTCTTCCTCCTCTCAGGTATTCATCTCTTCCTGGATGCCTCGCTATGGAGCCCCATCTCCCTGACCTGGCATCTGTGTCTCTGGGGGAGGGATGGGGGGCAGGACTCCTAGAGTCCCTGCAGAGGGAGAGGCTGGGCTCTCGGGCTGGGGAGCTGTGGATTCCATTCGCACCTTGGGCTGGAGTGAGGGACAGGGCCCCACAGCCAGCCAGAGTGAGCTCCCTGTGGGGGGATTGCTCAGGCAGAGGGGCCACAGGGAAGGCACTAGACTCAGGGGCTTATAGATCCTGTAGGTTCATCCAGCCTTTTGCCCAGAGACTTATTTTTCCCCCCAGCAGTGTGGCTTATGGGAATCTTAGTTTTCTGACCAGGGGAAAGGTTGGCGTGCTGCAGTCCATGGGGTCACAAAGAATAGAATAGGACTGAGCGGCTGAACTGAACTGACCAGGGATTGAACCCTGGGCCCTTGGCAGTGAAAGTGGAGTCCTAACCACTGGACTGCCAGGAAGTTCCCTTCCCAGCGATTTGACGACTTAGGCTAAAAGAAAGAATTAACATGGGAAAACTTTGGTACATTACCACTTAAAAATTTTGTGAACCTGAGAATGTGATTTTTCTGCCCCCAATTTCTTCTGTCTCACATGGAAATAATAACATCCATCCCACAGGACTGTCGGAGAAGGCAATGGCACCCTACTCCAGTACTCTTGCCTGGAAAATCCCATGGGCAAAGGAGCCTGGTAGGGTGCAGTCCATGGGGTCGATAAGAGTCGGACACAACAGAGCGACTTCCCTTTCACTTTTCACTTTCATGCATTGGAGAAGGAAATGGCAACCCACTCCAGTGTTCTTGCCTGGAGAATCCCAGGGACGGGGGAGCCTGGTGGGCTGCCGTCTATGGGGTCGCACAGAGTCAGACATGACTGAAGCGACTTAGCATTAGCATAGCACAGGACTGTCTTGAGCCTGTTCATCGAGCTTAGCCTGGTGTTTTAGACAAGCTCTAGTCTATATTAGCTCTCTTGAATCTTATCTTATCATTCATTCATTCAATAATGTTTTATTGAGCCCCTCCCAGTCAAATGTTACTCTCAAAAAGATAATTTGGGGGGGGGTGTAATGAAGGAACTGTTCACAGATAACTGGGCATGGTTAAGGGACTGATGATATGCCTAGAGGGTGGCAACAGAAGGAAGCCCTTCTTACCCCTAAGCCTGAGGGGTAGAGGGATGAGGCTTTGTCACAGGAGACTGGAGAGAATTCTAGCAGGAGCTGTAGCTGAAAGTCAAAGAAAACAACCAGGATCCAAACTGTGGCCCAGCAGGGATGGAGGGGAACAGATACCCAGCCTCGGTCTTTTTCCATCCTCCAGTCTCCTAGCAGTGCTTCTCAAAGGATGAACCTAGCTTGAAGCCAGAGGGTCAGGGAGCCCAGGTGATCCAGTCCACAGGGTTCAGCCTCCTGGGGCTCAGAGCAGACCAACAAAGGTAGAGAAGGAGTGAGGCAGGGGCCAACAGCATAACCAGCACATGACCATGTGGGATCCATGGTACTGGGTGCTGGAGTGTTGTAAAAAAATGAGGAAGACAGAGGTCTCTACTGGGGAGCTTGCTGGATTCCTGAGGACAGGCTGGTAATAACCAGCTGCTTACAATTCCAGAAAGAAATGAGTGTTCTGTCTGTTATTGTAAAAGTGTGACTATCATAGACTTTAAAGTAAGCTGTAATGACTTCCACCTGTTGTTCCTGCCTTTCTACAGTCCCCTCCCTCTGAGTGTAGGTGAGACCTGTGGCTTGCTTCTACTCCACAGACTATGGCAAAGGTCATGGGTGTCACTTCCTTGATGAGGTTCCACTATATGAGATTCCATTTTAGCAGATTACAGAGAGGATCTCCTCACTGACTTGATAAAATAAGCAGCCATGTTGAGGAGTCTATGTAAAGAGGAACCGTGGGCAGCTTCTAGAAACTTTGGGCAACTTCTCGGACCTGAGAGTGTCCTCCAGACAATGTCTAGCAGAGAGCCGTGGCTTCAGTCCTACAGTCACAGGAAATGAGTTCTACCAAAGACGTGGATGAGGTAGAAGTGGTTGCTTCCCCAGTCAAGCCTTCAGATGAAAACATAGCCCAGATGGTACCTTGTTTCCAGCCTTGTGAAATCCTGGGCAGAGGATGCCGTTGAGCCAGGTCTAGACTCCTGGTCCACAGAAGCTGTGAGATAATAAATGTGCATAGTTTGAAGCTGATGACTTTGTGGGTAATTTGTTATGCAATGTCGAAAACTAATAGAACACATAAGCAAGATGAATCAAGGGAAGGTGAATCCTGCAGATTCAGAAGGCTTCACAGAGGGGGTGACTTTTGTGCTCACGCATGAAGAGTGAGGAGGATGTAAGCAGAGATGGAAAGATGAGCTGTCACCTCCTCCTTGACCTCTTCATTTCAAAACCTGGGCCTGAAAGGACTCTGCAAGGACATGGATCCTAGCCTGGGTCCCAAGCGAAATAAAGGGAGGAGCCCTCTCTGCCCTCTCACCCCTGGAAAAAACCATGCTCTGGAGAACTTGATCAAAGCAGGCAGATCCCAGAGCCCCCCTCCCCTGCAATGCACCTTAAGTCGATCGTTTTAGGTGAAAGAGAAGTAAAACAGTCCCATTTGATTCTTTTTTCAAAAATGGTTATCTTCTGTTTATGTGAGCAACATATGTGCATTATGAAGTGTTATTTTTAAATTTTTTTATTTATTTTGGCTCTGCAGCATGGCTTGCAGGATCTTAGTTCCCCGACCAGGAATTGAACCTTGGCCCTAGGCAATGAAAACACCGAGTTCTAACTATTGAACTGCTGGGAAATGCCCATGAACCATTTTTTGAGACGCAGATTATTTTTTTTTAAGCAAAGATTAAAAAATCACTGGTGATCTCATAACTTAGAGATGACCCTGTTAACATTTTGGTGGTTTCCTTCTCATCATAGGTATCATGTTCACAAGTGACAAGGACAACTGTATTGGCATCACTCTGGTCTCAGTCTTTCTCTCTCTCTGGTCTTCTAAAGGGGCATTCTTAACTCGGGTCCTTTGGATGAACTTTCTCAGAATGGGCAAAAAGAGCTGGAGAACTGGAAAGGAGACCTTCTAGTGGATAATGGAAAGGAAGAAAACTGCTCCCTGGGGGAAAACCTGGTCTGAGAAGGCAGAGACCTGGTCCAGAGCACGTAGTCCCCCCACCCCATCCCCTCCTCTGTTATATCTGGCAGATGCCTGTAGATCAGGCCAGAGAAACAGCCCCCAGAGGTTCCTCTGTCAAGGAGGGAAATCTCTCCCTGGGTGCCCAGGGTTCTGCTTCCGGTGGTTCTTCTGTGCCCTGAGCTATTGGAAGGGGGTGTCCCCCTGAGAGAGGGCTTCTAGAACTGAGCAATATTCAGGGGCACAGATCCCATCACTCCAGGCTCCTCCCTCCACCCAGCCAGTGCTCACAGCCTGTGGATACACAGGACTGGGCCCTGATGGCTGGAAGGCTGTGATTGCCCTTCTTTGTTGAGCTGGCCCATCTCTCTGAGCTGACCTCTCCAAACCCAGTTCCTTCTGTCCAGTTCTTAGGAAGTGATCTTAGGATGACAGCCTGACACTCTTTCCACAAAACTGTATAAGAACTACTGTCTTCCTGGTGCCTCCATCCTCAAACTGCCTCTGAGGGTTCTAGTTTGCTTTTTTTTAAATATGTTTTTGATGTGGACCATTTTAAAAGTCTTCATTGCATTTGTTACAGTATTACTTCTGTTTGATGTTTTGATTTTTTGGCCGTGAGGCATGTGGGATCTTAGCTCCCCAAGCAGGAATCAAACCCAGGGATCTAACCTGCACCCGCTTTATTGGAAGGCGAAGTCTTAACCACTGGCCTGTCAGGGAAGCCTCCTCTAGTTTACTTTTTTATTTAAATGAAGAGAGGGTGGTCCATGTAGCAGATGAGAGAAGCAAACAGGGAAGGGACAGGACAGAGCTAGGGCTTAAGTGCACTTGAACGCTGGCTGGGGACTTCTCTGGCGGTCCAGTGGCTAAGAGTCCACGCTTCCCACATGCCACCACCAAGAGTTCGCATGACACAACTAAGGGTTCTTCGTGCTGCAACTAAGACCTGGCAGTGCAGCCAAATAAATAAATATTTTAAAAATTATATATATATATATATATATATATATATATATATATATATATATATATAAAATAGTCTATGGCCAGAGAGTATGCCACTAGAGATTAGAGAAAGATGTTGCTGCATAGATGGGCTTCTATTCTCAGCCAGGGATGCTTCCAGGACCAGCAGGTAGCAGGACACTCATGCACCTGTGTGCCTGCACTCACAAACACACAAACACACACACACGCATGCCCCAGGCCACTAGGCACACACTCAGTGTCCCCTCCCCCATGCCCCTGAGTGGTGATGGTGTCAGGTTTAGAGTGAGATGGAGGGCTGAATTCAAGCCTCCCATGATGGGAAAGATGCAGTTTCCAGGAACATAAGTGTGGTCAAAACAGGACCAGTGTGTGTGTGTGTGTGTGTATGTGCGAGGCTATGTGTATTTGTGCAGTTTTATGTAAAAGGGGTTTCCCTCTGACTTCTCTGGTCTCATCTGGGGAGCCCATAAACTCAGCATCACCCAGGCCCTCTCATATATTAACTGTCCGTGGTGTGATTGGAACCCCTCTGTCATGATGGCCAAGTGCAGTGCACAGCCTGGGTAACTGTACACAGCAGTCCTCTCAAGGGCCCTCAGCTGGCCCAGCTCTGGAAGAGAGACCAGATCTTTCTCATAGGTACCTCAATTCCGTGTCCGAGGACAGGAACCAGAAACACTGAGCACCCATTCAAACCAGGAGAAGGGAGTGGCGGTGACAGGATAGGAACAGCTGTTGGCTGGCCACCCACTTTGTCCCCATAAGTAGGGATCAGGAGATTGCAAATTGGGTAAGAAAATCCTCTCACCTCCAGCTCAAGACTGTAATCCTGGGCCTCTGGTCCCCTAAGCTTTGTTCTATTTTCGCTCCTCTTCTTAGAGTGAGCGGGTCTCCATTGGCTGCAAGGATTTAGTGGGGACTTTTAACACAAGTTTTCCGGCAGTCCTTGGATCTGGTGTGGGCTTGCACAGCCCCCGTGACCTCCTCTCCTCTGCTTACCTCCTCTAGTCATTTCCCTGCGCTTTGGGATTCAGGCCCTTCCTCGCTCAGATCTGGGGAACTCAGGCTTGTGAGCGAGGAGGGCCCAGTGTTAGGAAGCCCAGCCGCGCTGGTGTGGGGACCAGCGGTGAAAAGAACCGGTCCCCCTTGGGCATCAGCCTCCCGCAGGCCTGAGCGATGGGGAACATTATGGACGGTAAGTCGGTGGAGGAGCTGAGCAGCACCGAGTGCCACCAGTGGTACAAGAAGTTCATGACAGAGTGCCCCTCCGGCCAGCTCACCCTCTACGAGTTCCGCCAGTTCTTCGGCCTCAAGAACCTGAGCCCGTGGGCCAGCCAGTACGTGGAGCAGATGTTTGAGACCTTTGACTTCAACAAAGTGAGCTGGGCTCTGGGTGGGGAGCGCTGCAGGGATGTCCCGGGGCTAGTGTGGGGGTGGGGGGGCAAGTGTGAGGACAGCTGGAGGAATGACTGTTTATCTGGGAGACTGAGTATCTACATCAGTGACTCCAGTTTTCTAACGTCCATTGAGCACCTACTGTGCGTCAGGCACTGGAGGTTTGGAAATGAATCAGCCCTCATCCCCAAGGAAGAGAGAGAGAGGGAGACCCTGGTCAGTGCACTCGGAGGCTAAACGTTGGTTTCCTCTGCCTCTTCCACATGCGCAATTTACCCCAGAACAACGTGAACACTTACAAGATGGTTGACAAGCACCTACTAAGTGCTTGGTGCTGCACCTGGTGCCTCTGCACAGGCCCTCAGATGCTCCCAGGATGCAGAAGGCAGAGGCGCGGAGGGCAGAGAGCAGGGTGATGAGCTTCAGGCTGGCTTCAGGCCCGCTGGTCTGGGGTGGGCAGGTCCACGTTGTTTGGGTTACCCATCCCATGATGATCTGTGGACCCTAGAACTGGGACAGTCAGGGTTGCCTGGTCACCGGGGAACCCAGGCCACTCCAGCTCCCAAGTCCCCAGTGACCTCAGTTCATCCTAAGAGGGCCTGAAGGTCTATGCAGTGGTCAAATTATAGATGTCTCCCCAAGGGATCACCTGAACGCACCAGGTGAGGGCTTCCTGAGAAGATAGAGGGGACACTGTAAGTTTCTGTCCCTAGTTTTCATCAGCTGGGTGGCCTTGGAGCCCATTTCTTCCCTGCTCTGCCTCAGCTTATTCACCGTCAACTGTCATGGACATCAGGAGCATTAGTTAAGATGTTTCTTGGTATTTCAGAGCAAACCTTCCATTCATTTGGAGCAATTCAGTCAAGATGTAGTGGTAGAAGAACGTAAATCCATACATCTATCTCCCCCGACCCTCTGGCCCCCAGCTGCCTCCTCCAAGGTGAGGACAGGAAGCTGCCAAGTGTCCACTGCACGCTGGGGAGACATTGCCCAGGGCTTTCCAGCTCTCCTCGCTGCCCAGAGGGTCCCAACATCATTGTAGGTGGGGCTTCTAGGGAAAGCTGAGGCTCAGAGGCTATTTAAAAACTCACTAATGTTTAGGATCAAGGGGCCAAAGCAGCTTATGGGCTTTGAGCCCCAGCCTCAAGGGCAGCACTGTGGTGTCTGAGGGCTTTCCTAAAAGAGGTGCAGGGTCAGAGTACTGGAGCCCAAGGTATAGAGACCAAGAAGGGATGGCATCCTCACGCTAGACCCCTGAAATACTCCAGAAGAAATGATCTTTCCTGAAAAGGTGTCAGAGTCCATGGTTGAGCCTCAACTCATACCCAAATGCACTGAAAGAGCTCAGCTTCTTGCCTGTTAAGGAAACGCTTTGAATCAAGATAACCCTTTGGATCTCAGATCTAAGATGACACTTATGACACCGGGGCGTGGCAACCCCTCAACAATTTGGCTAACTGAGTCATTCAAATGCTAGCTCTTCAATTTCTGTCACATGTAGGCACCACTGATGACTCAGTAGAATTCGCCTGCAGTGCTGGAGACCCGGCTTCTATCCGTGGGTCAGAAAGATCCCTTGGAGAAGGGAATGGCAACCCACTCCAGTATTTCTGCCTGGAGAATTCTATGGACAGAGGAGCCAGGCAGGCTACAGTCCATGGGGTCACAAACAGCAGGACACAACTGAGCAACGAATACTTTCACTTTTTTTTAAAGCGCCACTTGTATTGTCCCAAACCCCCTTCTTTGATTCTACTCACACCCCCGCCTTAGGGCCTGGTTCCACCAGGCAGTCTTCCTCCAGAATTCCACTCAGCTCACACCTTCCCCAGCTGCAAGGCTCTGGTCAAATGTCTCCTTTCCACTGGTACTACCCTGATGTCCTGGTTTCAGCCCTATTTAACTGGGACTAGTCCTCACCTGGGCATTTCCTCAACCTTCCCTTTTCCCCTAGAGCATGTCTCGTCTTTGTATTAGAAGATGATGTCATCTTCTAATACAAAGACGAGACATGCTCTATGATTATGGTCAATCTCCCTGATGGAATGTGAGCTCCACAAAGGCAGGGATTTCTGTCTTTTTCATTGCTGTATCCTTTGCACCTAGAACAGTGCCTAGAACACAGTAGGAGATCAATCAGTATTTTTACTTGAGTGAATGACTATATGAGAAATTATTAGTTTTATGGACTACTTATATATAATATATATTAATTAACATTCATACTTGCTAAACTGAAGAGCATCTTTGTAACATTTGAAGTGTCTTGTACACTGAAGGCAGAAATCACACTTTGGACACAACTTCCACCCACTGTCACCAGTAAAAGACAGTGGGGCAGGTTGGCTACAAGATGAGACCCAGGACTAGGAAGCTTTGATACAGAAGACTGGAAGTTTTGGATAGTGCAAACAATAGCCCTTGGGCCTATTTTTGTCAATGAAGTTTTGTTAAAACACACCACATACTCCTTTTACAGATCATCAAAACTGAAATATGTGCTATGTGCCCTTTGTAGAAAAAGTTTGCCAGCCCTTGAACTAGAAGAGAGCTGTATCCTCGGGTACTGTGGCAGATGGTCAGGGTTTGGGGGTACGGCCATGAGTAGGGAATGTGACCAGGGCAACCTGCATATGCTTTGCTTACTTCAGAGTTTTGCCTGAGCTTGAGTGTGCCTGGCAATCACACAGGTGCACACAAATCAATGTAAATCTCCCATCCTTGCATCTGAGCGCTGGGTGGCAATTAAGAGACTCAGTTTATTAATATTTATTTATTTGTTTATTGGCTGTGCCACAAGGCTTGTGGGATCTTAGTTCCCTGACTAGGGATTGAACCCACGCTCTCCTGGCAATGGAAGTGCCAAGTCCTAACCACGGGACAACCAGGGAATTCTCAAGGAGACTCAGTTTCTAGGCAAGCCTTTGTCATTCACTAGCGTGTGGCCTAACCTCTCTCACCTTCAGCTTTTCATCTGAAAACAGAGATAGAAATACCCAGAGGTGGTTGTGAGATTAAAGGAGTAAAGTGAGTGAAACACACCTCACCTGAAGCACACAAAACAAGTTAGTATTGTTGTAGTCTTATTACAGATCTAACCCAGACCACAATCCTGAAAAGCACACACTGTCTTTCCGTCTCAGAACTGAGACCCTGAGGCTATCTGACTTGTCCAAGGCCACACCCCTCCCAAGACATGGTTTAGGTCTTTCTGGAACAAACGCACCTGCCTTTCCATTGCCCCATTCTGGCCATTTTTTAATTACAAAAAGTTATAAAATTAAGAAAAATTTTAATTACCAAGAAATGACAGCTCACTGTAAAAGTTTCCAACAATATAGAGAGATAAAAAGTGGAAAGCAAAGTGTCCTTACCCTCTGTCCCCTTGCTTGGGGGAAATCTCCACAGTGGTAAGAAAGCAAACCTCTTGCTTCTCTGAGCATGGCTGCAGGGGGGCCTGGCTCCACCGTGACAAAGACCCTGAGAGGAGGGTTGGTCAAGGGCTGATTGAGGGGCTTCCCTGGTGGTCCAGTGGTTAAGATTCCGCATTTCCACTGCAGCGGGCATGGGTTCGATCCCTGGTTGGGGAACTAAGATCCTGCATGCCCCATGGCACAGCCATGTGTAGGAAAGCCCTTGAACATGGGGAAACACCCTGAAAATATTCACTATGATTTTGACTTCCATTGTGGAGCTCAGAGTGGTTAAGGCCTCACCTAAGGCCAGCACATGATTGGGAACTCTTGGAGGCCTTCTTGTCCCATCTCTGCCACATCCCTAATAACAGTACCCCAGCCTCTGCTTGCACACTTTCAGGGACAGGGAGCTCATTACTGCATGAAGCTGTCTCTTCCACTGTGGGTAGTTCTGTCTGTTAAAGAGTTCTTCATACAGATCCCAAACCTGCCACTCAGTAACTTCCCGGTTCCAGAGTGAGGGTTGTGAGTAAGTGGAGCAATAGAGGCTGGACTCTGGGTTCACAGGCTCTGAGTCCAATGCCCCTTTCCTTTCAGCACTCATCCTCTCTGCAAGACACAGGCTTCCCTTTCCCAGATTCACTTGACTTGGGCGGAAGGTGGGCAGAGGCAGGCCTGTGTTTCCTGCTTCCCTGACCCTATTGGTAGGGCTGGCAGGGCCAGGTGGAAAGTCAGCTGCTGAACATATGGGGGCTCCTGGGGAAATATCCTGCAGGAATATCTTGTACCACCTTCCCCCATGGCCAATCCCTCCAAGACTCAGTGAGGGCACAACCTCCCCCAGGAAGCCTTTCTGCTGCTTTTGCCTGGTCACTGTCCTGGTCTGTGATTCCATAATGTCCCGTCCAGATGTGCTGTCCCTGAACATATGTCATGATGGCACCATGATTTCCTTATAGTGATGGTAATAATAATGTATGTGTTAGTCGTTCAGTCGTGTCCGACTCTGTGACCCATGGGGTATAGCCCGTCAGGCTCCTCGGTTCATGTGATTTTCCAGGCAAGAATACTGGAGTGGGTTCCTTCTCCAGGGGATCTTCCTGACCCAGGGATCAAACCTGGGTCTCCTGCCTGGTAGGCAGACTCTTTATCGTCTGAGCTACCAGAGAAGCCTTGGTGGTAGTAATAATAATAATAGCTGACATTTACGGAGTGCTTACTATGCGCCAGGCAGTGTTGAGTGCCTTACATACCTGCATTTATTTAAGTCCACATCAATTCCGTGGAGGTGGGAGCTATTATAACTACTACTGATCAAGGGTCAGAGTCATGTTGAATCCTTTCTCCCAGATCCTACATATTTGAGAAGGTGGGGCCAGAATTCCAGCCTGTGTCCTCAACGCGGCGCTCCCGTCAGGACGGGCTTTATCTTACTGAGTTCTGAATCCTCAGCCTATCACAGTGCCTAGTCGGTGCTCAGTAAGCTTCCAAGAATAAAGGGAAGAAGGAGAAAAGCGCTCGATCCCTCCAAGTCTACCTCTATCCCTTATCCAGGCGCGTTAGAACGCATCCAAATTACGCCCCTATTCCTAAGGGGTTCGTGTCTCAACTACACACATCTTGCAACCACACCCACCAAATTGGAAGGGCTGAAGTTTGAGGATCACAGCGATGGCTGGAACCAAAGTTACCTGTGAAGTGATAGCAATAAGCCATTTACACTCCAGTGGGCGGTTGGTTTATCCGAGACGCTCAGCGTCTCCTGGGCCCCTGGGGGCTTCGGGGGCGGGGCCGGGGCCGGGGGCGGGGCGTCGGTCAGGGCCTGGGCTCAGCGTCTCCTGGTTCCCCCAGCGGCTCCGGACAGGGGGCGGGGCCGGGGCGGGGCCTAGACAGAGGGGCTCAGGCGGCCACGCCCCCCGCCCAGGACGGCTACATTGATTTCATGGAGTACGTGGCGGCTCTGAGCCTGGTCCTCAAGGGGAAGGTGGAACAGAAGCTGCGTTGGTACTTCAAGCTCTACGACGTGGACGGCAACGGATGCATCGACCGCGACGAGCTGCTCACCATCATCCGGGTAACTCCAGGTGCCGAGGGCCGGGCAGGGGTGGGGCCGAGCTAAGAGCTGGGGTTGGGTCTTCAGCCTGCTGGGGTCGGTCCGCGGGCTCGGAAGGGGACGGGATTGAGACTTAGGGTCCCCGCTGCGGCTTGGGCCTTCACCAGCTGCGTGACCTGGGCCAGGTTCCCCTGGGCCTCAGTTTCCTCTTCTGCACCAAGAGCTGTAGAAGCGCATCCCCTGCTCCGTCTGAGGTCCCGGGCCACCTTGACCTCTACTCCCCTGGCTCCCCGACTGTCCCGTCGGGAGCTTGACTAGCTCTCTCTGCCTCATCCACCGCCGAGACGAGTTAGGACGGGTCCTCTCACTTCTTCCCTTCCAGGCCATCCGAGCAATTAACCCCTGCAGCGACTCGACCATGACCGCCGAGGAGTTCACCGATACAGTGTTCTCCAAGATTGACGTCAATGGGGATGGTGAGGCCGCGCTGGGGCTCCCCAGGGAAGGGGCACTGGGGCTGTCACCAGTCTCAGAAAGGGAGAGGGCAGGAGGGGAGAGGGAGGCACCAAGGGGCTGCTGCTGGCTACCTCCTCCGCCTGCCTCCGCCCTGGCCACAGAGCTGGCTTTTGGGGATGTCTGCACCAGACTTTGGTCTCTGGCTCCTTGGCCGGCTCTGTTCACAGCCACTTCCTCCAGCCTTGGTTCTGTCCCCCTTACAAGGTTGCAGCTCTGGGCCCCGGTCAGCAGACGTCAACGCCTCCTGCCCATGATGCCCTTTCTTTCCACCCCAGGGGAACTCTCCCTAGAGGAGTTCATGGAGGGCGTCCAGAAGGACCAGATGCTCTTGGACACGCTGACCCGAAGCCTGGACCTTACCCGCATTGTGCGCAGGCTCCAGAATGGAGAGCAGGATGAGGAGGGGGCTAGCGGCAGGGAAACGGAGGCCGCGGAGGCCGACGGCTGAGCTCACTGCCTGCTCTTTCTGTACTGGGGAGGGTGTGTACGGTGGTGCCTGCTGTTTCACTGTTGTTTTAATACTAGATAGAGTCTACTGAACTCGAAGGCTCAGCTCACTTCTTAGGAGTCCATGGTGGCAGCACAGGGGCAGTGGTCCAGAGCGGGGGACCTTTCCGGAACTCTCTGTGTGATTCAGCTGATGGTGACTGCTCCTTGCTCTGGGCAGCCTTCAGCATCCGTCAGGCTCCTCCCTACTCCCTTCCTGCACCTCCCCCAGCTTTTACCAGCTCTTCCACTGAGCTCTGGTTCCACGCTCTTTTAGACACGGAAGCTCTGAGGCAGAGGTGGGCTTTCCCAGGACTCCAGTGGGACCCTGCAGATCTGGTGGCTGCAGCCTTCAGCTGGGTACTGTCACATGCCCGTCCTGCCCCCAGCATCCCGGAGCCTACTAGAGTGGTCTGTGTTGACTCATTCCTCCCTTCAACAAGTGTCGAACAGCTACTTATATTAATGCTAGATGTTACATGTGCAAAGAAGAGGACAGTTCGCATCCTCAAGAAACTCACAGCATCCTTATCAAACAATAGGCCAAGAGAAGTTATGATACTATAGACAGTCCTCCTTAATCCTTTGGGAATGTGTATTTATTCAGAAGTGATTGCATAACGCCCTCATTTTTCCCCTGCTGGCCCCTTGGTGCCACGTGGTACCACACGGTACCCCATAGGATTGCGACTCATTGTTAATGGCAAGTGTGGGGACCATCCCTGATCTAAACTAAATCCCTCTTACCACAGTGAGACCTGACACCCGTTGGGAAGTGGAGCAGTCTCTTACAGGGGGCCCTCTCCCCATTCTTTGCACACTCCAGCTTTAGGAACACCTGACCAAGACCCTGGGGAGAGACACAGGCTGGAGTAGTTGTGATCACTTTTTTCAGAGATGCTCTTTCCTTCTGAACTTCAGCTGGGTGTGGGGGAGGTTCTGGAAGCAAATGAAAATCCAAGGGGGTGGAAGGGAACAAACAAGGGGAAAGTAGGGGGTGGAGCCCTAGCCTGCAGAGAGCCCCCTGGGATGGAAGGGAGGGGGCATTTCATTCACACCGGTCCTGTCCATCATGGGGACTGCTCTAGATTGGAAGTCAGCTGGGGCCGGAGCACAGACGTGGAGGGAAAGTGGAGCTCAATGCCAGGGGCAAAAGGGAGTTGACATTTCTGCTGCTTCTCTTGGTGGCTGCCTTTGGGAAATGCTGGAGGTCAGAGCTGGGAGGGTATCTGGATAGAATTGGGACATTTCCCCAGCCTCATTCACATACCAGCTTCATGATTTGGGGCATATCTGTATCCCAGCTGGGTTACTATTCTTTTTTAATTGACTATTTTTTTAACCTTACATTTATTTCTACCGTTAACTTTATATGGATATCATGCCCATGAAATCACAGGATCTACAAATTAGTTTTATTCTTCATATTTCAACACAAAAACATATCTATTTACATGGGTTTCTTTTTTGAGTTCCTCAGTACCACCCCCTGCAACCAGAGTGACTGCCTTTTTTTTTTTTTTTCCTTTATTTTTTGGCTGCACTGCATGGCTTATAGAATCTTAGTTCCTGACCAGGGATTGAATCCAAGCCCTCAGCAGTGAAAGTGCAGAGTCCTAACTCATGGATTGCCTGAGTGACCGCCTTTTAATCTAGTTTCTGTATGGAGGCTGCACATAGAGTTTGTATAACAAAAAGAATCCCATATCTAAAAAAGTAATAATCTGAAAACTGCTTGTTGAGTCCAGCCTGCTCATGGTGCAGACAAAACATCTAGGTCAGGGGAAAGAAATGCCCGCTGCAGGTCACACAGGAGTTGGAGGCAGAGCCTGTCCTAGAACCCAGGTTGGCAGGCCCCAGTTCTCCCCAGAGATAGAAGAAAGGTTCCACCATCCCTTAAGGAGACATACTTGGCTTGTGGGCTTGTGATGGCGAATTGTGGAGGGTCCATTCTGGGGGTGGGGGTTGGAGAGCTGAGTGTAAGGGATGAGGGGTAGGGAGTGGAGGAGGAGGGTTGGAAGGGGCTGGCGGAGCAGCACCAGGGCAGAGCTGAAACAGCCCCTTTAAGTATAGTCTACCCCCTCCAAGGGCAGGAAGAACAGTCCTCGGGATTCTGGGGAGATGTAATTGTTATCCATCCCTTCTCCCCAGTTCCTACCATTTCTTCAGTCAACACCTGCCAGCCCCACCCTTCTACTAGTCAGTTTCACACTGTGTGGGCCTTTTCATTTCTAATTTCATCTATGGAACCCCTACCCCTAGATCTCCGTGCTTCCAACTAAGAACCATGTAGGAATCTGTGGGAACCCCACAGTCACCTAGCAAGGCGTAGCTTTCCCAGAAGCAGCTGAAGGGGGAGAGGAAGCCAAGTCCCTTCAGTACCCCATGAATCCTCCCAATGGACCAGCCCTGTTGGCCATGTCAGACTAATGACCCCTGCCCTCCCCACTCAGCCCCACCCACTGCAAGGGGATGCCAGGAAGTTCAAGCCAGGATAAGAGTGGGCATAAGCAGGTTGAACCAGGGACCCTCCCACTGCTCTGGAAACCTGGTGAGCCTGGAGTCTTGGAGAGCTCTCAGGGCCCCGGAGCCCTCAGAACATGGCACTTTTCCGCCTCTGCTGAGAGATCCAGCTACTGGGGTTCAGATCCATCTGCAGCATCTTCATCACCCACTTGTCACGACGGGCACCTTCAACGAACTCATTCAGGGACAGCTGACCTGTGCAACGGGTAGGAAAGACAGTCATGCCAGGTCGGGGAATGGAAGAAATGGGGTGGGGATGTACACAGATGAGCCTGCGGTCTCAGGGCCTAAGTTTGGGCTTTCCTCCAGGAGTCTCCTAGAACCTCCAAGGGTTTCTTCAAGGGACTTGCTTTGCAAATGAATTCAAGTTTTACTCCTGCACATGGGACCCTTAAAATGTTTTTGAGGGCTCTTCTGGGTGTGTTCCAGCCAACTGCCTCTTTGCACAGCCTGGGGCTGGAGCGCTGAGCTACAGCAATGAGAGTCCAAGTGCGTGACCCCATTTACTCCTTTCAGTTATTCTTATTCCCATTTTCCAGGTGAGGAAACAGATCAGGCTGAGAGGGTACATGAAGCATCCTGGTCTGCCTGACTCCAAAGCGCCTCTTCTTCCACAGCACTTGCCTGGCCACTCCAGTAGGAGTTTTAATCCCTCTTACAAGCCTCACGGGGCTTCCCCGGTGACTCAGCGGTAAATAATCCACCTGCAATGCAGGAGACACAGGAGATGCTTGTTCGATCCTTGGGTCGTGAACATCCCCTGGACGAGGGCATGGGAAGTCACTCCAGTATTCTTGCCTGGAGAATCCCCATGGACAG
The DNA here is from genome assembly GCF_002263795.3 of Bos taurus. Classification (NCBI taxonomy): domain Eukaryota; kingdom Metazoa; phylum Chordata; class Mammalia; order Artiodactyla; family Bovidae; genus Bos; species Bos taurus. The sequence continues at coordinate 15,902,234 of NC_037350.1, forward strand.
AGGAGCCTGGTGGGCTACAGTCCATAGGGTTGCAAAGAGTCGGACACGACTGAAGCGACTTAGCATGCACGCACAAGCCTCACGTGCTAGTGACATTCTTGTTGTTATTTTATGATCTCTTCTCCACACCCATCTCACTGCCGGGAAGTGAGGGCCTAGTCTAAGGTGACGTGGAGAAAGTGGGGTGACCCAGGATGGGGAGCCCCCTGCCCCTGCCCCACCATCATCTCTGCTCCAGTTACCATCTCCATTTTCATCCACCAGAAGGAAGATCCTGTCCACGACCTCCTCGGGGGTGAGCAGCTTGCCCTGCTGCTCGGCCTCCACCTCCACACTGCAGGCTTTCTTCAGCTTGTAGATGGACTGTGGGAGGGAAGCCAGTGACATCCCAGAGACCCTGCGTGCTCTGCCCCGACCCCACCCCCCGCCACGACCCATGTCCCTCGGCACCTCGTCCTCAGCACTGCCCCCCAGTCTGTACATCTGAGGATCACAGGACCCAGGTCCAAACTAAAAGTGACCTGTGCCAAGGCCATTTCCTCAGGGTTTCATGGCCTAATTCCCACCGAGGAGTTCCTGGCTTCACCCACTGCCCCATTCCCACACCGTTGGTGTTTCCACTGTGAGCATCAGAGCTGACACCCAAAACCTCTAATGAAGGCACAGGGATGGCCTAACCTCCACTTTTCAGCAGAAGACATGGAGATTTCAGAATATTTGTGGGTCTGTGTGACGTGTATGTGTGTGAGACAGGATGATGGGAGACACAGGTGTTGGGCTGGAGGAAAAAGCACAGGTGTCTCTCTCGCCCTGTTTCCGGCAACAAGGCAACGTTGAGAAGTGAAAAGGGGCAGAAACAGACAGACATGAGGAGTATCCTCAGGCCTTGGCTGGGGCTCGCCTAGGACAGAGGTGTGCACGGGGGGTCCCCACGGCCTCTCTGCCCAGCACAGGACGTGGCACAAACGAGGCTCCACTACAGGCAGCCCAGCATCTCCCGGTGATGAACTTGGGCAAACCACACAACCTCCACGGGCCGATTTCCTTTTCTGTAAAATGGCCAACGTCTCCCTCCTCAGAGTGAAGTTCTGGAGAGTAAGAGGCTAATGAGGGTTTCGTGCAGAGTCTGAGCCAGAGCACTTTTTCCCCTTGCTCATTCTTGCTAGTAGTCAATCAGCTTTGTTGATCTTTCCAGAGAACCTACTTTTGCTTTCATTGACTTTCCTTGTGCATTTGTGTTCTGTTTTGTTAAATCTCTATTCTTTATTAATTCTTTTCTTTTGCTTTCTTTGGCCTTACTTTTCTTTTCTTTTTTTTTAATTTGTTGAGATGACTTCTTGGATCATTGATTTTCATTTCAGTTTCTCTTATTTTCTAGTATATACATTTTAAGGCTACAGATGTTCCTGTAAACTCAGCTTTAGGCTGCATTCCAAAGTTTTGTTATGTTAGTATCATTACTCAGTTCATGATATTTTGTGTGTGTGTGATACTATTTTTTTGATTCATGGAGTATTAGGAAGTAGCGTGATTTTCAAACAGATGGGGATTTTCTCATTCTCCTTTTGTAACTGATCTCCAGCTTAATTTCATGGTAGTTGGAAAGCACACTCTGAATGATTCCAGTGCCCCTTCCCACCCCCAGGCCCAGGGGCCCCCCTTCAGCATCCAGCGTGCCCAGGTGCCTGCCCCGCCCCCACCCCTCAGCAGACACTGACCTCCACGATGTCCAGCAGCTCCTGGCGGTCGATGCAGCCATTGCGGTCCTTGTCGTAGATCTTGAAGGTCCACTTGAGCTTGTGCTCCAGGGTGCCCCTCAGCACAAGGTTCAGGGCTGCCACGTACTCCAGGAAGTCAATGGTGTTGTCCTGCATTGGGGGTGGGAGCTGTGAGGCTCCCTTCAGCCCCCCACCCTGTCTCCCGGGAGCACCGGTGGGAACTCTATTCCAGGCCACCGTCCCTGAAACTCAGGGCTTGGCCTCCCCCGTGCATGCCTGTGCCTCTCCATCTGTGCTTGTGGCGTTCTCTGCCCTGGGATCCATTCTCAGTCTCCGTGATCACCCAGTCCTGCCTGTCCTTCAAGGCTCAGCTCAACGGTCCCCTCCTCCAGGAAGCCTTCCTTCTCACACCACTTCGGCCACAGCGACCGCCCTCTCCCTCTTCTGACACTCCCAGCTGTTGTTGTTTTAGTAGCTAAAACAGTCAATCCTAAAGGAAATCAACCTTGAATATTCACTGGAAGGACTGATGCTGAAGCTGAAGCTCCAAGACTTTGGCCAAGTGATGTGAAGAGCCGATTCACTGGAAAAGACCCTGATGCCCAAAAGATTGAAGGCAAGAGGAGAAGGGGGTGACAGAGGATAAGATGGTTGGATGGCATCACTGACTCAGAGGACATGAGTTTGAGCAAACTCTGGGAGACAGTGAGGGATAGGGAATCCTGATGGGCTACAGTCCATGGGGTTGCAAAGAGTCGGACATGACTTAGTGACTGAACTACAACAATATGGACTGTGGCCCACCAGCCTCCTCTGTCCGTGGGGTTTCCCAGCAAGAATACTAGAGTGGGTTGTGATTTCCTTCTCCAGGGGATCTTTCTGGCCCAGGGATCCAACCTCCGTCTTCTGCATTGGCGGGCGGATTCTTTACCACTGACCACCAGGAAAGCCCAGCACCTACCATCTCTTCTACCCTTAACTGCTCTGTACGTGTGTCTCATTCTCTAGCAGCAGTCTATCCTCCAGGAGAAAGGAGAGCGGTTTACATTGCTTCTGTTTCTCCTCCACACCTAGTATAATGCAACTTCTGCCCAGAGTCTCATAACTATTTACAAATTTATAAAGAAATGATTGACTTAAGTCTGAATATAAGACTAACAGTTTTGAAAGGAGATTAGAAAGCAGGACCTCACATATTTCAAGGTTGGGATCTCAGCTCTCCAAATCAAAAATGGGGATCATCAGCTCCCCCAGGAGCATCTGTCATTCCCATGACTTTGTAATCAGAATGGCATCAGTAGCCCAGAGCCCCTCTGTCCCACTGGGTCGGGCCAAGTGGGAGCCTCAAGCCCTGTTCAAGGGGTGCCTGGGTGGGCAAGGTGTGGACAACAGGAGAATACAGCCCCACATGAGGGAAAGAGCAAACGCTTAAGGAAAAACCAAGAAAATAAAACGCACCTACCTCAACACCTCCAGAGTTTAAATCAACATCCTTTACATAATTCCTCTGGTCCTCCATACTCCTCACTGTGTAAATATTAACCTATAGTTTTAGTTACTGGATTTTTATTTTAAAATTTCCCATGCCTTCAAAATGATTTAAAATAATACCTTTTTCTTTTTTTGAGGAGTACTGGGCAGTCCCTCTTGTTGAACATGGTTTTGATATTTTATATTACACAATGAACATCTTGTGCGTACGTATTTTTTCTTATGTCTTTGGTAATTCCTGTAGGGCAGATTCTTAGCAGTTGCTATTCTGTTTCCCACCCCCCCACTAGTCTTTAATGCACTATTTTTGTAGGTATATAAGCTCTATGAATTTTTAAATTGATGTGTAGTTGATGTGCCATATAAGTTCTAGGTATACAATATTGTTGTTTAATCGTTAAGTTGTCATACTCTTTTTCGACTCCATGGACTCCAGCCCACCAGGCTCCTCTGTCCATGGGATTTCCCAGGGAGAATACAGGAGAGGGTTGCCATTTCCTTCTCCCAGGGGATCTTCCCAACCCAGGAATGGAACCCAAGTCTCCTGCATTGATAGGCAGATTCTTTACCACTGAGTCACAAGGGAAGTTCCTAGATAGTGATTCATACTTTTTAAAGATTTACTCTATTTGGTGTTCTTATAAAATATTGGCTATATTCCCTGTGTTATACAATATATCCTTGTAGCTTATTTATGTAATAGTTTGTACCTCCTAATCTCCTACACCTGAATTGCCCCTATCTCCTTGTTCTACAAGATTGTATCACATGTGTAGACACATGTAGATACGTAGATACCAGTAACTCTCAATACAAAGAACCTCTCTTGTGTTACCTCTCAAAGGTCACATCTTTCTCCCAACCATAACACTTGGCAACCGCTGCTTTGTTCTCCATCAATAATATTTTCACTCTGAAAAGAGTATAAAAATAGAATCATATAGTGTGTAATTTTCTTTCACTCAGCACAGTGCCCTGTAGACTCATCTCAGTCACTATAAGCATCAGCAGTTCCTTTTTTTTAAATTGCTGAATGGTGCGCCATTGTAGGAATCGTCCCTGCTTTTTGTTCGCCCATTGAAGGTAATTTGGCTTATTTCCTGGGTTTTTTTCCCCCCAGCTTTATTGAGGTATAATCGCACAATAGCCTTTTAAAGAACACTGTGTAAGTTGAAGGCTTACAATGTGGTAATTGGTTGTCCTTTAAAAGACTATTTTCATTAGTAATTATTATTTGTCAGGCTTTCTAAACATAGATCTTCGGTTTCTTTTCATTGGCCATGCCCTGGGGCACATGGGATCAAACTTGCACCCCGTGCATTGGGAGCATGGATGGAGTCTTAACCACTGGATCACCAGGGAAGTCCCTTAGGTTTCTTTTAAAAAAGAATTCAGTTAGAAAATTATGCAAACTGGACCATTTGTTTGACATACATCATCTCCCTCAGGTCTGTTATCCCCATTTCATGGATGAGGACACTGAGGTTTAATAAGTTGCCCAAGAAATTCCCACCCAGCAAGTGGCAGAGTCTTTCAAGCTACATGCCTTCTGCAGTTCGTCAGGTTGGGAGAAATTTCTTACTCCACGCAAGGTCTATTACTGTTTAAAAAATGAGCCTGGTGGCTAGCACCAAGGGGAGTGAAACACACAAACAAACCCCAAATCACCAGCAAATTCCTACTCTTCAGCTCTCTAGATTTCCCCCTCATTCTTTGTCTAGAACTTTCTGTTCTCACAACATCCTGTCTCAACATGATACGGCTTCCACAATGACCCCTCACCTCACCTTACATGAGTCTCAGTGTGGAGCAGCCCTTTCCTGACAAGTGATCTCACGTGTGAGTTTACTTCAAACCCCAGGACTAGTTCTGGGAAGCTCCCAGCAGGGGCGATGCTCATCCACTGCGCACGCGCTCTCGTCAGCTTCAATTACCCACAGAGGCTGAAGATGACGGAAACGCCTGTCTCCTCAAGAGTTGGAGCAGAAGTGACAAGCGTGTGATCTGCTCTGTGGGATTACCTGCCTCGTTTCTCCCTGAATTGGCGGCATTTGTGAACCAGCCCTGACCTCCACCCAGCACTCGTTACATAAGGACCCTGAAGGACATTTGACCTTCATCCTTCCTTTTCCTCCACCCAAAGCATTACAGGCAAGCACCAGAGATGGTGTTACTGCCTCCACTAGGAGGGAGCATAGCAGCAGAGACCAGGTGCCCTTACCTCCTTGCCACCACAACACTCTGTTTTCACCACCACAGATCTTGACGTGTGAGCTAAATCTAAGAGCTCTTTTGATTTTGTCTGCCCCAGAAATCTCAGATCAATTGCCTGGAAATGACACTTGCTGATTATAAAGGTTGTTCTGAGCTGGGAAGTGGAGTCGGGCAGGAGTTTGCAGATAAAGACTAAGTGGGAAAAGAAAAGGAAGAAGGCTTAGCTCCTGACAGAGGAGCTGAAAACACCTGCTAGGAGAGCTCTTCCTTACAGCAGGAGGCCAACTAATAAATAGAGAAGGGACAGCAGAGATGGAAAATTATCAGTGGATGCCAAACCTAGGGGCTGATTATTTGATGAGCAATAGGAAGTTTACTTAGTCTCAAAGTATTAATACCTCCTTATAAGATGCTTATTAATTACAAAGAAGAAATAGTCACTTTACAGTGGTGAAATCTGGCAGACACCACATAGCTAAATGATCAAAGGGACAAACCAACATCACGTGCCTTCTGATGTCCCATGCTCAGAAGCACACAGCATCTCTTCCGGGGCATTAATTTCTGCCAGAAGTGTAACCTGCATCTCATCACAAGGCAACACAGGGTAAAACCAGATCATTGACTTGCGGTCTTCAAAAATGTCAGAGTCAAATAAGATAAAGAAAAGCTGAGACTAAAGGATCCAAAGGGCATCAGGTCCGGGGCAGGGGGTGGGGGTGGTGGGGAAGGGAAGGGATGGACAAACTGGGAGATTAGGACTGACATATATACAATACCATGTGTAAAAGAGATAGCTAGTGAGAACCGCTATAAAGCATAGGAAGCTCAGCTTGGTGCTCTGTGATGACTTAGAGGGGTGGGATTGGGGTGGAGTGCAAGGGAGGCTCAAGAGGGAGGGGATGTATGTATACGCATGGCTGATTCGCTTCATTGTACAGCAGAAACTAACACAACATTGTAAAGCAATTATACTCCAATTTTTTAAAAAAGGCTAAGGGGCAGATAGGACATTAAATGCAATGTGTGATCAAACTTAAAAAAAAAGGTTGTAATAGATGTCATCAGGACAGTCAACCAAACATGAATGTAGATTGTCAATTAGCTAACAGAACTTATTAATGTTGAATTTCCTGATTTGGATCATTTATTAGGTTAAGAGAATGCCCTTGGTTTTAGAAAATACATACTAAAATACTTGGGGTAAAAGGGTGTGATGTCTATATAATTCTCTCTATAAAATACATATATTTATATGCATAATATACACATATATGAATACATTGTGTACATATATGTATACATGTGTATATATATATATATAATACATCACACAGAGAAAAGAGTAAAGCAAATGAGTCAAATGTAAACAATTGGGGAATTTTGGTAAATTGTAAATGGAAATTACTTGCACTATCCTTATAATTTTTCTGTAAAGTTAATGTCACCAAGATTAAAAAGTTATTTTAAAGATGACTGATGAATATTATATGCTAACTTAGAAGAAATGAGGTATAAGAGGTTGCAGCTGTTTTGTTTCCAGGGGCCTCATAATCCCTTTGAAATCTTGAATTGTTATTATATTGAATTTTAAATGAATTTGAAGAAAATGGATAAATTCATGGGTGTGAACCTTGCCACATACTACCTGATATATCTGTTTACTTTTCTTCTGACATTCAACACTTCAAAAAAATCATTTCCTCTCTTAAACAGCCCAACACACTGCCTTCTGGGCAGGAACGCTTGCCTGGGATGCAGGACCCCTGAGTTTAAGATCTTGGACAAATCAGATCACTGAATTTGGAGTAACAACCTCGGCCTGCTCCCTTTCAGGGCTGCCGCGGACTCAGAGACGTCTGTAGCAGGAACTTTGGGAAGGCTGAAACTCAGTTGAGATCTGGAGTTAGGGTTCACCTCCAAGGTTTTTGTTGCCGCGATGATGCTGACCCCGCCCTACCGCCCCCTACAGGCGCAGAGGAGATGTGCACGGACAGTACCAGGACAGAAAGAAGAAAAGCGTTAGTCGCTCAGTCATGTCCGATTCTTTGCGACCGCGTGGACTGTAGCCCGCCAGGCTCCTCTGTCCATGGAGCTCTCCAGGCAAGAATACTGGAGTGGGTAGCCATTCCCTTCTCCAGGGGCAGAGTGGGAACTAAGAAGCGTTCCCAGTGACTCACTCTGAAAAGTGAAGATCTCCTTCTACACAGAAGTGGGGTATCTACCGCTTTTTCCAGATTAATTATCTAGGTCAAACCCACTGGCCCCTCAATTTGAAGGAGTGAAACAGGGGTTTGAGGCAAACTTAATGGTTTAAAGGACTGTGGAGGCGGCACTGGACTGCTGCTGCTAAGTTGCTTCAGTTGTGTCCGACTCTGCGACCCCAGAGACGGCAGCCCACCAGGCTCCTCTGTCCCTGGGATTATCCAGGCAAGAACACTGGAGTGGGTTGCCATTTCCTTCTCCAATGCATGAAAGTGAAAAGTGAAAGTGAAGTCGCTCAGTCGTGTCCAACTCCTAGTGACCCCATGGACTGCAGCCCACCAGGCTCCTCCGTCCATGGGAGTTTCCAGGCAAGAGTACTTTGGCCTTAAATAATGAAGGAGTTTCAATGTTTAAGGGCTTTCCTGGTGGCTCACATAGTAAAGAATCTGCCTGTAAAGCAGGAGACCTGGGCTGGATCCCTGGGTCGGAAAGATCCCCTAGAAAAGGGAATGGTAACACACTTCAGTATTCTTGCCTCGAGAATTCCATGGACAGAAGAGCCTGGTGGGCTTACAGTCCATGGGGCCATAGTCGGACAGGACTGAGTGACTTTCACTTTTACTTTTTTCTATGTTTAAATTCAATTCCCAGGTGTGCATTTATAAAATATATTATCTTCTTAGTTCCTGGTGCCAACTAAGGACTTGTAGAAACTCTGTGGATGAATGATTTCATGGGATCTCCCATGGGCTTCCCTGTGGCTCAGATGGTAAAGCGTCTGCCCACAATGCGGGAGACCCAGGTTCGATCCCCGGGTCAGGAAGATCCCCTGGAGAAGGAAATGGCAACCCAATCCAGTACTCTTGCCTGAAAAACTCCTGAGGAGCCTGGTAGGCGACAGTCCATGGAGTCGCAAAGAGTCGGACACGACTGAGCGACTTCACTCTTCTTTTTTCTTCCCATGGCTTGAAGAGCAGAAAGGGACTTCTGTAGTAATCCTTGAACATCCAAGTCCAGGAAGGAGCCTCCTCCAGCGTTCTGGGCGGGAAGAGCTGATCTGTCTCAATTAGAAGGTGGCTCAGAGGTTAAAGCGTCTGCCCGCAATGCAAGAGAACTGGGTTCGATCCCTGGGTCGGGAAGATCCCCTGGAGAAGGAAATGGCAACCCACTCCAGTATTCTTGCCTGGAGAATCCCATGGATGGAGGAGCCTGGTGGGCTACAGTCCACGGGGTCGCAAAGAGTCAGACACGACTGAGCGACTTGACGTTCACTTTCACTTTCAGCAAAGGGGCACTCATGGGCTGTGCCAAGATAGCTCCGCCCATTAAACCCCTTATCTTTAGAGCAAGGGGAGCCCTGATGGATGCGGAAAAACCATGTCCTGTGACTGCAGAGTCCTGTCCATAAATACACGTAGAGAGGACCCTGGGTTTTTCTGCAGAGCCTCCCTTCAGCTCTCAGGAAGAGGACAAGTCAGATGAAAGCGGAGAAATGGAAAGAAAAGATGGGAAGAAAGAATTATTGGAGAGGGAGAAGAGTTTGGAGGAACAGTGAGACAGAAAAGGCGAGAGAGGATGGAGAGGAAAGAAGAGCCGAGGCCGAGCAGGAGGGCTGGCGTACGGAGCTCCCACCGAGGGTGCTCCTTTAGTCAAGGATGAGCCCTGAGCTCTCGGTCCTCCCCGCTGGGGCACCTTACCCCATTCGTGTCGAAGGCTCGGAACATGGCCTCTACGTATTGGGTGGCCTCCTCGTTGTCCGGGACCTTGAAGAAGCGCTTGAACTCGTGCATGAAGAGCGTGCCGCTGGGGCACTCCTCCAGGAACTTCTTGTACCACTCTTGAAGCTGCGCCGCGTCCGCCGCACCGACTGCGCCGTTCTCCTCCACCTCCTCCCAGCTGAACTGCTGCCCCATCCTGGCCCCAGGACGGCAGGGAGCAGAGCCTGTGCCTCCTGCTGAGACGCTGCCAACCGATTCCTTAGGCGAGGGCCCTCTTCCCACCTTTCCTCTGCTCTGCCAGCCTCTTGATCATCTCCTGGCCAACCGAACCGGATGGGCAGCGGAGGGGGTTGGCTGCGAGGAGGCGGGACCAGGCCAGCTAAGTGCCTTAAGATTAGAAGATTCCTTCCAGGTCTGACCTCCAGTCGGCTAAGCTCCCCTAGCCTCACCCCTCCCTTCAGTCTGGTCAACCACTTAAGTAAGCTGTCCAGTAGGTTCTGAAAAGGGAGAAGGGGTGGAAACAGAGGTAAGCAGATGGAGGGGGGAATTGGGAAGGCAGGCTGGGACCCTCCCATCTTACGCATGGGCCCTGGCACTTTCGGAAGGGCACCATGCAGCTCCAGGGAGGCCCACCTTGGAGACACAGGAGACTCTGATATCCAGAGAAGATGCAAGTACAACTTCTAGCCCATAAAACAGAACTGCTGGTGAGCAGGGGCTGGCCCTCCACTTGGTCTAGTGAAAAGCAGCAGGATCTATGATGTGAAGGACTCTGGGTGAGCAGGTCTGTCCCCACATTGTCGGTTCCCAGCACCAGGGGTCCCCAACCTCTGGGATCTAATGCCCAATGATCTGAGGTGGAGCCAATGCAACAATAATAGAAATAAAGTGCACAATAGATGTAATGCGCTTGAATCATCCCCAAACCATTCCCTGCCCCCAGTCTGTGGAAGAATTCAGTTCAGTTCAGTCACTCAGTCCTGTCCGACTCTTTGTGACCCCATGAATCGCAGCACGCCAGGCCTCCCTGTCCATCACCAACTCCAGGAGTTCACTCAAACTCACGTCCATAGAGTCAGTGATGCCATCCAGCCATCTCATCCTCTGTTGTCCCCTTCTCCTCCTGCCCCCAATCCCTCCCAGCATCAGAGTCTTTTCCAATGAGTCAACTCTTTGCATGAGGTGGCCAAAGTACTGGAGTTTCAGCTTTAGCATCATTCCTTCCAAAGAAATCCCAGGGCTGATCTCCTTCCAAATGGACTGGTTGGATCTCCTTGCAGTCCAAGGGACTCTCAAGAGTCTTCTCCAACACCACAGTTCAAAAGCATCAATTCTTCAGTGCTCAGCTTTCTTCATAGTCCAACTCTAACATCCATACATGACCACTGGAAAAACCATAGCCTTGACTAGACGGACCTTTGCTGGCAAAGTAATGTCTCTGCTTTTGAATATGCTATCTAGGTTGGTCATAACTTTTCTTCCAAGGAGTAAGCATCTTTTAATTTCATGGCTGCAGTCACCATCTGCAGTGATTTTGGAGCCCAAAAAACTAAAGTCTGACACTGTTTCCACTGTTTCCCCATCTATTTCCCATGAAGTGATGGGACTAGATGCCATGATCTTCGTTTTCTGAACGTTGAGCTTTAAGCCAACTTTTTCACTCTCCTCTTTCACTTTCATCAAGAGGCTTTTTAGTTCCTCTTCACTTTCTGCCATAAGGGTGGTGTCATCTGCATATCTGAGGTTATTGATATTTCTCCCGGCAATCTTGAGTCCAGCTTGTGCTTCTTGCCTTCTATGAAAACAGTCCCTGGTGCCAAGAAGGCTGGGGACCGCTGTCCAGCACAATACCTGAAGCTCCTTTACAGGCCAGACCCTTGAGTCTTAACCCGTGACCCAGGGGAAGCTTGCAGTCTTAACTACGGGACTACCAGGGAAGTCCCTCCTCTTTCCCAGAGATGACCATTCCACCACCCTTCCAACCCTTGAAACTTCCTCTCACTCCCATATTCAGCTGATGACCTTGTCACATCCTTCATGTCACAGAGAAGATGTATCAGACGCACCTCTCTGCACCTGCGCTCACATATCCAGCCTCTCTTCCTGGTTCGATGGGCACAGAGTCCCTTCCCCATCTCCACCTGTCAGCTCCTCCGCTTGGTTTCTAGATGTCACCTCCCTTCACCCAACCAAGCACTGCAAGTCCACAGCCATCCCTTTCTCTTCTGCATCCTCCACGCATCCTGCGCTAATGGATCATTCCATCTGTAGATGTGCCTCAACATTACCCCTATTAAAACAAAATAAGACAAAAATTCCTCCTTGACCCCACAGTCAGAGGCCACCTGTGACTTTCTGGGGCCTACTTTTGCCTTCATGGGTTATAAGATATATATTGATAATTAAATAGTAACTAATTAAGTATTAAAAGTGCTATTTTGGGACTTCCCCAGTGGTCCAGTAGTCGGGAGTCCACCTGCCAATGCAGAGGACACGGGTTTGATCCCTGGTCCAGGAACTAATATCCCACATGCTCCTGAGACCATGCACCCTGGAGCCTGTGCTCTTCAACAAGAGAAGCCACCACAGTGAGAAGCCCATGAACCACAAATGGAGAGTAGGCCCTGCTTGCCACAACTAGAAAACACCTGTGTGGAGCAACGAAGACCCAGCACAGCCATAAATAAATAGAAATTTAAAACATGAAAGTGCTATTTTATCATTCATTGGTAAAAAGAGGAATATAACCCAGTTCCAGTCCAGACTGCATTATATTATTTTTGAAAGAAATTAAAACATTTAAATTAAAAATATTGTGGGCCCTAGACACGGTGCCCACTAGATCCAATAGTCCTGCCAGTTACTGCTCCCCTCCAGCTGCTGTCCTCACCTTGGCCCCTTCTTACAACTAAACCCCTAGGGGAAGATGTTATTTCTTGAAAATGGCACAGCAGTGGGTCTGGTCTCACATGTTCTTCGCATCATGGGGAAGAGCCTCTTTCTCCCTCTCTTCAACCTGGATGGGACTTTGCCATACTCAACGAAGAGAATGGGCAGAAGTGACACTATGTGACTCCTGAGGCTGGGTCATCAAAGGCAGTAGGGATCATGCCTGGCTGTCCCCCAGGACTTGTCCTCGGAACGCAGCCATCATGCTGTGGGGAGGCCCAGGGCTCCCGGGTGACAGCCAGCGTCAGCCACCAGACGTGTGGGGAAAGGGGGCCAGTGAACCTGCTGATGCCTCCTGCCCTGGCCTTCCAGCCGCCCACCTGATACCACACAGGGCAGACCATGTCCCCACAGAGCACTGACTGAGCTGTCATGAAGCCATGACATGTTGGGCATTTTTGAAGGCAGCAATTCACATCCCCTTCTTTTATAATTTTGGCTGCACTGGTCTTAGTTGCAGCACATGGGCTCTTTAGTTGCAGCATGTGAAATCTAGTTCCCTGACCAGGGATTGAACCCAGGCCCCCTGCATGGGGAGCTCAGAGACTTAGCCACTGGACCACCAGGAAAGTCCGTCCTCTTCATTTCTTATTCTCTCCTCAACTTACTCCAACTGGACGTTCATCCCCGTCACTCCGTGGAGAAGGCCTTACGATGACCAACTTGCAGATTCAGCACCACTTCCCAAGTTCTTTCTTCAAACACTTTAGGGTTCAAGGACTCACATGGAGCCTGGTTCCTCATCTCCTTTGCCAGCACCTCCTCCTTTTAAACAAATCTCTCCAAGCTTGGGCGTCCCAGGCTTGTCCTCAGGACTGTGCTCCTCTCTACTCATATGTGCTCCCCAGATGAGCTCATTCACCCTGGACATCACACACCATTTGTAGCTTCCAGATTCAGGACCCCAGCTGCCTACTGAACATCTCCACTCAGATTGCAGATTTACCAAGGCCAAAGCCAACATACTGATAGCCTTCCTAAATCCCTGCTCAACCCTTCTCCACCTCAGTCATGGCATCACCATTTATCCAGCTGCTTAGACTGAAATCAAGGAGACATCCTGGAGTCCTCTCTTTCTCTTAGATCTCCTTTCAGCCTACTAGGAGGTCTTTCTGTCAGCTCCACCTCCGAACTTATTCTTAATATAACAATTTCCCATCCCCTCCATCCCTGCAGCTCTGTCCAGGCTACATCCTCTCACTGGCCCACTGCAGCAGGTTCTGCCTCACCCTTCCCATCACCCCTTCCTTTCAGTCCATACCAAGCAGCCAGAGGAATGTATTCTAAAGCGTAAATCAGATCCAATCACTGTCCTGCTTCAAACTCTCCCATGGCTTCCCACTGACCCTCAGGATAAAAGCCACACTCCTTCCCCCGGTCATGATCTAGTCCCACCCGCTTCTTCTTCATGTTGCTCTGCCCTTGTCCTCAGACACTTTGCACTCCCTGGCCCTTAGCACTGACTGGTCCTGCCGCTTGGACTGCCCTTCCGCAGGCTCTCACACAGCTGCCTCCTTCCTGATAGTTTCCTCTCCTCGGAGAGAACTTTCCCAAATTCATCTCAAGTAACAGTGAAAGTGTCAGTTGCTCAGTCATGTCTGACTCTTTGCGACCCCATGGACTGGAGCCTGCCAGGCTGCTCCCTCCATGGAATTCACCAGGCAAGAATACTGGAGTGGGGGATCTTCCCAACCCAGGGATGGAACCCAGGTCTCCTACATCGCAGGCAGATTCTTTATCATCTGAGCCACTATCAGTGGCTTTTGTCCCAAGTAACCACTCAAGTAATTTTGTCGTTATCTTACTTTAGTTGCTGCCTAGTGCTTAACTCAGAGAAGGCAATGGCACCCCACTCCAGTACTCCTGCCTGGAAAATCCCATGGACGGAGGAGCCTGGTAGGCTGCAGTCCATGGGGTCGCTAAGAGTCGGACACGACTGAGCGATTTCCCTTTCACTTTTCACTTTCGTGCATTGAAGGAAATGGCAACCCACTCCAGTATTCTTGCCTGGGGAATCCCAGGGACGGGGGAGCCTAGTGGGCTGCCATCTCTGGGGTCGCACAGAGTCGGACACGACTGAAACGACTTAGCAGCAGCAGCAGCAGTGCTTAACTGCATACCTATGAAATGATCTTATTATTTCTTCCCCCATATCATGTTTTCTCCACTAGAGTCTAAGATCCCAGAGAAGAGGGGCTTCACCATACACGGTGCAGAATTTCCAAAGCCTAGAACAGTGCTTGGCACGAACAAGGAATTCTTGGCACAAACAAGACTTGTTGAGTAACTGAGCAAAGCGCTTGGCACATGGTCAGAGTTGAATTCACGTGAGCTATTACTTCATAATTTTACAAGACAACTGCCCTTGATTCCTTGGAGTGTCTGGGTTAGCAGATATATGTTGATGTGAAAAGACAAGGTGATTTTAGCACTGAAGAGGTCTCCAGTGATTTTCAACTCCGTCCCCATCTCAGAACACCTGAAAACAACACATGCCGTCACTGTGGCTGTGTGAAGATGGTGTCACCCCTATCCGCCTCTTCACATTTGTCTATGTTTAGGCAACGTTGAGGAGTAATTAAAGGATGATACCTGTGCTCCAGAGACCGTATGAATGAAATAGAACTTGATTTAGCCTCTGGCTGAGGAATCTAAAATTCAATGGGCTTTTCATGTGGGTCAGTTGCCCATGACCTGCCCTTAAACACTGCTGAGCTGTTGGGATATAAATATACCGTTTTAAAGAGGATTAGGACTCCGCAGACAATGATAGCTCGAAGTGAATAACAATAGTAAGGCTTTAAGGAGGGCAGGGTTAGGAATTGAGCAGGGATTTGCAAAGAGAACTCTGGGGATCCCAGGCATTCAGCCCTAAGCCTGGCTGCAGGGGTATGGAAATGCATGTGAGCAACAAACCAGAGTGTGCAGAGCCCGACACAGGCCTGGCCTGCAGCCCCACAGCTGTCACTGCACCAGGCTTCCTGTGACCCAGCAGGCTCCCTGACTGGAGCTTAAACTCTCCTGTGGCTACGGTAGACAGTCAGGACCAATGTCAGCCTTGAGACCACAGGGATCCAGCTGTGGGTTATGCTTCTGGCCTTTATTCATGTACATTTACATCTTTTATTCCTTATTCCCCACCCCCCCCCCATCTCTTTTATTTCTAATCCTTAGGGGAAATGAGTAGTATACTTTGCTAATGTACAAGGGGACATAATCTGGATTTTAGGTTTGAGTAGTCTGCCTTTAATATGCGGGCATTCCAGTACATATTTCCAGACTTTCTTTTTTAAACATCTTTTTAAAAAAGGATTTCTGGCTGCACTGAGTCTTGTCGCTGCGCGCGGGACTCTCACTGCCCTGGAGCATGAGCTCTGGGGCATGTGCGCCCAGTAGTCGGGGTGTGTGGGGCTTAATCGTTCTGTGGCATGTGGAGTCTTCCTGGACCAGGGAGCGAACTCATGTCTCCTGCATTGGCAGATGGATTCTCAACCACTGGACCACCAGGGAAGTCCCATCCTAGCCTTTCAAAATTAGGTTCTGAGGCGGCTGTCTCTGTCGTTAGTAATTGGAACTCATCAGTTTCACCTTTTTCGTCTGTTTTATCTGTAAACTGAAAGGGCAATTGAGTGGGCAAGTCAAACTTGATTTTCTCTTCCATAAAACGGGGATCATAAGAGTAACTATTGAGTTGTTACAAGGATTAAATAAGATAGGATCTGTAAAAAAGATAGTATCTATAAATGCTTGGTAGAACACATGGGGGTTATTATAATGAGCATGCTACATGTTTTCTCATCGAAATTAAACTTTGCAACCATTGTAAGGTAGTATGCTTAGCTTGGAGATATTCTGAAGGCCGTTCCTGCTGGTTTTTAAACTGTACAGCACACGAGCATCTGGAGTACTGTTTGTTCTGCCGCCTGTAATAACTGTCAACTGAGCAAAACGCCCAATCTACAAGTGAGAATTATGTTTTATTTGCTGAACAAAACTGAGGACTTGGGCTCAGGACACAGCATCTCAGATAACTCCGAGAGGCTGCTTCGAAGAGGTGAGGGGGGAGGGCCAGGATGTATAGGCGTTTTTGCAACAAAGACTAGGTATTCAGAACATCAAAACATTACTGTAAAAGAAAAACCAGGTATTTAGAGTTAACGAATTTAGTGTTTTTCTAGGTATGGGAAGATGCAAGAGTCTGGGTTCACTGAAATCCTTTGCTATCTGGAGCCAGTATCCTGTGCTTCTCATTCTGCGTCTTCTCAGGGTGCACAGTCGGGGTGGCTGTCATGTGATGGCTTAATGGCTGTGACATTCTTTTTTCACTGATATGGCAGGCAGGATTTCTCATTTACACACCTGATACTTACTGAATGTCTTATTATCTGCCTGGTACTGTGGTACTCTGTGAGGGGCTTTGTAAGTTATCTGATTAAATGCTCCAACCTTCCTAAGTAGATTTCCTACGTTTTACTGAGTAAATTGAGGCTCTGACAGGGTTAAACATCTTGCCTAACTTTATACCAGTTAGTGGGTTATCAACTCTTATCTGCCTCAGGCCTTTTAGGCTCCAGAGTCCATATTTTCTTTACTTGGCTATTCATAAATGTTGTAGTAAAGCTCATTTAATAATACAGTTTAAGGAAGGAGGAATGGTAGCTGACCAACAGAAATGTGAAGAAAACAGACCACATTAAAACCACTGCTTCACGTGTTTACTGCGGCATATCTAAGTGGCCAAAGGACATATGAAGTAATTCTCCTTGAAATCAAAACTACCAGGTGCTGAACAAGTTTGAGTCTACCAATAGTTTAAGACAGACCTTAACACCATCTTATATACTATAAAAAGAAACTATACTTCAGAGAAAGCAACAATGAATTCAGGCCTTCACTTCAATAAAAGACCACCTTAGTTCATACCTGCCTTCTGGTCCATCCTGAGAGCAGGTCTACGCTTCTCACTACCTCTCATCACCACCACGAACAGACAGTGAGACTTGGGCATTAATTCTAATTTTAAGAATGCGCATTTTACTCAGGAGACCCAATTCAAAAGAACAAACAAAACTTTCTCAGTCTGAGAATAAAGAAGTTACCTAGTTTATATCAAGTAGGCTACAAATATGCCAATTACTTATGTCAAGGAAACACCACTCATTTTAGTTGTGTGTGTAGTTTATTTATCTTAAAATGAGACTTTAATATGTAATGTGAAGAGCTAAGTCATCTGGTTTACAGGCTACTTTAGTCTGAAAACAGTTGGAAATGGAAGTATACCTTTAAAGGAAAGCCACCAGATGCGAGAGTGCACAAGGCACCCTACTATAATCACGTGACTGACACCGTCTGTAATAAAAGCACCAAAAGGGTTAGATGTGGGTCTGTATTTATTTTTAAAGAATCTTTTTATAGTGAAAATGAGCCACAATGGCTGCTTTGTTATGTATATTTACTATGATATTGGTTCTGTTTTATTGATCAGTTCTCAATCCTGAGGCTTATACCTGGGGTAATCACGCTTTATTCATTTGTGAATGAGAGTCCACAACTGAGGTGAAAACAGAATGAGGTCCTGGTGGACAAGGCTGTAATTCTTTCTAAGTTAATGACGGTAATGTAAGCCTGATACCTAAGCAGTGTGCATTCAGAACACGCATACCTGATAGCAGGTCAGGAAAAGAGAACAGGGATTCCAGTTTAAGGGGGGAAAACTGAGAAGTCATAACTACCCCAAAGATGAGAAGGAAACCACAAGACAAGCACCCGATTCTTCTGTAAAAAGGAAACGAGCCAGTCCCTTGGGGCTGACACACCAGCAGTCTCGGCCCACTGTCATCCTGCCTCTGTCAGAGCTCTTTACCACTATCTAATTTCATGGAAAAGTAGACATCTCCAAACAAAAAGAGTGCTAGTCAGCAAAAGAAAGAGGTCTTATCAGCACGGAACTTAATAAGGAAAAGTTTTCATTTGTGCCTTGCACAATTTTTGAAAGCCATTATTGCTATTCAATTTTTGGTATTTACTACAGTACTGGGTGCAGAGCTAACAAAAGAAAAGCTTACTGAATAAACAAATTATGGGATGAATGAACCAATAATCAGTGATTTCTCGAGAGCTCAAATTCCATTACAGTGACCCTTCTAGGCAGCACCAGAGGGGTTCAGCATAAGCCACAAACATGCTTGATCTGCTGCAAAGTACATCCATTTTTAAGAAAGTAATGCTCACATGAGGCAAAACTTGGAGGTCATCATCCCAAACTATCATATGCCAGCCTACACTAAGGTAAGTATCAAAAACTCGAACTGCTCAATGTTTAATTAACCAAAGGTTCCTTTTAGGTCCCTCAAAAGAAAAAAATGTGTGTGAGGAGTATGTGGAATACTCATTTTTAGATGAATGAAAAAACAGAAATCACAATCAGTATAAACTAATAACTAAACAATAGTGGAATAACAAAATGTCAATTTGACTGTTTTGGCACAGAGTGGTCCAAATGGTTTGCTCATATTTGTTAAAATCAGAACTGAAATACATGAGGCTTACAAAAGAACAGATAAAGCGGTTCTTGCACAACAGTCCAGTGGATCGTAAAGTTCTGACCCCCGAGTTCCACTGATCAGGCTGTGCAGCCTCAGGAGCGCAGTCGGGTAGACCTGAAGTAGTCCTCACGGGAGGGTCCCTCCGCTTGACACGTTCACTCCACACCCCGGCACAAGTGGTCACTGTGGGACTTTATGACTTGCTGTCTCCTTTTTCCTCTGGTGTTGTTTCCCAGACTGGCTTCTTGATGTGTTCTGGCAACTGTTCTAATCTTGTCTAGAGAGAAAAACAAAATTATAGTATAATGGACTTAACTGAACTCTTCAGCCACAAACTGAAAGTATTCATTCTCTTCCCTCAAGGCCTCTGACCTTTTTCTTTTACCCCCTCAACTTGTTGCAGGACTTTGAAACAAAGAGAAGGAAACTCAATGGCAGATAAACTCTCACATACATAATCTGCTGCTCCTCGGTGATCTCCAGCGACCACCAATCAATGTGGAACCTGTGTTGAGACAACTGCTGAGAGGAAGGGAGGCGTCACAAGTTGCTCTGGGAGGATGTGGGCTGCAGTCTGCTGAGCTGCCCCCACTGCTCTGGGGGCGCGGGGGGCAGGCAGAGAGCCCAACCACTGGGACAAGTCTCCCTCCAGGTCCTCCCCTCCACCGGGGCAGCTGCAATCAGGCGGCAACGTATCCACACAACAATACAGATCTCCCCGCAACTGAGACAGAAATTCAAGCCATACCTTTGTAACTTCCATGGCAACTCCCTCAGGTAAGTTTCGCTGAATATATTCCAAGTAGACATCTGCTGTACTTCCAGTGAGATGTTCTAACTAAAATTTCAAACATGCTATGCTGTTGAAGTAGAAATTTTAAGAGTTGCGGGGCGGGGGGGGAGGGGGGGGGCAAAATCAGCAGTCATTTCTTCATTAGTGAAATCTTCAGAATCCCAATTTATAGGAAAAAAGTGTAGATCCTCTGGTTGAACTGGGGCAACATTACTTCCAAACGCCTTAATGTCAGGGCTCCATGAAACCCAGATGGCAAACACGGTATCGAAACAGCACAAGAATGTCACAAAACAACTCAAAAGCAAACAGAAAACTAAATTATAAGACAGTGTAAGATTTTCTGTATGCTCTATGGTGAGGTGAATAAAATTGTGGATTTTTCTTTTTCATTTAAGGGTAGGGCAGTGTCTTAATACAATGCCTAGTACAGAGCTTCTCATATAAAAGATGCACAAACACTTGTTTTAATAACATTTACCAATCATTTATCGTGTGACAAAATAGTCTAAGTGCTTTAGATAAACATCTCATTTAATCCTCACATTAACCTTGAGAGATGAGTCCCATTATTATTTCCAATTTAGAGATGAAGGACTTGAGTAAGGCACAGGCCGCAACGCCAGCAAATGCTAGTGCTTGGACCTGGCTGGCGGACCCCAGATCCCATGCTCTTCTCAACCACAGGGCTGTGCTGCCCCGGGTGGCTGCACAAATGAATGATCATCAATGAATGAAAAACCTTAATGTTGGCTATCATGGATGTGGAGAATTCAGTGAGGATGAGAAAAGAATTATTAGAGCTGTGTGAAAACTTGGCTAGAGTTTCTGAAATATAAGCAAAATTATTCCAACGCTAGCTTAGTGTATAAAAATCAGTCAACACAGGGACTTCAGTCAACATAGGGACTTCACTGGCTGTCCAGTGGTTAAGAATCTGCCTTCCAACACAGGGGATGTGGGTTCAATCCTTGGCACTAAGGTCCCATATGCGACAGGGCAACTAAGACCGCTGTAACTAGAGAGAAGCCCGTGCACCACAATGAAAGATCCTGCATGCTGCAACTAAGACCTGTCACAGCCAGATAATTAAAACAAAAAACAAAGAAACTGCCTGTAGTTTCTTATTAAAAATACTAGTCAACATAATGTGCACTCCTGAGTTAAATTCTGAACTACTTCGAAAAGGGTTTCCTTGGTGGCTCAGACAATAAAGAATCCACCTGCAATGCAGGAGACCTAGGTTCAATCCCTCAGTTGGGAAGATCCCCTGGTGGAGGGCATGGCAACCCACTCCAGTATTCTTGCCTCGAGAAACCCATGGACAGAGGAGCCTGGCGGGCTACAGTCCATGGGGTCACAAAGAGTTAGGTACAACTGAGCGACTAAGCAAACACACTCTGAAGGATGGCTTTACTTCAATATTTTTCTATCACGTTCCTTCCATAAACACACAAAAACCACTCATCTTCTCTACAACTATTGGACATGGACTGACTGAAAGGAAGCCCACAGGCCAAGTTAAGGGAAAGTTATAATGTGCTCATGTGAAATTTGGGGCATTAAAAAAAAAGCCTGAATATCTGAAATAAACTCACCTCTAAACATCTATAAAGTGTTCTCATTTCATACTGAACTCTGTGCTTCTTGAAAATATGCACTGATTTGAGAAGAGTAAATCGTTCTATTTTCCTTGGAGGTTCATGTCTGGAAAATTAATGGGCAAAGCAACACACTTAAGTGATGTTAAAACCTGAGTCACTGATATCAAAGCATGATTCCACAATCTTGTAGGTCAGGCTCATGCTCAATTATAGGCATTAACTATCATTTACAGACTTCCATTTGTTAAGACTGTCATCTCTAACGACTGCTGCAATAAAACTTAGGCCAAAATAAACCCACAGACAGCAACAGGAACATTTGCCACAGACCCAAAAAACAAGCCTTGGCAGGCAAGTGCTCGTGCACACACACACGACTCTGGCTTTCACACCGTTGAGGACCTGCATAGACCAAATGTATGAGCTGGGGGAGCAGCAGCGTGTGTTGGACGCAGCTGTGGTATCTGCTGTGTGCATTACAGACACATTGGTAAGCACAAACTATAGTCTGTTAGAGGAAATGCGCGTGTTCCTTCAGTTTTGTTAGAAGGCAAGACTGGCAAAGCTCCAAATGGGCCTCGTTCAGCATCAGAGAGCAGATGACAAGACAAAGGAGGTATAGTTACACTTGACCCTGCAGAGACGTCAAGGCCATATGAAGCTCACTCTGCTCATGCATCCAAGTATTGGGTTGAGCGATGTTTCTTAAGGCAGTTTTAAAACAATGGATATAATAGCAAAGATCATCAAATCCAAAAAGTCTGAAAAACTGTGTGTTCACCTAATCCACCTCCCTGCCCCATGGAGATTCCAGACACACAGGCTTCTTGGGACTCCTATGTCCATGCCATTTCTAGAGAAAGGATTCCTTCATTTTCCTTGTTCACTCATTCTAGTATTTTAAAATTCTGGTAGACAGGAAGGAATGATTCTGCTTAGAATAACAAACCTCAACTCTCTCCATCATGAGTTTCTGTCCTATTTTAAGAGCTCAGACCTAGCTGGGACTGGCACCATTTTCCTGACTGTGTTATAGCTGCTAACAGGTCAGATTAAGAAATTTCATACTTACACTTTAACAGAGATACCAAGTTCTTTAGCAGCAAGCACTGCAAAATATTCGTAACTGTCCAATACAGCCTTATCATGGCCTTTTACTAAAACTGACAGGCGCTTATATAATGTGTCCGGTTCATCAGAAATGGTTATCTGCAATTTTAAAACCAAGAAGAAAAGCTTCAGTCATGGTTCCTCTAATATTTATACTGGAAAATTTAAAATACTATCCTCAACTGAACAACTTCACAGTTTACTTAAGTGGGGAGAAAAACGCATCTTTAAATATCTAGATACGACTACATTCAGATTCCAGAATGACCCTTAAGAATCAGTTATAATACAGTTTGAATCAAAAGGATTTTCAAGCAACCTACAAAATCACCAATGGAACCCTTTAGCTTAAGTTACTGAACCTCAAATACACAACAGGAAAGGACTTAGGGGTTTGTTAATAAAACTAGCCTGGTCAGAAGAACTGGACTGAGAATTAAACTCTCCCATTTCAAGCTGAATCACAACAGGCAAGTCATATACTAACCTCATTGCACTTTAGTTTTCTTATATATAAATAGGACAATACCTGTGCTATAGTTCATGGCATTTCTGCTGGGAACAAGTAAGAAAGCACAGATTTAAGTGCTTATAAATTATAAACATCATTAAACAAAAGCGAGCTATTGCTACTCATCTTCTTTTTATTAGGTCTATCCATGTTTATTTAGCCTGCCCTAATAGAAAAATGACTCATTTCTAATCAAAATGACTGTACATTTAACTTCTACCTCTTCTACCCTAATACTTACAGATGTTAAAATAATGGGTTTGACATTTCTGACTTTCTTCCAAGAGGTGAATTACCCTCGCTTCATGCATCCATCAAACCAATAATTTATATTGCTAATCCGAGATTTCAGAGTTAAATCACTTTGCCCCTGAAAGTAGATCTACTTACTCACCAGGAAACTAGATACTCACTCGCAAGTACCCCCAAATATGGTTGTTGGAAGAACAAAAAATATTCACATACTATCCATAAGTGAAGGGACAACAGAGGGGGAATATGGCCCTAAGATGTGTAATGACTAGTCTCTATAGGGTTTTAAAAATATTTTGAATCTGTTACAAATACTAAAAATCAAAAGATTTCACATAAATATTAGAATTTCATTTCATGTGGAAAACGTAGACAATATGACATCCCTAGGTCTGATTTTCCACATAACACAAGTGGCTACAGCAAGTAGCAGCTGTCTTGCTTAAAAAGGGCACAGCCTGCCACTGTGGCCACCCCGTCACCTTTCCTTACAGGTCTGGCTCATGTAGGCATCTGGAGACTCAGCATTTATATATGCTATTAAGTGAAAACACTGAACCAGCAGTCTATTAGATATATCACGATTCCATTTTGGTGTGTGTGGTGTGCATAGATGATTATATATAGAGGTCTAGAGGGATTCATACCAAACTGTTAAAGGGGATTATTTTTTAGGGGTGGGACTGCAAGCATTTGGTTTGGAACTTGTAAGGATTTTATAAAAACTACAAATAACCCAAAAACTGGGTTGATGGAACCATGACTTTCAATGAAAGGAAACAAGGTTACACGGCTGCTCCTGGATTTTGCTTGTGATAATGCTCACTGTGAACAATAAAGCATTGTCCAGGCCCAGACTTACTGTCTTAAAATGAAAATAAAGACTTGAAGGCCACACACACACACACACACACACAAAGACGCTTCTATACTATAATACCAAGTATTCAACATCATGGATTATGACAACTCTGCACACTGTATTGAGCTAAAAGCAAAAGACTGCTCAATCCCAGTTATCTGGGGTAAATAATTTATTCAATTAGCTCTCACCCTGACAGCCTGAACGCGACCCTGAGCACTCAGGGACATCAGAGAATACTTTCCTCAGCTCACTGTGCGCCTGCCAGTATTTTAGAACACATTTTTTTTATTTGTAAAGTGTTTGGGAAACAGCCTCAAATGAATAAGGAGGAAAATTTATCACTAATGTAGCTTCTTATGCCAAGAAATAGGGAGTGCATACCGTAGGCTTGGTCAAATCCTTGGGGACATCAACGTGTAGGTTTGAAAACTGTACCCACTTCATACTGGTGCTGCTATGTGTGGAAACAAAGAGAAATCTAAGTAAAACAGCCTAAGAGTCTATTTTCTTATCAATTTAGCAAATCCAATTATATACTTACAGAAGAAAGCCATCGTTTTTGGCTATATTGCTCCTAGAACTGCTTACAGAAAAATTCTTTGAACCCTTAAAAAAAGAGGAGATGTGTATTAGAATTGAAGTCAATTTCCAAACCAGTCATTGTTTCCATTAAAACCCAAGAGGATGCTTCAAACAACAGGTTTTCTCTTTATTTTAGATGAAGATATTGGGATAACTGGGGCTTCCCAAATAGCGTAATGGCAAAGAGTCCACCTGCCAATGCAGGAGATCCTTGGGTAGGGAAAATCCCCTGGAAAAGGAAATACCAACCCACTCAAATATTCTTGCCTGGACAATCCCATGGACAGAGGAGTCTGGCGGGCTACAATTCATGAGGTGACAAAAGAGACACAACATAGGAACTAAACAAACAAAACAAACAATTAGGGTAACTGAACTGTCAAATTAGGCTTCATCAGGAAAAAAAAGAAGACAATGGTAGAGCTGATAATCAAAAAGGACTCTCAAAATACCACAGACTATCTTTTAAACTCAGGAGCAAGAATTTTTTTAAAACAAGCAATTCTCACATGAATAGCTATGAATTAAATACGTGGATATTAAGGAAAAAAACATGTGACTTCATTTGACCATTATTTTTTACAGACTAAATGTATTTCAATATAATACACATTATACTTAAATATTTTTGAGCATTAAGAAAAAGTGCCTTTATAATTTACTGGGCTGGAATAAGAATTCTAAAGTACTCTTGAAGCTTTCAGCCTTTTCCAGCATATTTATTTCTTGCTTTGGCTGGGAAAACTAGCTTATAAGTAACTAGCTATAACAACTAGCTTATAAGAAAACTGAAACACACATTGGAATTTACACCCATCTTCTATCACTCCTGTGCCTCATACTGCATCAATCCAGCATTCCCAAATCCTGTATTATCAGCTCCCCCTGGTGGAACAAAACTTGCAGTTGTAGGAAATCTATCTTACTGTATGTAACACAAAATCGGCCACTCGCTTTTTTTTTTCCTTAAGCTTTCCTGAGATTTAAAAGTGCAACCTGAGAAACTAGAAGCTTAAAAACACTTCAAAGTTGAGAATACCAGTTTAGTACAAACAAAATTAAAACAATGGAGGGTCACCTAAGTTGTTAAGAATGCCTACTCATAGCTTATTATCCTTTTCCCTCTCTTTACTGAACAAGGAGGCAAATCAAAACTTTCATAGTCTCCCTTGAATCAAGGGGGAAAAACAAAAAAGAAAGGAAATCAAGCACAACACCACCAGGTGGTAAGAGGTACAGGCCTTTCTCCACACACACTCACAGAGAAGACTGCCTCCCGTGTTTGTGGGCCAATGAGCCGAGAAGGAACGGCAAACCACTTCAGTATTCTTGCCTTGAGAACCCCATGAACAGTATGAAAAGGCAAAATGATAGGATACTGAAACTCCCCAGGTCAGTAGGTGCCCAATATGCTACTGGAGATCAGTGGAGAAATAACTCTAGAAAGAATGAAGGGATGGGGCCAAAGCAAAAACAATACCCAGCTGTGGATGTGACTGGTGATAGAAGCAAGGGCCGATGCTGTAAAGAGCAATACTGCATAGGAACCTGGAACGTCAGGTCCATGAATCAAGGCAAATTGGAAGTGGTCAAACAAGAGATGGCAAGAGTGAATGTCGACATTCTAGGAATCACCGAACTAAAATGGACTGGAATGGGTGAATTTAACTCAGATGACCATTATATCTACTACTGCGGGCAGGAATCCCTCAGAAGAAATGGAGTGGCCATCGTGGTCAACAAAAGAGTCTGAAATGCAGTACTTGGATGCAATCTCAAAAACGACAGAATGATCTCTGTTCATTTCCAAGGCAAACCATTCAATATCACAGTAATCCAAGTCTATGCCCCAACCAGTAATGCTGAAGAAGCTGAATTTGTACGGTTCTATGAAGACCTACAAGACCTTTTAGAACTAACACCCAAAAAAGATGTCCTTTTCATTCAGGGGACTGGAATGCAAAAGTAGGAACTCAAGAAACACCTGGAGTAATAGGCAAATTTGGCCTTGAAATACGGAACGAAGCAGGGCAAAGACTAATAGAGTTTTGCCAAGAAAATGCACTGGTCATAACAAACACCCTCTTCCAACAACACAAGAGAAGACTCTATACATGGACATCACCAGATGGTCAACACCGAAATCAGATTGATTATATTCTTTGCAGCCAAAGATGGAGAAGCTCTATACAGTCAGCAAAAACAAGACCAGGAGCTGACTGTGGCTCAGACCATGAACTCCTTATTGCCAAATGCAGACTTAAATTGAAGAAAGTAGGGAAAACCACTAGACCATTCAGGTATGACCTAAATCAAATCCCTTATGATTACACAGTGGAAGTGAGAAATAGATTTAAGGGCCTAGATCTGATAGATAGAGTGCCTGATGAACTATGGAATGAGGTTCGTGACATTGTACAGGAGACAGGCATCAAGACCATTCCCATAGAAAAGAAATGCAAAAAAACAAAATGGCTGTCTGAGGAGGCCTTACAAATAGCTGTGAAAAGAAGAGAAGCGAAAAGCAAAGGAGAAAAGGAAAGATATAAGCATCTGAATGCAGAGTTCCAAAGAATAGCAAGAAGAGATAAGAAAGCCTTCTTCAGCGATCAATGCAAAGAAATAGAGGAAAACAACAGAGTGGGAAAGACTAGGGATCTCTTCAAGAAAATCCGAGATACCAAAGGAACATTTCATGCAAAGATGGGCTTGATAAAAGACAGAAATGGTATGGACCTAACAGAAGCAGAAGATATTAAGAAGAGATGGCAAGAATACACAGAAGAACTGTACAAAAAAGATCTTCACGACCCAGATAATCACGATGGTGTGATCACTGACCTAGAGCCAGACATCCTGGAATGTGAAGTCAAGTGGGCCTTAGAAAGCATCACTACGAACAAAGCTAGTGGAGGTGATGGAATTCCAGTTGAGCTATTCCAAATCCTGAAAGATGATGCTGTGAAAGTGCTGCATTCAATATGCCAGCAAATTTGGAAAACTCAGCAGTGGCCACAGGACTGGAAAAGGTCAGTTTTCATTTCGATCCCAAAGAAAGGCAATGCCAAAGAATGCTCAAACTACCGCACAATTGCACTCATCTCACACGCTAGTAAAGTAATGCTCAAAATTCTCCAAGCCGGGCTTCAGCAATACGTGAACCGTGAACTTCCTGATGTTCAAGCTGGTTTTAGAAAAGGCAGAGGAACCAGAGATCAAATTGCCAACATCCGCTGGATCATGGAAAAAGCAAGAGAGTTCCAGAAAAACATCTATTTCTGCTTTATTGACTATGCCAAAGCCTTTGACTGTGTGGATCACAATAAACTGTGGAAAATTCTGAAAGAGATGGGAATACCAGACCACCTGACCTGCCTCTTGAGAAATTTGTATGCAGGTCAGGAAGCAACAGTTAGAACTGGACATGGAACAACAGACTGGTTCCAAATAGGAAAAGGAGTACGTCAAGGCTGTATATTGTCACCCTGTTTATTTTACTTATTTGCAGAGTACATCATGAGAAACGCTGGACTGGAAGAAACACAAGCTGGAATCAAGATTGCCGGGAGAAATATCAATAACCTCAAATATGCAGATAACACCACCCTTATGGCAGAAAGTGAAGAGGAACTCAAAAGCCTGTTGATGAAAGTGAAAGAGGAGAGTGAAAAAGTTGGCTTAAAGCTCAACATTCAGAAAACGAAGATCATGGCATCTGGTCCCACCACTTCATGGGAAATAGATGGGGAAACAGTGGAAACAGTGTCAGACTTTATTTTTCTGGGCTCCAAAATCACTGCAGATGGTGATTGCAGCCATGAAATTAAAAGACGCTTACTCCTTGGAAGGAAAGTTATGACCAACCTAGATAGCATATTCAAAAGCAGAGACATTATTTTGCCAACAAAGGTTCGTCTAGTCAAGGCTATGGTTTTTCCTGTGGTCATGTATGGATGTGAGAGTTGGACTGTGAGGAAGGCTGAGCACCAAAGAATTGATGCTTTTCAACTGTGGTGTTGGAGAAGACTCTTGAGAGTCCCTTGGACTGCAAGGAGATCCAACCAGTCCATTCTGAAGGAGATCAGCCCTGGGATTTCTTTGGAAGGAATGATACTAAAGCTGAAACTCCAATACTTTGGCCACCTCATGCGAAGAGTTGACTCATTGGAAAAGACTCTGATGCTGGGAGGGATTGGGGGCAGGAGGAGAAGGGGACGACAGAGGATGAGATGGGTGGATGGCATTACTGACTCGATGGACGTGAGTTTGAGTGAACTCCTGGAGTTGGTGATGGACAGGGAGGCCTGGCGTGCTGCGATTCATGGGGTCACAAAAAGTCGGATACGACTGAGCAACTGATCTGATCTGATCTGATCTGAGCCCACAATGCAGTTGTGCTGAAGGACCACAGGTCTAAGGAATATGACACTTCCTAAGGATCTTCCCCTGCTTTTAAAATCTCAAGTCTAAAGTGCTCTTACATCCACAAATGAACCTTAAGAAGTTCTTACCTTTTCTTTCCTTTCTTTTTTTGAGGGAGTGGAGCCTCTGCTCTGGGTAAATGTGTCTTAAAAATAATTCAAAATTTCAACCTCTAACGCTACCTGACTTAACGACAGTGGTTCTCAAAGTGTGGTCTAAAGACCTCTGAGGGACTTCTGAGACACTTTCAGAGGTGGCTCCTGAGGCTAAACTTATTTTTTTATAATAACAGTAACATGCTATTTTCAGCTTTCCCACTCTAGTCTCTCATCAAAGTACAGTAAAGTTTTCCAGAGACTGTATGACCTCTGACATAGTAAGAGACTGCAGAAGCAGCTAGAGAAGCTGTTTTCTATTAAGCCAGACATTAAAGAGGTGTGCAAAAACATAAAACATACCACTCCTCTCTCTCAATTTGTTTTGGAAAATCTAGCTGCTTCCCATAAAATCGCTAATTATGTTAACATGTAATGAGTTTATTTGTATTATTTTTAATTAAGGATTTTTAAGATTCTCGTTGTATTTTCTAATAAGCTAAAAAATCGATAGCTTAAAAAACACAAAACCCAAAGCTCTTTGGAGTCCTTAACTATTTTTTTAAAAAAACTTCTTCTACTGTATGGGGTGTAGCCGATTAACAATGTTATGACAGTTCAGGTAACAGCGAAGGGAGCAGAGGGGTGCTGAAGCCAAGAACGAACCGCTGCTTGAATTTTTTGCCTTTTCTCCAAAAAACCCAGCAGAGGATAGTTAACCCACTCCTCTGACTTCAGCGACTGTCATCTGAGTCTCAGAAACCTGGGTATCAGGAAGGTATCCCAAACTGATTCCGTAAGAAGCGTCTAAACTCTCAAGCTACCAAATTTTCGCGAGGTGTAGCTTCCTGACTTCTCTGAGCCTATTTCGCAAACGTGAAAAGCGGGGTCTGCAACATTCGCTGTCCAATATCCTTTCCACTTCTGACAGTCTACTCTTCTCGTTCCTGTCTCTGCCCTGACTCATTAACTTCTGTTTTATCCTGAGAGAATTCGAGATAAAATCAGCCCTTTTCTCGCCACCTTCTTCCAAACAGCGGGTCAAGGTGCGAAATAAATATCGCAGAAAATGGGAAGAATGACAAGTGGCAATCAGACGTAATGGTAACTGTCCCTGTTAGGCCGCCTAATCCGCGTAGCGCGCTCCTTACCTGCCAGAGACGCCGGCCCAGGGCCCCAAACACCGCTCGCACCGCCATCTTGCCGTTCCCGCTCCCCAGGATCGCTTCCGGGGTCACAGAGGCGTCCTCTGACCATAGAGTTCCGCAGAAGGAGAGAGTGTATCCTTGTGTTCCGGCACAGGAACAACCATAGAGACGTGATTCCACGCTCTCTTAGAGTGAACACAGCCGGCTTCCTTCAGGTCCTAACCTGGCTCATCCGCCTTCTTATTATAGCTTCAGCTTGTATCTAGGTAGTTACCGAGTTCCGTCAGCGCTTTCCTCTTGAAATCGTTTGTCCTTTGCAGTTCCTGTTTTGTTGGAGGTAAAAATAACCACACGCTTGGAACAAATGTATTGACAGTGGTTATCTCTGAGTTGATGGTTGATTGATAGTTGATATTTCTATTATAACGGAGCAAAGTGTTTGTGTGCCTGTGGCTCGCAAAAAAAAAAGCAGACTGACAGTGGGAGGTTGCAGGGAGTAAGGATTTATTGCAGAGCGCCAGGCAAGGGAGTATGAGCCACACCTCAGATCCAGTCCATGTTTGTCTTTGAGTTAGGGTTTTCTTGTCTGTCTGTTTTTTTAAAGGGGAATAACCAGGAGGCTGGGTTTAATCGTCTTTTGAGTCATAGTTTTGAGAGTCAGAATTTCTCTGGTTTAGGATTCCCTGGTCAGGTGGTCCACGATTTGGGGTCTGATACTCACGTTGCCCTGGAGAAACAATCAACGTTTGTAACTTAGAGGTGACAGCTGTAACAGCAATAGCCTTGGCAGGCTGCCCAGTGTCCTTTTCAGAATCAAGCTCCCTCTTTTCAGTTGTGACATTCAAAGTTGGCTGGTCCCTTTTAGCCAGTGGAGTTTTCCTAGAGCTCTCCAACTCTTGCTGCTTCTAAAGCACCTGTCTCTCTTCTGGGACGGCTCCTCAACCTGCCTCTGCTGCCTTGAACAAGCTGAGTGAAGGTTCTGCAGCAGCTCATGATGGTGACATTACAGCCTGCAAACAACATTTCCCTGTGTTACTAATTGGATCCTCACAAGATGATGTACATTTTATCCGAATTTAATAAGTGAGGAGACAGGCTCAGAGATGAAATGACTCAGAGTCATGTGGTGAATTTGAACCAATAACCAGCTTCAACATCCTAGTTCAATGCCTTTTCCACCCCTGCGGCACCTCTGGAGTTGACTCTGTGATAAGGTCCAGTTCTACTTAAGTCTCTAGGATGTGAGGCATAGGGGTCACTGCTTCCCTATGCTCCTGCAAGAAAGGAGTTTGTTTTTTAAGACTGAGATGGCCTTTCCTACTCCTGAAACTGGAAAAGTGGGCTCAAAACAGCCTTGGGAACTGGATGCCCTCTCCACCCCTCTGGCCAAATATGGTCTCTTTATGGATGGCCTTTGCTTACACATTGTGTCTGCTCCCTCAGATTTCTGCCTTGCATGTGACTGCTGCTTGCCGCTTTGGCTCACCAGGTTTCTCCATTCATACTCTACAATATGGGAATTGGATTTGGTCCCCTTGTTTTCCAGGGCTAAACTGTGTCATCAAACAGACTGTGGCCCTACTAACTTTTGGTTAGGTGCCAGCCCTGTACCAATTAGCTGGGGGCAAGGTGGGAGTCATTGTGTGGGGCCAACTGGGGTTTCGCCAACAGTGGGGTTGTGGACAGGGTCTTTTGGTATGGTGTGTAGGCATAGACAGTGCAGGTTTTTTGTTTTGACACATTAAAGTTCTTAGTTTATTAGCATGGACAGTGTTCTGAAGCTTGGCCAGTCCATTATAAGTCTCTTCCCTTTGGTGGCTCAGATGGTAAAGCGTCTGTCTACAATGCGGGAGACCTGTGTTCAATCCCTGGGTCAGGAAGATTCCCTGGAGAAGGAAATGGCAACCCACTCCAGTACTCTTGCCTAGAAAATCCCATGGACGGAGGAGCCTGGTGCAGGCTACTGTCCATGGGGTTGCAAAGAGTCTGACATGACTGGGCGACTTTACACTTTCACTTTCTCTATGAATTAACCCTTCAAACCTCTGAACTAGTGTAATTGAACAGGAGATCAAGTGATTCTAGATGGTTGATGCAAGTCTACCTTGCTTTATATCCAGGAAAAATAAGTGTGTGCATCAAATATTTCTAAATTAAATCATACTTTGATTGCACCGGTTGTGCTGTTTTAAAAGACAGCCCTTCTCCCTTGATTGTGCTGGTTTCATGGTTATACACTTATCTCCAAACTCATCAGGTTGTACACAATAAATATCTATAGCGTTTATGTGTCAAACGTGCCTTTAAATAAAGTGGTTGGGAAAAGAAGAAATATCAAGACCGTCAAAAATAAAATTACAGAAGCAGCGGAAGTAATGACCCCAAACAGCCCAAAGAGCGATCCGTGTTGTATGTTAAGGGTGTGTGTGCTGCAGTGTAGATCAAGCATATGTGACTGCTTGGCCTTTACATTCAAAACAGAAACATTAAACACATCCCTTGAGGGATGGCTGGAGGATAGATTTTTTCAAGATTCTCTCTCATGTAAAGTAATAATCAGTCCTTTGGCTCTCATATACAGGGATATCTGAGACTCAAAAATCTATTATCTAAATAATAAGATATTAATTAATATTAGATTAATAATAATATATTATCCAGATTCTTAACATGACTTCCTAATTATGTTTTGCTTATGTCAACATTAAAACTCAGCCTCAGTCTCCAGCTGGCTGGCTATGACCAAGGAAGGTAGACTGGAGGCCCGTGGAACTAAGAGTTGACTTTAGGTAAACTCAGAAGAGGTTTTATGTACACATACACGCACGTAGATAAGCATACCTGGAAGATTAGAGATAGTCAATTTAACAAATAGTTGCTGAGCACCTATTGCAAATTGCTGTGACTATGTGGGTGATGGAGAAGGCAATGGCACCCCACTCCAGTACTTTTGCCTAGAAAATCCCATGGAGAGAGGAGCCTGGTAGGCTGCAGTCTATGGGGTCGCTAGAGTCGGACACGACTGAGCAACTTCACTTTGACTTTTCACTTTCATGCATTGGAGAAGGAAATGGCAACCCACTCCAGTGTTCTTGCCTGGAGAGTCCCAGGGACGGGGAAGCCTGGTGGGCTGCCGTCTATGGGGTCGCACAGAGTTGGACACGACTGAAGCGACTTAGCAGCATGTGGGTGATGGTGAGATGGTTCAGTAATAGTAATAAACCATGAGCTTTGCTCTTCCCACTGGTGGACTTGGATCTGTTCCCAAGACACTGTATGTTTTTTTCAAGTATTAAATGCCTTGGCATGCAGGCAGGAATGATGTCACAGTCCTCTTTGTCCACTCAACTCCCCCATGTGTAATACAGCATAGAATAGTGCCTGCTAGATTTGTAATGAATGAAAAACTTAAAATCTTCAGATTGGACACCTGAGCCTCTGGAAGCAGAATTTAAATGTCCAACACTGGCTAAACGCACAGTGTTTGTAAAGGAAGAGCTGTTTTCTTTGGTACAGGACCAGAATTGCCCAAATTAAAAGTATAAAATCCCCAAAGCATATAGAGGATCAAGGTCTCGAACAGCTATGCCCCACTTAAATCAAGTTCTGTATAAAATCCAGAATTTCAGATTTCTTCCGAACTTTGCTGTTGAGTATTAAAAAGTAAACACACCTTTTAGAATTTGGAAATTGAGATTAGCCATGCCTATAAATCAGGGTGGGCTGGATTTTGTTGGCGGTTCCTTGTGAGATAACTCGTGTATTACTGAACTGCCTGAAATGGCACTGTGACTGCTGCGGGTTAGAGACCATCAACCCTTCACATGGCTCATCCACTGCTTGGAGAAGCAGAAATGTTCAGCTTGGCCTCCAGAGTGGGGGTGGGGGCACTTATATGAGCATTAGATCTGATCAACACCCCTCTAAACCGGTCTCTAGAAACCAGCTAATGGTAAATTAGCATTGAGAAGTCACTTCAGCAGCTAAAAAAGAAGGAATGTTAAGCCAAATGAAACTCAAAAAGATAACATTTTATTTTCAGAGCAGCTGATGCAATATTGAATCAGGTTTTCACAAATAAATATGACAGTGTCTATTTGGTTACATCTCTGATGAATGCCTATCTATAAGAACTGTAATAAATTTCTGAGGAGGCTAATGGCTGGAAACTTTTAAGTAAAATTCTCCTGGCTTTCTGAAAAATAGTATTGTGGCAATTTAAAAAAAAATGCTCATCACTCAGGGGGAACCAACCTAGAATGCCCTAGTTGTTTTTGTATTTTAAGGAATGCAACTTTTGAGGACAAGTCTATAAAACATCTTTATTTATTTGTTACATATGATGTTTAAATATAACTTTGCTTTCAAGCTTCAAACTTTTTTGTTAAACCCCTGGGAAAATAAGACTTTTGGTTCACCTTAACAAAAACTGACCTAGGAAGAAACATTTTTAGCAAAATGTATTATAAAATTCACTAGAAAATACTGTCCTCTTTTTTTGCCAAAATGTTACATAAAATCCTTATTAAAAATACACACGTTACAAAAGAAAAAGGTATGAATATGCTATACATAGTGCTTTTGATATGGACCAAGGGACCTGCATTCCCGGGGAAAATACAGTGAAGCACATTAGATATTATGATGTCAACTAAAAATAGTGCAAACCGGAATAAATTACATCCTAACATGGCAAGGCATGCAAAACATTTCCTGCGAATAGAACACAACGAAGCCAGAACAGGAAGCAATCACAACCACCATTTAAAAATGTTTTCGTTTTTATTACATTAATTTTTTTCAAAAATACTTTTCTTTACAATAGAACTCCTAGAAAATATTTACAACCTTCCTCTAATAAAATAGAACAGCAGTTAAATATATTTGAAAATAAGATGGGTTTTTCCATAAAATATATCTTTTAACTTTTTATATACAAGCTTTCTCAAAGAGGTCTAAATTCACTAATGAAAAACTATCTGATAGTAAACAGTAACGGGTTGAAGACATAAACCATCGGGAAGAAAAGTTCTTTGGGGTAAGGAGAGATGGGGGTGGGGAACTAAAACACAACACGTACATGCAGGCAGAATCATTTCAGAAAAAAAAATAAGTGCAATATTGTACTATGAAGTCAATCCTCTACGCTAATACTGTGAAGAAAAAAACTAATTCAGCAAAGTGAACTGTCTCGTCAAGGAGGAGTTCTTTGGTTATTTCAAGTCAAAAATGCTTAAGGTATACTGCATGGAAAGTCAAAACTAAATTGTGCATTATATTTTTGCCTTGGCAACTCAGTTTATTTTAATGTTTTAAACTGGAACAGCCGGGCAAATCTCCAAGCAGAATGCATACATTTGCTTTATAAACATTTTTCCTGGGTGTCTGCTCCTTTGCCAGATAAACTTTCAGAGATCCACAGAACCCTTCCAGAACACTCTCATATACCCACGTGTGGAGGGAAGTAGTCACTGGGCAGATGGGATCAGCTGGTATTACACTTAGTACGGTTCTCAAATAGTTCTGCCACAAAGCTGATGCCCTGCCCAGGCAGTTCTGAACTCAAACACAGAATAACTTGTCAGAAATGGCAGCAAATGACACATTATTTCCCTCCCTAAAAAAAAAAGGTAAAGGAAACTTGCAAGACCTCTTTTTTTCTGAGAACAGAAATGATGGCATGAAAGGAACCATTGTATTGATCTTCTGTCCATGGCTTTCCTGAGATTCAGAGGACACTGCCTGCGTGGGGCCGCTGTGGGTCGTGGCTGCCCGCTAAACGCTTTTGCAGAGACAACGTAAACGATGCTTTGTTCCTATCCTCATCCTTCCACTGACATCCTCCTTCACGTCAAGCTAGTTACTGTGTCAGCAAAGTGCCCTGGCAGGGTTGCCACGCCTGCAGGAGCTGGGGCATCAGCCTACCTGGGGTGGGGGAAGGCCGGAAAGCCCCCTGCTCAGAAGTCACCAGCCAGACGCGTCAGCTCTGAGCTGGGACTGCATTCCAGTCTGAAGGCGTGCACTCGTTTGCCCTGACGGAGGCCAGAGAGCAGTCTGACTCAGCTCAAAAGCCTGAGCTGAAAGCCATTTTTGAAGGATTACAGGTTTAATACCGTCAAGTACAAACAGCAGCCCTGCCGGCAGGGACAGGAGGCAGAGCAGAGTTATGTCGCTTGGAGAATTCTAGAAGAGCTTTGGTAAATGACTTTAATGAAAAATTCACTGTTTGAATGCAAACAATGGAGCCAAAGGGGCATCTGAAACTGTTTTTGTTGGCCTTTAATGCTATTTCCCTTGTATTCACCATCAGATTTGCTAGAAAACCCAGAGTTAGGAAAACTCAGAGTTAGCGTCAAAGTAAACTTCAGTCCTGCACAGATGCGTAGCAGCAGAATCCCAGTGAATCAGGTTTCATAGTGCTTCCAAGTGGCACAGAGTAACTTGGAACCCCACAGACCATTAACAGTGTGGCAAAAAGGAACGGGCTCTTCTGAGCTAGTTTTTGGGCAGAAGAAGACTGCTTGGCATTCTAGATACTTTAATCTGTGCTCCTTGACTATCTTCCCCTAAAAACAACCCTGGCAACTTAATAGTTGGGGTTATTTTCCTCTAGACGGACTTGCAGTCAGTCAGCTCAGGCCAAAGTATGCCTCTGCCAATTGGTGAATTGGAGTCAACCGGTCCTCAGGGAACTGGGAAGAGGACACGCTTGCTCTATGAACCACCTTCTCAGTAAACCACTGTCTGGGAGGGAAAGCCTGAAATGATACAGTACTCAGTTTTTAGAGCCAGGCTGAGTGATGGGCAGGGCAGGCAGAAAAATTATTTTTACATTTGGTCAACTCTTCCAATGATGTGTATGCTGGAAGAAAGCCGTGGAACACAAGGCTGACTTTGCTCACTGGAAAGCTACTTCCTAGCAGGGTCTCCCAGCAAAGATGCCAAGTTCACTGCCAACTGTGGAATGAGGTCAACACAAAAATGACTGTTGGTGGGGAAGGATGGTCCAAGACCCCAGCAGAAAGAAAGCAGCCTGCTTTACACACACACAAACACACACACACACACTCGCTCACTCACGCAAGCTTTGGGACAGAAGGCAACCAGGATGGTTGGCATCTAAAAAGCAAAAGAACATGAATGTCAAGTTCATTCCCAGCCAGGAATGAGTTCTTGGGAATGTAGCCTAGCCCAGATGAAACACATCTTAAAGTAGAATTGTGCCAATTATTTATTCCCCCCAACCGCCCATAAAAACAATTGTTTTTAAATAAAAGGAAAAGAAAAAACCGATTTGTTTCTAAACCTGGAAAAAAAAAAGACCACTTTTTAAACAGGTAGTTTAAAATGATTACAAAACAAGCGGGCAGTCCCAGTGTCCTGATGAAGGAGGCTGGAGGCTGTGGGTTTTCGCTGTCTCAAAGCGACACGCGGGGCCTTTAGAGTTCCGTGTCACCCTGAAGCAAAACTGAAGCCTGATCATCCAGGAGGAGACCGGTGTCCACAACCTCGGCCTCTGCCATGACGCCTCCTAGCTGCTGGACGACGTCGTCATCGAGGAGGTCCACGTCCTTGATGGGTTTGATCAGACTCAGCTGGTCCAGGGGCAGCAGCCCCTGCGGCCCCACCGGCCCCGTAGTCCTCTCGATTGTGGCTGCCATCTCGGCCGCGAACGCCGCCTTCTGAGCTTTCTGCCTCTGCTGTTCCTCCTGCTGTCTGTGAGTTTTCATGTGTGCATTTCGGCTTTTGATCTTGAAGAAGACTCTATAAAAATGAGAAAAAGAAGCATGAGACATTTAGAGCATCAGAGTTCTTGGAAATCCAAGGGGTCCTAAGGGAACAGTGGGTGTGTGGTCTGATGCCTGCTTTGGGGTGGTGTGACAGTGTTCTGGTCTCCTTAGCTCCCAAGACCTCCTCCCCCAGTGACCTGTCACCTCTCTTCTCTCCAAGGGAAGAAGATGGGGACAGGAACACATTTATGTGTGTTGGGCTTTCTCCCTGTGACAATGGAGGATGAATTCTCAAAGCTTTCCTGTCCACCTGTGGCCTGGGCCCACGCCCCTTTCCCTCCTTCTCTTCCCTCTTTCTATCTCCATTGCTAAGTAAGCCCTCTCAACCAACTGAGAATCCCCAAATCATGCAGCCCAGCTCCGCTGGTTCCCACCATAAAACCACCCCTCCCCTGCCTCTGGCCTCCAATCCTGTTCTTCCTGTCAAAATTCCAGGGGGTCTCTGCAGACATGGATTGCTCGTCCGTCCTCCACACTCTCCAAGTGGAGCACCGTCCCCTGTGCTCAGCCCGAGTGCTCGAGATTGCTCGCTAGTAATTGTGTGGCCAAATCCAACAGCCCCACCTCGGTCTTCACTGTACTTGACTTCTGCACCGAGCAGTCCTCTTTACCCAAGATCCCTTCTTGTTTTGGCCATCATATATCACAGTTGGTTCCTGTTAGCTTTCGAATGAGACAGTGGCTCTCAGCTGAGGGTGGGTCTGCCTCCCAGGGAGTAACGTCTGGAGATATTTCTAATGGTCACAGTTGGGTGGTGCTGGCACTTCTGGCTTTGAGTGGGGTAGAGGCCAGGGATGTCACTAAACATTCTACCATATTGAGGGCAGGCCCTCTACCCCAAACAAGGAATCGTCAGACCCAGGTTGAGAAATCCTGGGACGAGGGGTCTGCCAACCACGGTCAGTGGCCAAATCCCATACGCTGCCTGCTTTTGTAAATAAAGTTTTCTGGGAATACAGCCATGTCTCTCTGTTTATGTATCGTCTATGGCTATTTCTGCACTAAAATGGCAGAGCTGAGTAGCTGTGACAGAGACAGAATGGCCTGCAAAGCCTAAAATATTTCTCTCTGGACCTTTTCCAGAGAACATTTGTCCAGAGGTGAGGCTGCCTGTTTTAGGGGAGGGTGGGTAGCATAAATATTCATTCCTGAGCTCATAAAGGAAAAAAAGACCTGATTTGTAAGACCTGTGTCTTAGAACAGAGTTGATGAATCACCACATGACACTGAAAACTGTCTAATGTGATGAACATAATTTCAGCAGCTAAAAGAAGCATTCTGCAAACATTTGCCTGATGTTATTCTTAGTGTGGAAAACCATAAAAAATATTTTTATTTTCCATAAAATCTTAACTGGAGTTATGCTTGAAAAAGATCCCAAGCAACATAAAAACAGGACAAGAAAACAGCGAAAGTCACTGAAAGAGCCGGAAACTCTTAGTTCTGGTCGTTCTGTCCTTTGCTGCCACCTAGTGGAGTAAGGCGTTGCTGCCTGTCTGGGGGAAGTGAGCAGAGGGTGCTGGTTCCCTGCAGAAGACACTGGTTTGACCCTCTTTTCTGCCTCTCTCTTCCACCCCAGGGCAAGTAGATGGAAGTCAGACTAAGGAGGTTTCATTGTTCCAAGTAAATAAGGCTGATGGTCAATCCAGGGGCTCCCTTATTTCTTGGTGACATGAAGATGGCATCATGCCCTGGCTCTGGAGGACATCAGAGCCCCGAGGAGGGGGCCCATCCTAAATGTCTCCCCATCTCTGCAGGAAGAGAGCTGCTGGTTCCAACTCACCTCGCAGGTGCCACTGACCTAAGGCTAAGAGTACGTACTGGGCTGAGGAATAAATTAATACATGTAAACATCCTTTCAAACAATGCCAGGCAAGCACTGAGTAACTGATAAATGGAAGCAAAATGCCTGAAATATTCCATGAGGATGAATATTATAAACAGAGGTCCTCGGTGGCCTCACTCATATAACCAAGGATGTTCCCTTGGTAGAGTTCTGGCAGCTACCTGGTGGGTACCTCTCCAGGTAACCCTGCGTGTCTGCAGCATTGCAGGTTACAGGAAGAGCAACTTGGTAAGGCTCCTAAAGGAAGTCACTTGTGACAACCCCTCTTAGCAGACTCACTGAGAAATAAACTGGAATTCTATACCGGATGCTGTGGGAGGGGACTGTGTGTATCTTACCAGTGATAAATAAGCAAACAAAGCAAACCCATGGGATGGAACAGTGGTCAGACACCCAGGCTCTGTATCTGAACACTGACGGCTTCAAATCTCTGTTCTGCTCTTTCTGGGGGTGTGACCTGGGGCACATCAATTTAATTAATGTTCAGTCCTTATTTGTAAACCAAGGATAAAATAGTATCTGCATCACATGGAGTTTTTGTGTGGGGATTAGAAGAGCTCAGGCACATAAAGTATGTGACAAAATCAAGTGCTCAGTAAAGGTTAGCTGTTATTACTGCCCATTGTCAGTTTCGCCCTTTTCACTGTTTTAAATTATACTTAAAAGGGCAGAGATGACAAATAGGTTTTCTCTCATGGATCAAGTCTGATCAACTGGTTGTGCCTGCTTGAAGCATGAGGATTTAAAGGACTGAAAAGCATTGGAGTCTTAACTTAATACAGTAGCAAAGAGCGTAGCAATTGATTAGTGATGTCTGCCCCGGGTGCAGGAGTCATCAGTGGTGCTAGAAAAGCCATTTCTGCTACAGAGAGTTCCTGACTAGATGTTTTAGAGCCATTCTCAAATCACTGGGCAGGGATGCAAAGAGAGCAGTCCTGGTGAATATGGTTTCGGTGTGAAGGGAAGAGGTGGGAATCAGTCCCATCCATCATTTCTGGAAAAGAGTGAAGTTCTGTCACTAGAGATCTGCTCTCTGATGATGTCCATCCTTATTAGAGTTTCAGTTCAGTTCAGTTCAGTTGCTCAGTCGTGTCCGACTCTTTGCGACTCCATGAATCGCAGCACGCCAGGCCTCCCTGTCCATCACCAACTCCAGGAGTTCACTCAGACTCACTTCCATTGAGTCGGTGATGCCATCCAGCCATCTCATCCTCTGTCGTCCCCTTCTCCTCCTGCCCCCAGTCCCTCCCAGCATCAGAGTCTTTTCCAATGAGTCAACTCTTCTCATGAGGTGGCCAAAATACTGGAGTTTCAGCTTTAACATCATTCCTTCCAAAGAAATCCCAGGGCTGATCTCCTTTAGGATGGACTGGTTGGATCTCCTTGCAGTCCAAGGGACTCTCAAGAGTCTTCTCCAACACCACAGTTCAAAAGCATCAATTCTTCGGCGCTCAGCCTTCTTCACAGTCCAACCCTCACATCCGTACATGACCATAGGAAAAACCATAGCCTTGACTAGATGGACCTTTGTTGGCAAAGTAATGTCTCTGGTTTTCAATATGCTATCTAGGTTGGACATAACTTTTCTTCCAAGGAGTAAGCGTCTTTTAATTTCATGGCTGCAGTCACCATCTGCAGTGATTTTGGAGACCCAAAATATAAAGTCTGCCACTGTTTCCAATGTTTTCCAATCTATTTCCCATGAATTGATGGGACCAGATGCCATGATCTTCGTTTTCTGAATGTTGAGCTTTAAGCCAACTTTTTCACTCTCCTCTTTCACTTTCATCAACAGGCTTTTGAGTTCCTCTTCACTTTCTGCCATAAGGGTGGTGTCATCTGCATATCTGAGGTTATTGATATTTCTCCTGGCAATCTTGATTCTAGCTTGTGTTTCTTCCAGTCCAGTGTTTCTCATGATGTACTCTGCAAATAAATTAAATAAACAGGGTGACAATATACAGCCTTGACGTACTCCTTTTCCTATTTGGAACCAGTCTGTTGTTCCATGTCCAGTTCTAACTGTTGCTTCCTGACCTGCATACAGATTTCTCAAGAGGCAGGTCAGGTGGTCTGGTATTCCCATCTCTTTCAGAATTTTCCACAGTTTATTGTGATCCACACAGTCAAAGGCTTTGGCATAGTCGATAAAGCAGAAATAGATGTTTTTCTGGAACTCTCTTGCTTTTTCCATGATCCAGCATATGTTGGCAATTTGATCTCTGGTTCCTCTGCCTTTTCTAAAACCAGCTTGAACATCAGGAAGTTCACGGTTCACATATTGCTGAAGCCCGGCTTGGAGAATTTTGAGCATTACTTTACTAGCGTGTGAGATGAGTGCAATTGTGCGGTAGTCTGAGCATTCTTTGGCATTGCCTTTCTTTGGGATCGGGATGAAAACTGACCTTTTCCAGTCCTGTGGCCACTGCTGAGTTTTCCAAATTTGCTGGCATATTGAGTGCAGCACTTTCACAGCATCATCTTTCAGGATTTGAAATAGCTCAACTGGAATTCCATCACCCCCACTAGCTTTGTTCGTAGTGATGCTTTCTAAGGCCCACTTGACTTCACATTCCAGGATGTCTGGCTCTAGGTCAGTGATCACAGCATTGTGATTATCTGGGTCGTGAAGATCTTTTTTGTACAGTTCTTCTGTGTATTCTTGCCACCTCTTCTTAATATCTTCTGCTTCTGTTAGGTCCATACCATTTCTGTCCTTTATCAAGCCCATCTTTGCATGAAATGTTCCCTTGGTATCTCTAATTTTCTTTTCTTTTTTTTTTTTTTTAATTTTATTTTATTTTTAAACTTTACAGAGATCTCTAGTCTTCCCCATTCTGTTGTTTTCCTCTATTTCTTTGCATTGATCGCTGAGGAAGGCTTTCTTATCTCTTCTTGCTATTCTTTGGAACTCTGCATTCAGATGCTTATATCTTTCCTTTTCTCCTTTGCTTTTCGCTTCTCTTCTTTTCACAGCTACTTGTAAGGCCTCCCCAGACAGCCATTTTGCTTTTTTGCATTTCTTTTCCATGGGGATGGTCTTGATCCCTGTCTCCTGTACAATGTCACGAACCTCATTCCATAGTTCATCAGGCACTCTATCTATCAGATCTAGGCCCTTAAATCTATTTCTTATTTCTACTGTATAATCATAAGGGATTTGATTTAGGTCATACCTGAATGGTCTAGTGGTTTTCCCTACTTTCTTCAATTTCATTTAGGACATCAGAAGGACCATATTCTGAGTCAGAGACAAGGTCCACCTGCCACGATGTACCATGCCGACCCCAAGGATGGTATGAGAAAAAACTGGAGAGTCTGGGTTCTTTTTCTACCTGGAGACATTTTAGACTACCCTGGCCCAGACCCCACAGTGGCCTTATTCATCACACACTTAGATCCAGTCCCTGGCCAAATTCTACCTACTTGCCGCACTCTTTGCAGGGGAAGATGGTGGTGGGGTCTGTCTCGCCGCTGGTGGTGCTGTGGGAGGGTGAGCTCTTCACCGAGCAGTACCCACTCTGGGCACTGCCAGGCTTCTGCTTCCCAGAGGGAACAGTGCCCCGAGCTTTGGTCACCTGGTTGGTGCCACCATGGATGCGGGCGTGGCCGTTCAGTGCCTGCCGGGAGCTGAACACCTGGGGAAGAAAGGGAGTGACATGACATCTACAGTCCTGAAAAGGAAATTAGGGTTATTAGTTACTCATCGGTAGAACATGGGATACTTGAAACAGAGTCTAATGACAAGGCACAGGGGTTTTACATAAGCAAACTCTGGGCAAATGCCACAGAAAGCAGAGATCAAATACCACAACCACAAATGCTGTGCCAACAACAACAACAATCACTGTTACGACCAAAGACTGGGGGCTCAACCCAGAGCCTCCAACACACACGGAGGTCATTGGGCCATCTCCCCTCTGAATGCCTTATTTTTTCCATCTATAGAATGAGGGGGGTCTGAACCAGCTTTCCAATATTTTTTTCAGCCAGAAACTTCCTTCCACTTTTTCCCCTTTATTTTCCCCTCCTCTTTCCTTTTTTTTTTAAACTTAAAAAATTTTATTCAAAAGCTCAAAGTTAAAAGCAGAGGTGCTCTGGCTGAAAGAGACAGCATCCCAGAACTGGGTCTATTTGCTCAGCTCTATCTATCTCCCCTAGGAATCCCTAGAAGCCTAAGAGACACGGCTCTGAAAACACTGATTAGCTGCTCTGCTCTATTCTATGTTATATCTAAGCCCCAGTCAGTAGCCCAGTGCTAAAGCCACATTTCAGACCCCCAAATTTCACTGCAGGATGATAAAAAGGGGAATGACTCAGTCTTTTGAAGTCTGCCGTAAAGCATGGTTTCCCAGCCTCAGTATTGCTGACATTTTGGGCTGGATGACTGTTTGTTGTGGGGCTGTCCTTTGCATCATGGGGTGTTTAGCAGCATCCCTGGCCTCCACCCACCAGATGTCAGGAGCACCTCCCCAGACGTGACAAAAATGTCTCCCTCTGGACACTGCCAAATGTTCATGTGGAACAAGATCATTCCCCAGTGAGATTCACTGTTGTAAAGGGAAGTGATCCACCCCCTGAATTCCTAGAGCCCTGACTTCCAAATCGCTAAATGCACCAGCTAATGTGAGTACTCACTGAACGACCTGGCCACAGACGGTTGCTGTGTTAAGTTCATGAGTTCTGTTTATAGTCTTGCAGGGGAAAAAAATCTTTGGTTGATTTAGCAACCAAAACTTCCACGGTTAGGCAACGAATAAAACCAACACACTTTTTTTTCCCCCTGTTGTTTTTTTGAAGTCATGAAAAAACATTCATCCCGCTGAGCATTTTTG
This sequence comes from Bos taurus, assembly GCF_002263795.3. NCBI lineage: Eukaryota > Metazoa > Chordata > Mammalia > Artiodactyla > Bovidae > Bos > Bos taurus. The sequence goes on from NC_037350.1 coordinate 15,946,927, forward strand.
ATTGGGTAAAGTAAAAGATGATTCCCCTCACAGTAAAGAATTTACTGTAGACCCAAACTGTGAACTGAGAAAGCAACCGATTTCTAAACAAATTCACCAAAAATACCGTCATTTAAAGTCACTTTTTGAATGGAAGTGTTCTATACAGTACGGTAATGATGGAGTGAAGCATCTAGGTCTTTAAACATCAAAGACAGAAACAAGCTAGCAATTTATGTTCTCTTCAAAGGTAATGCAAGATGTATATATCATTTTTTTTTTTTACTTCTTTTTTCTTAGATGTGAATCAAGTAAATTTCAGCTTTAGAGTCTAAAATATTTGAAAGACTGCTGCTATCTTCATCTAAGTGACAGACTCAATAAACAGCATTCAATACACTCTGGAAAAGTGTGTTATCCTATGTAACACACAAGCAGAAATAAGCACTAACTTGGGGGAAACAGGGCTTCATATGAAATGAATCATATGTTCTAATTTTTTTTGCATAATACCTCTAGAACTTGCCTGTACAGTTGTGTACAGCTTTAAGAAACCCGATCTGAGAAAAGCTCAGCAACTCAGATGAGTAGGAAACCACTGGCCTGGAGAAGGAAATGGCAACCCACTTCAGTATTCTTGCCTGGAAAATTCCATGGACAGAGCTACAGCCCATGGGGTCGCACGAGTCGGACACAACTGAGTGACTTTCACTTCACAGGAGACCAGTGGATGACTGACAGTCCGAAGTTAACAATTTAAAAAATCTATTCTTCAAAATACACAGTCTTACATCAGCCAGTACAGATTCTGTAAGGCTTTAGCACTACGAATGATCAAATGGGAATTGGTTTTATTTTAGCAAGATGATGCTTCTAACGTACTTATTAATAAAAAGTACTAGGTTAAGTAATTAAACAGACACGCTTTCAGCCTGTTTACATGATTAATTTGCTTAGTAAATCTTTTTTTTTCCCTTCCCTCAAAGAGTACAAAGATAAACTTCAGCCAAATCTTTGTAATTATGCCATAAAAGGAGACTCCTCTGGGGGCTCTTTCACGGCATTCCAATGCATGTTTCCAGAGCACGCCTGGTGCGACAGCTCAGAGGAGTCGGGAGGCACCAAGAAACAGGAAGTGTGAGTTCTGGAGGCCAAGGCCGCTGCAGAGCCTGAATCACCTGCTTCCTGAGGCCAGGAAAGGACTTGCGTCCTCTGAGCATTGGCAGTGTTTGACTCTGCTTGACTCCAGAAATATCTGTGGGCCAAACAAGTAAATGGATGAAAGAAAGAAAAGCCTGGCTACGTGGATTCTCTCTGCCCAGCTTTCACTGCTGGAAGAGCACCCTCCTTTGTAAAAGGCATCATCTCTTTAAGCCGGCTGTGCGCACGGCTCTCACCAGTCCCAGAGCCTCTGAGGACACGGAGACACTTACCGCCCCGCAGTTGGGCATTTCACAGATGAAGGAGCCCGAGGGCTGGCCCAGGGCCTGCAGGGGCGGCCCCTCTGCGGGAGCCAGGACCGGGCCTTGCGGCGGCTCCGGGGACTTGGGCAATTCACTCTCCTCTTCTCTTGTGGATTTCCTGTCTTCTTCCGGATCCTCCTCCTCCTCTACCTCTTCATCTTCTTCACTCGTCTGGTGTTAAGGGAATACAAGAGAAAGGGAGAAACCCCCCCAAATGACATTTTTAGTGATGAACAGAACCCAGGGGCCAGCAAAGAGGGCCTGGACGCTGGGGCTGTGTCGGCATCTTTGTGCATGAGGGAGTGTCTGGCAGAGGCCTCTCAGAAGGGACAAGGTTGGTCACTGGACACCTGGAATTCTGAGAGCAACCAAGTCCCCGAGGCCCACTCTGGGTCCCCTCATCACTTACTTAAAAAAAAAAAATGCTAAGGCAGACAGGAGAGATTTTTCTATGTAGAGTTTCTCTCCCTTGTTGGAGACCAGTAGAACATGACATCGACCAAAACCCAGGCAGGCTGCCCCACTTGTAGCTGCTCTGCCTTCCAAGGGAGTAAGAAGGGTTTTCAAGCAGCAATGACACCGTGGAACTCCGTTGGGCAGAGACCAAAGCCCTATCATTTTTTTTAAGCTTACTACTTATTTTGGCTGCACCTGGTCTTCATTGTGGCTCGAGGGCTCTCTAGTTGCAGGCTTGATCCCTGACCATGGATCAAACCTGGGCCCCCTGCTTTGGGAGCGTGGAGTCTCAGCCATTGGATCACCAGGGAAGTCCCCATGTTTGTTTGTTTAATTAATTTATTTTTAATTGAAGGATAAATGCTTTTCACTATTGTGTTGGTTTCCGCCATACATCAACATGAATCAGCCATAGGTATACATATGTCCCCTCCACCCATGGTTTGTTTTTAAAGGCTTTCTATCACACTTCCTTGCAAGACGCCCAAGATATTGATTTGACCTTTGGCAGGCACATGACCCATGGCATTCTGATGCGTTCCTGCTCTGTTCTTGTCAGAATATAGGATCAAAGAGTGAACCACAATGGCTCTGAAAAGGGGCAGAAATGGAAGGGGATTGGTTATTTCCTTTTACTTCTCATGTTTTTTTGTTTGCTTGTTTCTGGTCATAGGCTCTTGAAGAAATGCCTTTCCGAGGCACTCTATAAAAAAGAACAAGAAAAATATTTCTATGAATAATTATCTTCTCTGCAACTGTATCCCCTCCGTCTACTTCAGAACAGCAACGAGATGAATTACGCAGAAGATTCTGACCATCCTTGAAGTTAACAAGACAGTTAAAGGAGCAGCCTGGAGGAGGTACTGGGTGGGCTGGGAGGGAGGGCAGGAACCCGGGCGGCCCTTTTATTGAACTGAGTGCCCTATTTTACAATCTCCATCCGCATGAGGAGGCGGGCTGAGGAGGGCTTGCTCCCAGGGCCTAGAAGGACTGAGGACCAAGGATGGGAACTCTGTGTTCCAGCAGCCTCATTTCAGCTTCTGTTTTACAGCACTTCATGGTGTATGAAGTGCTTTCACATTTGCTTTGTCATTTGATAGACTGTAAACAGTCCGCCTGTTTAACAAATGAGGAAACAACATGGGGGTGGCCACTGCCTCCCTCCCTGATGGGTCACTGGTTTCTGCTGGGCTCTCGGCACGCCCACTGCTTGAAGCATGTGGGCTCCAGTTTGGTTTACCCTGGACAGTGATGTAATGCTGGTTGAGCCTATGAGTCTTAGAACCTGGAAGCCAGCACTCCTGGGATCCAGAAACCACCAGCTTTCTTTTTCCAGTCTGGATTGGAGATGGGAGTGAAAGACAATCCCAGTAATATGGGCATTTAGCACACTCCTCACTCTTTCAGTTTTAGCCTTATTTAATATGGTATATGGGGCTTCCCTGGTGGCTCAGACGGTAAAGCATCTGCCTACGGTGTGAGAGACCCGGGTTCAATCCCTGAGTCGGGAAGACCCCCTGAAGGGAATGGCTACCTACTCCAGTATTCTTGCCTGGAGAATTCTATGGACAGAGGAGCCTGGCAGGCTACAGTCCATGGGGTTGCAAAAAGCTGGACATGACTGAGCAACTAATACTCATTCACTCACAGTATGCTATATATGCCTATTTGAGACTATGTATTAATAGGGTATACTTAAGAAATTATCCCAGTTTCCAGTGGTTAATTAGGATTACTCAGTAATGATTACATTTGCTGAAAGACTTCAATGAATTCAGGTATAGGCTTAATTTATTTTAGAGTGATTTGTGATATAAACTTATAGTCTCTTACCAGTTTAGAACAGACAGGTTGATTTCACTTAAATGGCCTTAGTCTCGTATGAATCCACCACCTTCCAATCTCAAGAATTTTAGGTAAAACCATGTTATGTCAAACCCCACCGGTTCACTCCATTCCTTTACAGAACTGGAACTTTGTGGTGTCAAGTATCAGGTTATTAAGCAGACCAGGGCCTACAGCTCACCATTTAAAGTAAATTACACAGTAACTTTCAATGACAATGGCATTTATTTCATGGCAGTTGTTATAATTACAATTTTCTCACTGTGCCATTGTTTGGGCTTAAAAGCTCTTAGAAAAAAAGTTCCATAGAGCCATTAAATTACAGACTAAATTATACTGTCCTGTGATTATATACGTCTCAGGAATGCAGACAGGTTTTAATTCAAATGGCAATCTATGCATGTTCACAAAATGATTTATCACCAAGCCAAAGGGCACCAAGGTGACTAACAGATGCAAAGACGGGATGAAACCCTAACATGTAGGACTCTGTATCTACAAGTTGGCCATTTCCTGATGTACTGTGAAAAGGAAACATTTGGTAATATTCCAAACCTGGTGGAAAGGCAGGCAAATACAGGGCTGGGAGATGGTTCTATATGATACAAGGTGCTCAAAACTTGGAGAGTCCAAGTAAGAATTTGTTGAGGAGGAGGAGATTTTTATTTCTCAGGCCTGCAAATGGCATTTATATTATGAGAAATTTACAAGTTAAAACACAGATGCTCAATAATCCAAATTTCAATGACACAAATTTGAGTGTTACAGTCACCAATGAAAGACGTTGGTGATGATAACACACTGAAGGCCTGCTTTGGATCAGGGACTACACACACACACACCCCCACCCACACACAGCTAGTTCTCACAAAATCTCTGCATATTTTTTTTCTTCTTGTTTATTTTTTCCCTTTGTTTTTTTTTGGGGGGGGGGTGGGCAATGACATGCAGCTTGCAGGATCTTAGTTCTCTGACCAGGGACTGAACCTGGGCCCTCAGCATTTTGGCAGTGAAAACATGGAATCTTAACCACTGGACCGCCAGGGAATCCCCTACAAGTTTTTATTTTTTAAACAAATAAGAAATTTGCCAGAGAACTGATTTTCCCAAGAGCACACAGCTGGTAAAGAAGCTGAATTGAGATTTAAATCCTGCACTGTCTGATTGTAAAATCTCAGCCTCTGCTCCTTGCCTGCCTGCACATGTCCATAGACGCACATCTGTCCATCTGGGCATGGCTTAGATTTTCAGCTCAAACACAGAGCTTTTAAACCTCTCAAAACCATTAAAGCCAGCTGCTTTTCTGTGTCAAAGGGAAGAGGGATGTTTCCCAGGCCCCTTGTCAGGGGACCCCGCTGCAGGTGACTCAGGCCGGGGACCTGGGGGAGCTGTGCTCTTGGTGCCCTGACTGCTGTCTTCCGAAGTCAGTTACATTTCTCAGCTGGTTTCTTGAATTGCGCTCAATTTTGCTCCTAGTCAGACCCACGGATTCACCCTGAGTGGGGGCAGGAGCCTGGGCAGGAGACAGGACGGTGTGATCAGCACTTCCCTCCCACCTCCGCAGCAGAGCACACCTTGGCCCCCTCTTCTGCCCAAAAGGGTGGGAGAGGAAGGCTTGTGATGGTCTCAGGCCAGAAGTCAAGTCACCTACAAGGTGAGCGATGTGCTATGCTGACCCCCTGGCCCCTCAAGAGCAGTCACTCCCCATCCTTCTTCATCACCCTTCTCCCCGGGGAAGTCCCTGAGCTCCGGACTGTGCTCCATCCAGGGGGAATAGTCATCTGTCCCTTTAATAAATTACTGAGCACACATGGTCAGGAGAGCTACCCAGGTAGGCCCTGAGGACTGAGAGAAGGACGCCCTCCTAGGACGGTGCTTCCTACAGCCTCTCTGTCCTTGCCGGGTCCTGGTTTTTATCTCCACTTGGCAAACTATCCTCAGAAGGTGGACTGTGGGACTTCCCTGGTGGTCCAGTGGCTAAGAATCTGCCTGCCAATGCAGGGGACATGGCTTCGAGCCCTGATCTGGGACGATTTCACAGGCTGCAGAGCAACTAAGTCCGTGTGCCATAACTACTGAGCCCACACGCTCCAGGGCCCATGTTCTGCAACAAGAGAAGCCACTGCAATGAGAAGCCTGGGCATCACAACCAGAGAGTAGGCCCAGCTTGCCGCAACTACAGAAAGCCTGAGTGAGGCAGCAAAGACCCAGCACAGCTAAACAAACAGGCGCTGAGTCATCTACGCACATGGCTTTTTGTTCTCTCTAAGCTCACAGGTCACAGGTGTGGCACACCTGACCCAGCTTAATACCAGCCCCTGGCAAATAATCCCAAGAAGGTGGGGTGCCTGAGTGCCATCTTAACCTTTCCTCCTGGGTCTGAGGCTACACGCTGGCTCGGGCCTTTCCAGACACCCACGAAGGCCTGCTGGCCCCAGATGGCACCTCTGCCTCCGATAGTGACACCGTCTTCAGCAGCCCTCCTCTGCTCAGAAGCCCCTGGTTCACCCCATCTCCTCCCAGGGAGCTCATAGAGGGATTGCTCCCATGACCCAGAGTGACTCCTAGCTGGGAAAAATTTTCACTCATTTACTCAACAAACATTTACCGAGTGCCGATATTATGCCAGGCACGGTCCTGGGCACTTGGTAACACCCAAGCCAAAGGTCTGCCTTAGGAAACCATACCCTCTGATTTTGCTCTCCTCCAAAACATGACTCTGAACATTCCAGAATCGGAAGGGACCGTCCAGGTTATCTAAACCATCGGCCCCATTTTACAGGGCAGTAAGCTTAGGGGCCGGGTCTTAGGTCTCCCAGGCCGGGAGTCTTGGTGCTTCCTCATTTACTGTCTACCCCCTCGGAAAGCAATGCTCGTGTGACCATGGGCAAGCCCCTTCCCCTCTCTGGGCCTCAACCTTCTGCCTGAGGACTGGAAGAGCTGGATAAGAGAGAATTCCTGAAGGTCATATCTAATACTTTCTGGTTTTCACCTCACAGTGTTTTTAAAGACTTGAAGTTCACGGTAAGTTTTCTCTTCAGGTATGCCACGTCTTCCAAACGGTAACATATGCCCTGGGGCAGGGGCCGAGGCCAGTCAGCAGCCCTGGCTCACCCACAGCACTATGGACACAGCGAGGACTCAATTTCTTTTAGCGGACTGAACCAGAAGAGATCACGCTGCTTTCTTAAACATTAACCACAGATGAGAAAAAGGCTATTCAGATGTAAGGCATCACTACTTAAGCCAGTCCAACAACAGTCCTGATCACAAGAATACTGCCATCTCTCATCAAATGAATGGCAATACCATTCTATTCTACAGATGTCTATTTTTTTTTTTTTGATATTTGGGTCCACATATAACTGTATATACGTGTTTATATTTTGTAGCTGGGATCAAACTCTTAGTTAGGAACTCAGGCTTTGAAATCTTAATGACTCCAGGTGTTTTTAACTTCCCAGAAGGCACAATGGTAAAGAATCTGCCTGCCAGTGCAGGAGATGCAAGAGATATTGAGCTTGATCCCTGGATTGGGAAGAACCCCTAGAGTAGGAAATGGCAACTCACTCTAGTATTCTTGCCTGGAGAATTCCATGGACAGAGGAGCCTGGCAGGCTACAGTCCAGGGGGCTGCAAAGAGCTGGACATGGCTGAGGCCACACACATGCATGCATGTTTTTACCCTTCTGTAAGAGGATTAGCATTTGCTTGCTCCTGGGTGTTATACAGGGGAGTCAGTCCCAGACAACACACTCACCAGCCTTTGACCATGGCTAAGTTACCTAGGCTCTGTGCCTCAGTTTCCTACCTCATAGAAATGGTACAAGGAGTAAATGAGTCATTATACGTTAAGTCCCTCCTAGTACAACGCCTGGAATGTATGAAGTGCTATGTGTAAGTGTCTGTGAAAGAAATTAACCTGCATATGTGCTAGGAACACTTATGCATGGATACAGTTGGGAATGAAAGTATAATTGTAAAATTCACGATATTTATGAATTTGAAACCATTTCCTTAATGGCTGCAGACTGGAGTTTAGTAATCTGTTGTAAGACGTAATTTCTACATACACGTATGTGTTTTCCACAACATGCAAGATTTTCCTTGGCTATGGATGCAGAGAAGAGAGTTAACCACAAGGACGAAAGCAGTAGCCATTTCCAAAGCCACAAATAAGGGGTTTGGAGAAGATTTCGATCTCGTGACGCCTTTAGTAGGTTCTTCATCTTAATCTGCAGACAACTTTGGATTTGTCTGCTAATGAAGGAAATCGATATTAAGGATAAATGGTGATGTGAGGACCAGACTAATCCACACACTGCTAACCAGCTCGCCAATGATGGAGGGTTCCTGGCGCCATCTAGAGGTCAAAGCTGCTTCTTGCGCATGCTTCATAGAAGCTGTGTAAAATCCCAGAACCTTCGTCTTCCTGAGGCAGGGCTCCCCAACCTTTTCGGCACCAGGGATTGGTTTCATGGAAGATAGTTTTTCCACAGACGGGGGGTGGGGTAAGGGGGTGGTGTGGGGATGATTTAAGCGCATTACAATTATTGTGCACTTTATTTCTATTATTATTACATCAGCTCCACTCAGATCACCAGGCATTAAGATTCTGGAGGTTGGGGACCCCTGTTCTAAGGCATGTTAGTTCTCTGGTGAGAACTATTGTGAAAAGATTGGGAAGGGCTATCCCAGGACAACAGGGTGCCTCTTAAAAACCACACACATCAAGGCTGGGACCACCACAGTTTAACTCCCCTGGCACCTACCTGCCAGAATGCAAGCCAGCCCTCACTTCCTTAACCGATCACTGGGCTGCAGGTCAAACTGGAAGCTGCCCTTCCCTTGCCTAGTTATCCCAGGAAGTCAAGGCCTGAATCCTGACTGGGAAATGGCCCATCACCTACTCACCACAGCTGCCTGGCAGTAAAGCCAAGCCCAACACTAGCCACTTATGAACCTGGGCGTGGGGTGGGGGTGGGGCCCGCAGAAGCAGCACCCGGGCACCTTCACTCACCACACAGTCATCGATGATTTCTGAGAGCCGTGTCCGGTGTTTCCTCCCCAACCTCATGATTTTTTTCCACGTGTAATAGTACTCCACACACTGAGCCACCGTCTTGGACTTCACCTGTTGGGAAAACCATCTCAAGATCAGCTCCAACGGTGGGCAGGGTGTAAGGCAACCAGTTTTCATGCAATTTTAAGTTTGTTAATAGGTAGGAAGTTTATGCAGTTAAATAAAAACATGTACATGGTGGAAAATCTCCTCCCCAGCCCTGTTCTCCAGCCATCCATTCATCCGTTCCCTCCCCACCCCTGCAACTCAGCTAGCCTCCCTGGTTCATATCTTGGGGGATATTCCAGAATTTCTCTACATGTATACCAACAACACAAAAATATATTCCTGCCCACCATTTTGCCTCACACAAGGTAGTAAGTACACTGTATGTACTGTTCCGCATCTTGACTTCTTCACAAGAGGGCTTGGAGATTTTTTTTTCACAACCATCCATAGCAAGCTCCCTCCCTTTTTTAACCCACAAAGCAGCATGCTTTTTCAAATGCTTGAATGAGTTTGGCTCTCCGAGTTGCTGACCTTCAAAATCTATTTATGAAAAATGTTCCTTAGTAATCGAACAGGAATATAAGGCAAAAGTTATGATGACAAGAGCTTAGTGTTTGCAGAAAACAAGCCTTGTCCTGTTCTCCCCCCAAAGGGCAAAGGTAAATGTGTTTTAAAGAGAAAAAAATTCCTTTGTTTAGTTCACAGTTCTCTAAGCTCAAAGTGGGGTTCAATAATGTGAGTTTTCTGGAGGCAGGCTGGCTGTCCCATTGGGTGTGGAAAGAAGGCCACCCACACAGTGAGAGTGAAAAGGGCACCTTCCAGACATCTGGTCTCCTCAAAGTTACGCCCTTCACACACACCTGATAGAGTGAATTTCTACATTAGAGTTGCCCAGGGAGGGAAGATAGTGAGAATCCCAGAGAATCTTGGTTTAAAATCCTGAACTGCCTGGTGAGCATGTCATGTGAATCCGTCATCAGTCAACAAGGTGTGGGACCTTTAAGAAATAATAAGACCTAGGACAGGAGGGGGTGACTCAGTACAGACAGGAGCTGCTGGAACACAGGGCAGCAGAGTGCAGTGGCCTCCAAGACAGAGTAAGCTGGGTGCGCATTCAGATCTGCAGATGGAGGCAAGTCGGAGAAAAACTCCACCTATTTCCGTTTCTCATTCACTCAAGGCCCAGGGTTAAGGACAGGAGAAGGAACCTGGGACAAGACTGAGGTCCAGCCCAGAGCCAGCGGCAGCTGCCGTCTGAAACCCTGCTCTCCGTGGGCCTGAGCGTTTTCATGACCTTAATAACTCAGTATGGTTCCCTCATTCATCGGTTTGCTGAAACACTCCGAATCATTGTAACTTTCAGCCTGAACCACTCTCAGCCAGTTAAGGCCTATTCCATTTATTACGTGCTGGACAAATGCTATTTCATCTTGGTGAACTCTCTTTTGCTGCGAGATGCTGTATATGTAACATTTTATTGCTATTGTTACTGTCCTTATGATCAGGGGCCCCACAGCAGAAACTCTGCTACTGGCTAGGGCCAGGGCTCATATTCTCCCTTCTCTGGATCCCCCTCCTCCCACCATGTTTTGTCAGAAACATGACAGATCTGTCAAACACACATGAAATAAATTATATAAATTGTGAACCAGCAGCCCCAAGCTTATTTTATTCTGATAGAATGTATAAATCACACATCTTTATTAAGATACAAATACCCCTCCCCACCACTGCCACATCCAAATAATCTATGCCCACCTCCCCCCACCTCCTCAACACCAGGGCCCCGCCATCCATAACAAATACCATCCTTTACCAACAAAAGATGGAAGACATTGTTTTGGTGACAGTCTTAAACCAGCAATAAAATAATTCTATATGTATCTTTAGGTGCGCAACTTCCCAAATTTGGTTTCAAGACAGCAGTGGGAAAAAGCATGCTTACCATCTTCTGTACAAAAATAAAGTCTTTGCTGTAAGTGGCTAGTGCTTTATTAAACAGTTTTCTTTCTAGGGAGGTCCACTTGTCCGAACCTACAACAAAACACAAACTTCATAAAAAAACAGCCCAGTTCTTCCCACTTGTAGTTGCTGGTTCACTTAGTGAAGTTAAAAACTACAACTGTTCGTGTGTGACATGTAAATACCCACACTACACTTCTTTCTGAACAAAAAGCCAGTGCAGTGTAATGGTTAACAACCCTGCCACCTGGATTCAAAGCTTAGCTGTGGCCTTGACTTGGCAAGTTACTGAACCTAAGACTTGATTTCTTTACCTACGAATGGGAATACTTCTGAGTGTCTCCACCTCTTAGAGGACTTTTGTGAAGGTTAAAGAACCTAAACTCCCTAAAACTGTCTCTTAGTAACTGGAAAATTGTGAGCACTCAGCAGATTTTAGCTATAGTTTTAATATAATTAGGGAGGGCAAGCATTCACGTAGCCAGTGCTCCTCGTGCGTGCTGGACTCAACAGTCTAGTGGGGAGAAAATCAGGAGGCAGTGCATTCAAGGGGATGACTGCAAGGATGAGGGCAGGGGTTGGGTGCCAGTGGGGCACAAAGGAGGAACACCAGACTCAGAGAAGCTGGGAAGGCTTCCAGGAAGAGGAAACACCTGAGTAGGGTTTAAAAAGACACAGAAGCAAGTCAGGCCAGGAGATGGAAGGACTTCCCTGGTGGCCCACTGGCTAAGGCTCTGTGCTCCCCATGCAGGGAGCCTGGGTTCAATATCTGGTCGGGGAATTAGATCCCGCATACCACAGCTAAAGATCCCACATGCCACAACTAAGAGTTGGTGCAGCCAAATAAAAAATAAATAAAATAAATATTTAAAAAGAAGGAGATGGATGGGAATTCTGGGGAGCGGAAGTGGCGAGTGCACAGTCAGAGCCAAGTAGTGAGAGGATACATTTCATTCACTTGTTCAGCAGATATTTATTAGATATTTAGATCGCTGGGTGGAGAGGACCCCCCGGAGTAGGAAATGTCAACCCACTCCAGTATCTTGCCTCGAACATTCCATGGTCAGAGAAGCCTGGTGGGCTACAGTCCATGGGGTCGCAAAGAATAGGACACAGCTGATCAACTGAGCACACACACATGCAAGACACTAGGGGGGAAAAAGCTAATGCTTATAAGTGCTTGCTATATGCCAGGTTCTAAGACCCTCGAAGATACTAGTCATTTGCTTCTATAGACAACCCTATAAGATTGATATTACTTCTTCCCATTTTACAGATGAGGAAATGGAGGTGTTCAAGGAATAAGCAGTAATCTGGTATGGCTCGGCTACAGGGTTCCAGCAGAGGGAAGGCAGATGAGGCTGGGAGGTAAGAGGGACTGGTTCCTGATAAACCTGTAAACCAATGAGGAAGAGGCCCAGAGGTGTCAGGCTGGGGTGCCTGCCTGATGGATGAGCTTGACATCCATGTCAAAGTGGGATATGCAGACAATCACAGAGGATGGTCCTGGTCTAGTTCCAGGGGAAGTCCTATTTCTGTGGGCTGCAGAGAAGGCTCAATTTCTGTGGCTGGTTAGCAGAAAACTCGGCCTCATTCTAATTTTTTGAATTCCCTATATCTCTGATTCTTTGGATGGTATATGTCTGGGCCTTTGACAGGCTTCTACTTTTCAAAGCTGTAATCTCCAAACCATAGTATTTTTCCTTCCAAGTAGGACAAGCCCAAGATTTCCATTTTGCTATGGTTCACTGAGGGGCTGAAGTATAGAAAACCTGAATTGCTTCTTCCCTCAAAAGATTCGGCCTGAATCAGTTGATTAGGTGAAATCATGCCTGGCAGGCAAGCACGAGGTGAAGATCCTAGGATCCTTGAGAAAATATGTGACTCGGTGATGTCAGCTCAGATTTCTGAAATAAACACCTTCTCCGTGGGACTCCCTGAGGGGTCCTTAAGCCAAGAGCTCTGGCTCCAGTACAGAATACACTCTCCACATCGCGGCTGTTCCAGGTCTCTAAAAATCACCACCTGACTCCTTTGGTTTGCAAATTTCTCTAAAAGAAAAGCAGCTTTCTAATTAATCCTCAGCAGAATGAAGCATCTTACACTGGTTCTAGAGACCAGGACATGTCTGGTCGTGCAAACCATCGTGACAGGGAGAAGTAGGGCCAGGGCTTTGATGAAATTCTGCTAGAGTGGATGTGAGCAGAGGAGGTCGGTGGGATTTCAGGCTCTGGAGTATTTTCATCACCATTCCTCAAAATTCTTCCAACATTCAAGAACTTGGGGTCCTGGCTCTCATCTGCTCCCGATGTCCAGAGGCAGAGACAGAAAGAGTGAAACAGAAAGGATGGACCAACAATTGAGCGACCACAGAGGAGTCACGGTTACTTTTAGGCATCCATCAAAACAGCAAAGAGAGATCAGAGAGCAATGGTGTAAGTGGAACACGACAGGGACGTGCCACACCAGTCGAGTCCCCTGACAGACGTGTAAGGATAGTTTTGTTCTGCCCTGATGCAGGTCCAGTCTGTGCAGCTCCAGGTTGCATCTCAGTTAGGAAGTTAGGGAACACTCTTTTTTTTTTTTTTTTTGCTGTACTGAGTCTGTTGCTGCGCATAGACTTTCTCTGCTTTCGGTGTATAGGCTTCTCATTACAGTAGCTTCTCTTGTGGAATGCGGGCTCTAGGGCTTGCAGGCTCAGTTGTGCACAGGCTTAGCTGCCCCCAGGCAAGTGGAATCTTCCCAGACCAGGGATCAAACCCATGTCCCCTGTATTGGTAGGCGGATTCTTAACCACTGGGCCACCAGGGATGTTGGTTAGGGGACATTTTGCTGATGAAACCCCTCCCAATGAGATGAGTAAGAATCCTTTCCATCTTCAGCTGGACCCTACGTTTCCCCAAAGTGCAGCTTTAAACCCTCATGAGACACTCAAGGGCCATGCGGCCTTCTCAGGTCAGCACCCAGCCTCACACTGGGTACACTTCCACCCCACACCAAGCTCACCACTGGATTACTGCCCAAACCACAGTGTGAAGTCCCCAGGTCAGTATACCTGTGAGATGTCCCTTCATGTCCCCAGATGGCCTGCCAGTTGTAACCCCACAAAGGGAAGTCACTTCCTAGACCATCTGTTATAGGGGACCCTCAAGCCTCATAGGGGAAGGAGGCCTGCTCCCCATCAACTCTCCAGTGATTTGAGTTTTTTTTTTAAATAATTTCTCTAGTTGCAGTGAGCAGAGGCTACTCTCTAGTTGCGGTGTGTGGGCTTCTCATTGCGGAGTACGGCCTCTAGGGCTAGCAGGCCTCAGTACTTGTGGCTTGCAGGCTCTAGGGCGCAGGCGCAGTAGTTGAGGTGCACGTGCTTAGTTACTCCTCACCACGTGGAATCTTCCCGGACCTGGGATCAAACTCGTGTCTCTTGCATCTTCACCACTGAGCCAGCAAGGAAGCCCTTCTCCGTTGGCTTTTAGGGCTGCTGCTCAGTGATGGGGCCTCCAGTCTTCCTGATCCCGGGGTGTTCACTCCACACCACCAGTCTCCGACTGAAGTAGAGAAGCCTCTAGCTTTCCTCTCTGTGCTGGCCAGAACCCTGATGGCCAGGGCGGGGAGCATGTGCTCAGACGCTGAGAGACGGCTCCTCTACTCAGTCCTAGGGTCCATGGTTTAGCACACAGGACTGTGCTGTGCGTGCGTGTCTGTCCAACAGGGGTGTCCATGAACTGAGAGACACAGGTGGGGCCAGACAAGCCCATCCGTTCTCACACTCACAGTAGCAGGCTCTTTACCGCACCCTGATCACGGATCACCCATGGGGCCAAGAATCTACTCCAGGTCTCTTGGGCGGAATTCTCAGGCCAAAGCCTGGTGTATAGACATAATATCTGAATGTGCTCACCCCAAATAATGAGGTCACTGTGCTGTGATTAAAAAGGGGCAACTTTAATCAGAAGACGGTTTGATGTGAACCTGGTTCTGCCACTTAACTCCTGCAAATTTACTTCTCTGATCCTCAGTTTCCTCTCTTGCGATTTAGGGATTTTGACAGTCATGCAGTGCCTAACAGCCTTTGGTCCTAAGGAGGGGCACAGTGAATGTCTCAAATCTGGCCACTTGGACGGAAGATTCCAAATAAGCTTGCCGCCATGGAAAACATGCTGTCTGTGCTGATGTCCATGTTAGTGGCACTCGTGAAGCCCACTGGTCCCTGCCGGTGTTCCGTGTTGCGTGTGCACACTCACAGTCTTACTCCAGGCCGCTTGGCACTTGTGCAGTCTTCCTCTCCCTGCCTCGAAATCCTCCTGTAATCCATCGAGGTACGGTTCGGCATCTGTACTCCTGGAGACTGTCCGGCAGGAGTGTTTTCCCCATTCTAGGACAAGGTGTTTTTTGTTTTGTTTTGTTTTAAGCCAGCTCTTCTGGGATTCTGCTTCTTGGACAAAGTCCAGGATAAAAATGCAAAAACCGAGGCAGAGGGCTGCCCCCACTTCTCGCTTGGCCATCCTCCCTCTCTGATATCACTGCTGTCCACTCAGCACGTCCCTAGGGTCAGTGGGCTGACACCCTCCCCCTCCCCACCCCACACTCATTCATTCTCCCTGGGGATTCCTGGCTAGTGGACTATTATCAGCAGGGGTCCCTAATAAGATGATTAAGCCTAATTACAAAGAGCCTAATTAACAGGAGGAAGCCGGTGCTGGAACAGTATCCAGAGGAGAAACGTTCTGAGCTTCGGTTGCCGGGAAACAGGCTCTGGATGGTGGTGAAATTTGGGGCAATCTATAGAGAACGCAGGCAATTAAAGAGAGACCTGGAGGGGTGAGAGAAAGTTTGGGCACAATGTCTTTTAAAGAGGGCCTTTCGGTCTTCCTTTCAATCTTTTAAAAACTGTTATTGATGCTGTCACAGAGGTTACATAAGAAAGACATATTCATTGCAGAAAAAGGAGGACTTGTTTTTATACCAGATCTTCATTTAGTGAAAGATTTTCCATGATGGGTGAAGGCTGAGTAATTTTTTTAGGGGTGCATGTGAACTGGGTGATACCAAAGTTCCCTCTGGAGGCAAAAGGCAAGGAGGCCTTGGTCTGAATCCAGAACCTGAGCTTGTCCACTAACCTTCTTCTCTCTAAGCGCCGTGTCAGGCCAAGCAGCAAAGTGCATAGTAACTTGGTTCCTGGCCTTTGCGGGGGTCAGTCTCCAGCTAGCAACATGGGCTAAGAATGCCTGCGAGGTGACTTCACAGCTGTGGTTCTTTCAAAGTATTCTCTGGAGCATGTAATTCTGTTTCCCCACCAAACTGGGGCAACTTCCAAGACGTAGACCAGCCTCCTCCGCCTGAATGGGTATTTCCTCCAGGTCTCTCCCATCTCTGGAGTCAGGTCAAGGTTCAGGACCCCTTGAGAACTTGGGCTGTGGGGGCGCCCATACGAGCCTCTGCTGAACTCTTGCCAAGAGTCCCAGGGCCAGCTCTGACGCCCCTCCACTCTGCACCCATCTGCAGGAATGACCAGCTCAGCGAAAAACCAAGGATGCTGAAGTCCTCTAATCACAGCCAGGCATCCTCGCCCCCTCGACATCCCCATGCTTAAGCCTTCTCCACCCAATCCAGCCGCTGACTGGGAGCCACTGCAAACAACAGCTGCCCACACATGGGTGGAGGGTGCGGAGAGAAAGCTGGACCAGGCGCTTTGGTGTCAGTTTGAGAGCCCTGAAGGCCACAGCAACAGCGCCACCCTCTGAGGATTCTAACAGAGCTCCTCCAGGTTTGCCGAGCAGCCCACCCACACCAGCGTCTCTTCTGGGCTCCAGAACTGGCCGTTCTTCCCTTTTCTTTCTGAACTGCTTGGGGTGGGATGGGGTGGAAGGGCAGTCAGGAGTAAAGTCAGAGAAGTGATTTTCAAGGGCCCCTGTCTCCCCCAAATTTAGTCTCCCCCCGAACCCAGTCTTTCCACCTTCCTTCCAGGGCACAAGCCAGGGAGGTCTGACCTCTCTCTAGACAACTGGGAGTCTGGAGTTCAGCCCTTCCAGTTGTGTCCGACTCTCTGCGACCCCATGGACTGTATAGCCTCCAGGCAAGAATACTGGAGTGGGTTGCCATTTCCTCCTCCAGGGGATCTTCCCAATCCAGGGACTGAACTCGCGTCTCCTGTGTCTCCTGCTTGGCAGGCAGATTCTTTACCACTGAGTCACCTGGGAATCAAAGTTTTTAGTCCTATTTCAATGTTTTTTTCTTGTTTAGGGTGGGGGTAGCTTCCAGCCCACAGTTTTCCCATCTTTTTCACGTCATGACACACATTAAAGAAAAAAAAATCACAATTGTTGCTTGGCATGCGGGAAAGAACCAGAGGGGATTTAGGTTCCAGAAGAGGTTGCTCATTGCTGGAGCTGACCCACCCCGAGGCGCTGGCCACCCCAGTCACCCTGGGGGCGGAGGGCAGCCGCGGCAGATGGTTGGGAAGTCTCACCCACTGAGCAAAGAAGCTTGACACAGGCTCCAGGAGGCTGGACGGCCTGTCAGGGTTTAATGGGTAGCAGATGACGCTGGGAATTAAGAGAGGATTGAATTGTTTCCACAGCAGATTAGGGAGAACTCCCACATCTTCTAGCCACACTCAGGGAAGACACCGAGCAGGAAATGATGGAGACAATATTAAGAAACTGGCTCCTTGAGGCAGACAGTGGAGGTGGGGACAGGGAGCCGTCTAAGAGCACCGTGGTACCTGCAGAACAGCCCTCCCCTGAGGCCACATTTGGCCACCTGGACCAAGGCCTGGAAAAGGCACCACTGGGTCCCGAAGGCCACTGAGGTAGTCAGCACCTACTGTGCAGGGTCCCCCCAGGCACCAGAGACACCTTCAAACGAATACCACCAAGGGGCACTGGAGGATCCAGCCCTCTCGGAAAGAGAGAACCTGGGCAGGCTTGTGGAGACGCCAGAACAGATAGGGCTACCGCTTAACAGAATACAGACGCTGACTTCGACTTCACTTGTCACCACAGGCTCCCCAACCTGTTTCCTTGTCTTTTCACCATTCTCACCACATTCAACTCTCTAAGGTGTGTGCTCCTTCCCTCTTATTGGTGATGCCATCATTAATCCACCGGCTTCTAAGACAGTGTACATGCGTGTGTATGTGTGTATCTATGCGTACAAGTACATGTAAGTGTATATGTTCGTGTGTGTGTGCTCAGTAGTGTTCGGCTCTTTGCAACCACATGGATGGTAGTCCACCAGGCTCCTCTGTCCATGGAATTCTCCAGGAAAGAACACTGGAGGGGACTGCCATTTCCTACTCCAGGGGATCTTCCCGACCCAGGGATCGAACTCGAGTCTCTCGTGCCTGCATTGGCAGGTGGATTCTTTACCACTAGCGCCACCTGGGAAGCCCCATGTGTATACGTATAGGTACAGGTATACATACATGTCTTTCTCCTGCCATTTGTGTGACCTGTTGTTTAATAACTGCCTCCTCCTCAGACTCCAAACTGCATAAGGCAAGACCGTGTCAAAATCCGTCACTGTCACTTCCTCATCTTAAATTGTTCAATAAATGAATAATAATGGCTACTAGAATGTTCCAGGCAAGAGGCTCCATATGCTCTCTAGTCTTCACAAAATGCCATAAGGGATGGACTATGAGCCCCACTTTACAGGTGAGGAAACCAAAGCCGCAGAGGGCCACGGGGAGCAGGCAAGACTGGATTCCAAAGCCGAGGGGCCACTGCGAGTTGTTGCCTCTGTGCTACCCTCTGGGGCTCTCTCCCCTGCCATACGAGGGGCCCCTGGCCGCTGCTGCCCAGCTCTTAGCACACCCAGGAAGGGAGGAGACAGACAAATGCCCAACAGCGACCAGTCGGTGGACACAGCTGCCCCACTGGCCACGCCCCAGAGGCCCAGGGAAAACAAGCGGCACCGAGGAGAGAACAGGTGCTCTAGTAAAGGGGACACGAGCGACATGCAAACAGTGAGCCCCGGCAGGGCCCCGGCACCTACCGGCATAGTGGTAATTTGCTAAAGGATGACATTTTAACCTGACTGGTTTCCGCAACAGCAGCATTTCCAGAGCAGCCTGCAGACCCACGGGAGAGAAAAGGCGAGAGTCATTCATGGGGCTGTGCATCCTCGGAAGACCAACTATCCCACAAGGAAGATCAGCCAGCATGGCAGGGCCCAAGGTGGGGGTGCTGGAAGGGAAAAAAGGGGAGACTCCCCTATTTGGGGTCCTTCTTCCAGTCAGCACCCAACAGGACTCATCATTCTAATACCTCCCTTGCCCATGCCTGCAGCTAGCTAGTCATGTCACAGAAACACAGGTGGCAGCCCAAATGCCACGCCTTCCTTGGTGAGGGCCCTGGTGTCAGAGATACGGGGGGGCCTCCTATGAATGGAGGCTGAGTCTCTGGGGAAGGGTTCTGAGGAAATGAGTGGGTGACTTGGAACTGTTTTTGCAGAAAAAAAAAATTACATGTTTCACTATAACTGAACACAAACAGCTGTATTAGTAATAACTGTACTGCACATTGTCCTTCCAGGGAGCCTCACTAAATAACCTATTCAAATCTGCCTCCTTCAGCCTTGTTGGGGTTCTTTAAAAATGGCACAAGTGGAGTTGAGTAGTGGATGGTTTAGGGGGCAGAGCAAGGTCTGGAATCTTGCTACTCCAAGTGCAGTCCATGGGCCAGCAGCCCGAGCATCCTCTGGGAGCAGGTTACAAATGTAGCACCTTGGACCCCAACCTCCTGAACTGCTGTATTTTAACAAGCCTCTCCAGGGGATTCGTGTGCGTGGTAGAAGTTTGAGAAGCACAGCTCTGCAGCACTGATCTTAAAAGGTCAAGGGAAGTTTTCCAGTGTTCTAGAGAATCTCTGAAGGGTATCAATAATCTTGTGAGAAGGTAGTACTGGGACATTTGTTTGCTTATGCATTTTCATAAACTTACAAAGCAGGAGGCTAGCTCTGGTATAAGAATCATGTATTTACTGAAGGGAAAGCTGAGGCTAGTGACGTAGTGCTCCAGCCAGGGGTCCTGGTTGAGCAGGTAAATGATCAGCTCTGATTCTGGGAGAAGAGTCCCAACATCCTGGCCTGGGTCTGGCAGAAAACTGTGTCAAAAGTGGAAGAATGACACCAGATGGTGTGCAGCAAACATCTCTCTTTGATTAGGGCAGCAAACGGTTCTATGGACATCAAACTCTGATTTCCATGGTAGGGAAGAATGAAGAGCAGAGAATGACAGGCTTTTTTAGGCCAAGTCTTGTTTTAGGAAGGCCTTCTACCTCCACCATTGCAGACCTGTTTCCTGATGTGAATTACAAGACTGCTGAAAAGAAATTCTAGTTTTCCAAGACAGATGTTCAA